>NW_027491302.1:1200000-1687006 GCF_021521415.1 Bidens hawaiensis
ACTCATAATTCTCATGAAAAACAACAAATATTACATACAATAAATTTTAAATGGCCAAACATCAACCAATACTTTATTCTCTTCCTTTCGTATACAACCATTCAATGACAGTTGAGGCAAGAAAATGAAACCGCGATCAACAACAACTAATATATAACGAAATTCTAATAAACTCCGTGGCATTTACAGATATAAATCTCACAACCTCATAAGATGAAGAACAATAAATGGTGCACCGAGAACAAAATTCCATCTCAAACCGCTTGAACCATTTCCAGACGGGCTGCTATTGTTGTTTCCACTTCCCCCTGTTAATGATTTTGTTCAGATTATTATCCCACAATTTATAGTTTTGTAAAAGAATAAAATTCACCAAAATTTAATGAAAACATGATGAATAAAATGTTGATATTTACCTGGACAAGTGGACTCTTGGGTGAGCTGAGTATAGATGAATAAAGTGTTGATATTTATAAAATCGCCATACAAACATCTTGACTAAAAATGGATTATCTTTTCACCTCAGCTTAAGAAGAGACTGATCAAACTGGTCAACCAACCTGAACCATACCAATAAATACCCATTTGACTGAACATGTTTTGCCTTATTAGGCATCCAAGCATGTAAACGAACTGAACAAACACGAACGGAGCATGTTCGTGTTCGTTCATGTAACTTTAACCGAATAAGCGATCATACACGCACAAATAAACGAATGGCGGTTTTATGCAGATTAATCCCTGATGACTCACAGTTCTATCTGAAAACAAAAACCGACTATAAGAATTCATAAACAGTCGACCAAATGACTTACATCCAACTGGTAGCAGCATTGCATTGGCATTGGATACAACCGTTAGCAGTGGACCTGTTGCAGACGTATATTAAGCGCTTTGCAGACGTATAGACTCGATTCAAACCGAGCTTCGGGACCAAACAGTGGACCTGTTGACCGAGTTCTAACGCTGCAAGATTAGCAGAAGCTCCAAGAATGCTAGATATAAACGGGTCGGTGATATTGATCCCGGTTTGTTTCATTTCAATAAAGAGATGAAGTGCACTAACAAAATGTCCACTGTTTACATATAGATTTCTCCACTAACAAAAGCAGTCCATGAAACAAGATTTTGAACTTTCATGTTCTTAAAAAGGTCAACAGCTTCCGATTTTCGTCCAACCCGGAAATCATAGCAGTCCAAGTAATCCTATTCTTTAAACTAATCGTATCGAAAATAATTCGAGCAGTGTCTGTTAATCTTGCATACATGTCCTAATGATAATTTGTTAACATCATCCGATGATAACCGAACCGCACGAATTGGGTGTGCACCTGACGACCGACATTTAACTCGTTAACAGCATTAAATTGATCCGACTGAAACGACCAAACTGGACCAAAAAAATTGTATATACCGATTTGACCCGACCCAAACAACCGACCCGGACCAAAAAAAAAAACTAATTGCCGATAGTTAAACTGAGTATTGACTTTAAAAAACGTCACTGTTGCTGTATGATTTATTGATTTTTAATATGCAAGTAAATGATTTCTTTTGTTTGTGTGTTTCTTTTAAAACTATTTTGTGGAAGGACTTGACATAAAATATGCAATATTATGAAATGAATAAGTTAGTTTCAACTTCGATTTTAGCCAAATAAAAAATTTATCTATTTCAATATCAAACTGAATTCAGTTAGACCCGTTTAGGCGAAATACTTGCTGATATTCTACTTGTTTGTGAACTAGACACCACATGCTAAGTTACTAGATTGCAAAATCAACAGTTATAACAAGAAGCTATATATAGCTTATAACCAACAGATTCGAGCAGAAAGGCTTTCCTATTACTCGCATAGCTTGTTTGTTGATGTCTCCGGTCATTCAACACAAATTAAGTGGTGCTGCATGTTGGGGACTTGAGAATTGGGAAACCTCTTAGATCCCTCAAGAACGAACAAGAAAAAGGATTTAATGCAATCCCATTCCCATTGCAACTTGAAACATGAAAAATGTTATCTGATGCTGGACTTAAAAGAGGCAAACTTTTAATTTTCTTGTTCCAGAAAATCTTATATGCATATCCTTTGCTCGTAATGTTTCTTTGGTATTTGCAACTTAGAATCCTTAAACTGACTTTTATGTTGCTGCAACTCTCTTTGAGCTTTCAGCACGTGCATACATGAAATGATAGTACGAGCTTTTAAGCACATTTACAAGTACAAGCGGTGATTGCTGCAACCAGAGGAAGTGGCTGGCTGATGCACTGGAAAGTGAGCAATCTGTTGATTAATTCTCTAACAAGAACATGGCTTGATGTTTTGTTGAACAAGAGATAATTACCCTATTCCAGGTTGGAGTTGAGCTATATTTTGATATGAGTACTTCTAACCCTTTCAATAAAAAGGACATCAGCAGCAAGGTGCCATTGCATGACATCAACAGATGTTATTTTTATTGGCCAATGTCCATATTATTGCAGCATGCTTGTCTGCAGATGGACATCAACTTCTGGAATCATCAAAAGCAGCTCTGGAGATGCCTAGATCACCAGCACTTAGCTGATGATGTGTCAAAAGACGATGCTATGACCATTCGGTTGGTCACCAATCAATGTAACATTTTAGAATAGAAAGATATATTTATTTGAAGGGGCGTGCCGCGTGCCTGCAAAACTTCATTTGTGACTAGAAATGATCAAAACTTTGTTTCTCTTATTATATCACCAGATAGATAACTAATTATCCCAGCCCCAACATGATTTCTAGTTACTTTTCACTCAATCACCATCCACTGTACAATGTTGATGTTTCGTTATATCCTAGGAAGTGATTTGTTATAGACCGTAAAGCAGCCACTTCTTGAGGGAGGTTACCATTGATATTGTGAAAGGGCTGCCAAGTGAAATGAACTCCTATAATCACTTGCAGAGTTACAGTTGAGTCACTTGCAGTGTTACAGTTGGTAAAAAGTAAGATGTAATTTAAAGAAGTCGGCACATTTGTATTTTCAAATCATATAAGTGTATTTCTTCAAAGTATTAAGCTGAAATTTGATAAGGAGTTTAATTATGAAAGCCAGCCAATAAACAAACAAACAAACAGATGATGGAGCAGCAATCAAGCAGAAAGATGATAAAAACTTCATTGGCATGGCATGTGGAACTAATTCCTTCATTGATTAAATAGTAATAAAAGAAAGAAAAAACAGTTAATTAATAGACATTCTTAACATTAGTTTTATAATAATAATAATAATAATATCTTGTTTTGTTAATAGTAGTAGATAACTCCTAGTCATTTAGACATTTCATCCCACTAAGAAGCAGAAACCATTGTTTCACAATTGTCACCCCCTTTGTTTTGATCACCAATGCTGGTGTTGTCGTTGTTCCGGTTCACCCGGTGTGGGAAATTAAGCCTAACTGCAAGGCCGTACCTGTCCACAGCTGCTCTATCGTGAGCCAAAGCAGCAGACTTGGCAGACTTATAATGAGTCCCGAGGACCACCACACGTCCACGAAGATCGGTAAATTCAGCCTTAAACCTCTGCATCTTCTTCCCCATCACCACCTCATGGGGTGCACGGGAGACGCCGATATAGTCCCTCCCGCCTTGTAACTCGTCTTCTATCTTTTTCATCTCTTCCTTTTTCTCTTTGGACAAGTTCACACCCCACAAATTCCTCTTCAAGTCTGGCATCGGTGCTTTCTTCTTTTTGGCAATCGAGGACTTGTTCACACCCAACAACTTCTTCCGTCCATTCTTATTCTCTTCATCATCCAACTTCGCCATCGCCGGAAAAAGCTCACAGATTTCATCGGACACCATCAGATCGATCGCTCGCTCCATCTAGTCTAGGGTTTCTTTCTTTTCTTTTGCTTTGCTTGATTTGGGTGAGAAAATAAAAGAAATAATGGAATGGAATGGAATGGAATAGAGGTAGGTCGATATTAATATAAGAGAAAATTGTCAAGGCTAAGGCACAATAAAGTCTTTGAAAATTTTTTTGAACCGGTTGAATCTATGTGGTTTCAGAAACGAACTAATTGAGTCTCTGTCATTATTTAATTTTCAGGGTAAAACTTTCATTTTACTAAAACCAAAGGGACTCAAATTGTTCGTTTCTAAAACCACAGGGACTCAACCAGTTCAAAAAAATTTTCAAGGACTAATTGTGTCTTCGCCCAAAAACCACAGGGACGCAAACAGTAATTTTCTCTTAATACAAGTTGTGACCCATTCTTAATTCTTATATTATTTTAAAATTTGAGTTGAGTTCAAATAAAAGTTAAGAAATACATTTTGATTCGTTAGTTTAATCTCAAAAACTTACTATTCATCAATACATTGAATACGAACTAACAGTTTATAAATTTGATAACTACACGCTTATTCACGTCGATTCACCGTAACAACTTCCGGTACCGACAACTTTCGGGTTTTACTAATGACTGGGTTTTACCGACCTTTTTGTTTAGTTTCGGTGCCGTCACAAATGTAATCGAAACCGACCAAATTCACATAGACTCACCGCGTTTTGTTTTAGTTCCAATACGGTAACGAAAAACGATCAGATACCGATTTTATTTTAGTTATGGTATCGTAACGAACGTGACGGAAACCAACCACATTTGCATAGGCTTGCCACCTCAACATCCGAAATCGACAATTGTCGGTTTTACCGACCGACGCCATCTCCATTGGTCCATCTCAATTTTTATAATTTTTTTGTTTTATAACGCATGCAAACGAAACCAACCGAATTCGCATCACGTATCGCTTCAACGCTTGAGTTTTACTACCGTCCGGGTTTTATTGATCTGTTCGACGCAACGCGCCATGTGAAACACTAGTTCCTATTATAACCTAAGTTCTAATGGTGATACCAGGCTAAAAAGCTCAATATTCGTACAACCCAAATGGTATGCTTCAACGAGTTACGAGTCGAGCATTTCTAGAAACTTCACTTAAACACAATAATTGATGGGTGTCGTCCTTTTAGGGTTACAAAAGGTTAAATTTATTAACGATTAATTGAATAAACCTCTAATTTAGAAGTCTTAGCAATGATTTAGCTCACATTTAAATATATATATATATATATATATATATATTGACTACCATGATGATATATGATGATATTAAAGGATGCAAGCTGGCTGTTTTAAAACCTATAAGCTTTCAAAAATCGAAGGGGACAAATATGCAGCCCATTTGTCTAAATTTATTTATTATCGTGTATTTATTTTTGTTTAATTCACATTGTATGAAATACGTTAAAAAAATAAAATTTTGAACGTTACCCTTGACATTTGATTCTAGATCGGCCACTATACTAATGTATATTCGATGTGCGTATTAGTCTTATATTGCATATATATAATACCGTGTATCAAATATGTGCAATGGTGTTGTATTTTATGCAATACAACACTTTTGCATATATGCAATTCACACTATTACACATGTGCAATACACCGACAAGGTTACCAACAAGGGTTTTTTTTTTCTTTTTGAACAATAACAGCATATAAGAATGATGAAAAAAAAAGAAAATACAAAATTTTTTTTTAAAAGTTAAAATAATTTTTTAATAGTTTTTAAGTTTCTCTATAAGAGGAATTTTCATTTGATCTTACCCAATATATATATGGGGAGGGATATTTTGAGAACCATGTTGAGTTTTAAGAACTTAAGAACTCAATTCTAGGCCACACATTTAATTAAATGGATTGGAATATGTGGTTGAGATTAAATCAGGCAAAAAAAGTCAAAGTAGAAGAGAGAATAAATATATAAGTGGTTACACTAACTTTTACGTCCGTTACACATGTGTAAAAAGTCTACTCGGTGCGTAAAAAATTCGGTAATTTTTTTACGTGTATGTAACTTACATATATTACGCATGTGTAAAAAAAATTCGAAAAAAAAAATCGTTACACTGAGTTCTTTCGAGTTCTTAAAACTCAAAGGGGTTCTTAATTGAAATCTCCCCATATATATATATATATATATTGGATGGATATATATATATATGGGATGGATCTTGTGAGAAGTGATATTATAGCGAGAAGTGCGAGAAGAGAATCTGAACCATCGATTTGTTTAATCAATGGTCAACAAAGGAAATGGCAAACTCGTAAATACAAATACATGTTTATGACATATTTTTAATTAAAAATGGTGCATATGTCTTTTGTGATGTAACCCTTATTAAGCTAGACATTAATGCATTTAGCGGTTTTATTTTTTATGCTTAATCAATGGTCATAGTGTCATATATAATTTTTACTAATTTATTTCTTTCATTAAGTTAGACATTAACGTATGTAAAAATTTTATAATTGTAGATTATTAGCATAGCCCGCTATTTATTACATGTAGTTTAATATATATATATATATATATATATATATATATATATATATATATATATAAAGAGTTTATTTTGTACTGTGTAAGTGGTATTTAACGGTTTCATTTTTTATGCTTAATCAATGGTCATAGTGTCATATATAATTTTTACTATTTTATTTCTTTCATTAAGCTAGACATTGTCGTATGTGAAAATTTTATAATTATAGGTTATTAGCATGATCCGCTATTTATTATATGTAGTTTAATATAAAAAAAGAGTTTAATTTGTGTTGTGTAAGTGGTATTTTGAATTGTGTATGTGTAAACTTTATTGTGTGTAGCTTCATATAGTACTGTAGAGGTGGTATTTTGAATTGTGTACGTGTAAATTTTGTCGTGTTTAAGTTCATATGTGTACTGTGTATGTGGTATTTCGAACTTTGTACGTGTAAATTTTATAACATGTAGGATCATTTATGTGTTATATAGGTTCATATATGAGTTGTGTAGATAACATTTCGAATTGTGTATTCGTAATTTTTATCTTCTGTAGGTTCATATATATACTGTGTAAGTGGTATTTTAAATTGTGTATGTGTAAATTTTTAGCGTGCGTAGGTTCATATATGTACTGGGTATGTGGTATCTTGAATTATATACGTGTAAATTTTATCGTGTGTAAGATCATTTTATGTAATATATTGGTGGTTTTACGTATTCCGGTATAAAGTTGAAAATATTTCAACATTTGGTTAAATTTGAAATATTATGACGAACAAATTAATCATAGATTAAAAAAAATAATTTAAAACAGAACGTAATTTGTTACTTGGTTATATTAGTTGATAAACCGGTATTCGAAATGCATCAATTATTTCATGGTGAATGGAACTAGTGAAAAAAGAAACAAAAATAAATCCATACTAACAAAAGAACATCTAAGTGGTATAAATAAATTATAACTTACAAATCATAAAGTCTGGATATTAATGCTTTAGACATTTATTTAGGAATAGATTAAAAAAATTAAATGATGAATTATTTTAATCTACCTATACTACCCTTTTATTTATTTATTTTATTTTTTCTCAAATTTCAATAATTACAATAAATGCAATACATTTCAACCATTGATTAATAATCTAATGGTTGAGATCACATCTCGCACTTCTCGCTATAAGAATCACTTCTGAAATGAACCTAATCCTATATATATATATAAACTTATGTGAAACTGTGAACTCACCAGCTATTCGGTTAGTGGACCTTTATTTTACATATATACTATAGGTATAGTAATTAGAGGATAATGCTCGGAGAAGACAAAAGAACTTAGGGTGTATTAATAAATGGACAAGCTGTTTAATTTTCTTGTGTTTCTTTGTTTACGACTTGTGTACTTGATTATTAAATTAATTAATTATAATATTGTCACTTAATAGTGTCACGTGTGTTTTGAACAATTTGTACGTCACACTCAGGCGTTTCCGCTTAAACCGGTGTGTTACTCGTGATGTATCCGGTTGCAATAAATTCAAAAACGGTAAAACACATGTATAAGAACGACACTTAAAAATAAGAAATTTCAATTCTTTCAAACCCTAAATCTCAACAATCTCCCGTCTCCGATAAACATAGTTCCCTCCACATAACAATGCAAAATAATGGAACGTTCCACGTTAACAGGTCAAACAAAACAAGTGTGATATTGCCTAACACGCTAGATCCAAAGTCGGCATCCAAAACGAAACAACTTCTCCTACAATTATTTCAATACACCACAAATATAACACTTAATTCATAAGGTTTTTAAGATATATACTCTACCACAATATGGCATCTAACTCAGGCCCCGCCCGAGCCATGTGTAAGGTGGATCATCGCACAAGTCCCACTCTTACCGAGGACCCAAATACTTTCAAATATTAATCAATTATCTATAATATATATAAACGAAAACCCAAAAATCATAAGTGTCGCGATGTGGTCGCTCCCTCCTTTTATGGAAGCCACCAGATTACTTGATTTTTAAATAGAAGTCTCTCATTGATTTAACACAAATTCATGGATATAGATCTTACCAAAACCAGATAGCTGTTAAACGGGTTATAAAATCTCATTAAATTAAAAATTAATCTTACCAATTATTTGATATGAAAATCATATAAAATAGGGATATACTAAAATTTAATATCCAATTTAAAAAGAAAAAGATATTATTTATAATTAATAAACAATTTTATAGTAAAAAACATAAGCTAGTCATGAGTCACCAAATCCAGATAACTTTTAAACGAGTTATAGCATATCATTTATTTATGAAACCTTTTCATTATCAAATCCTAAGTATATTATTAACATTTTTACAATAAAGAAAATTAAAATACAAAAACTAAATATTAAAAACGAAAAATGTAAAACAGCCATTCTCTCAAGCCATCATATTGTTTTATTTGTAAATAAAGGCTTCGCACGCATTTAACCCGAATTCACAGGTAAAAGTCTCCCCAAACCCAGATAGCTCTTTAACGGGTTATAAAATCTCATTATTTAAAAATCAAGCAATCTGGTGGTTTTCATAAAAAGGGAGGAGCGACCACATCGCGACACGTAGGATTTTAGGGTTTTCGTTTATATATATTATAGATTAATCTAATCAAATATTTGATATGAAAATCCTATAAAATAGAGATATACTAAAAATTAATATCCTATTTTATTTAAAAATATATATTATTTAAAATTAAGAAACAGTTTTATAATAAAGAAAATAAACGGGTAATGGGTATCACCAAACCCAGATAAATTTTAAATCGGATTATAACATATCATTTATTTGTGAAACCATTTCATTATCAAACCTCAAGTATATTAATTATTAACTTTCTTACAATAAATAAAATTAAAATCCAAATATACATGTATAAATATTAAAAACGAATAATTTAAAACAGCCTAGTTTTTATATAAATAATAAAACTCAAACATTGCATAAGATTTGAAGGTGGTATTGCGCTTGTGGACAACATGTATCCAGGTTCGATTCTTTGGTGCAAAGTTTCTTTTTAGTCTTGTTTTTTTTCTCAAGTCTTATTAGGGGATTTCAAGAATGAACAATGTGGAGTGTGTGTACAGAATTTGTAGAATGTTTTTCACTTTAAAGTATTTTATTTTTCTTTGTTTATTTGGTGTAGCTTAGAACTTTGGAATGCTAATATATTACATGTATTTTATTTATTTAAATGTGGTTTAACTTAAGTTAACTGTACATCAATATATGAGTATATGACACATTTGCTACGTTTACACAGTGTTTGAACACGGTTAATGGCCCCTCTTGCTTGCTTATGCTTATTTCATATTTCTAAAAGTTGACTCTAGCTAGTTATAATTTTATCCGTGCTTTGATATAATTTATTTAAAAAACTTTACGTGATAATGTACAAGTCATCAAAACACGTATGTACAAACCATCAAAAACACGTCTTTAACTTGCTAGTTTTTTTTTAAATAAAAGCACATAACTAAATTTAAACCCCAACTAAAGTTAGTAAAAAATGGCCTATTTATTGTTCTATTAGTGATTTTTCTTTTTCTTTCATATAAGTTTAATGAGGGGCCCAAACTTTTTTACCCACACAAGGTCTTCGAAGACCATTGCATTCTCAGAGACGGCCCTGATCTGACTTATACACTGTGCAAACTCCATGACAGTCTCCATAACACCAGGCAAGAAAGTAAGAGGTAAAGACACCGGCAGCGACACCACTAAACAGCCGTGATAACAACAATGGCGGTTTCAACCCCTTTGCAGAAAATAATGATATGTGTTCTGTAAATGGATAAACAAATAATCTATAACAGTGGCAAGAATTCTCTTTTGTACCTAACCCACATAACCGAATAATTGGCTGCATTTTGGACATGCTAAACCCTCTGCTTTGTATGTAGTTAACCTAAAATATCCAAGTTTATGTAGTTGAACTGTAGGGGTGTTGTAAACGTGCATGTCGTACGGTTATGTTAATTTTTTCTGTCTAGGGATTTACTTTTGGTCTGTATGCTTGTTTTTGGGTGTGAAAGTTGTGGCTGCAGGTTACGGTGTTTGTATGTTACTTTGTCCGCAGTTTACTTGGGTCCGCATATTACTAAACAATAACATGATAACAATACAATCAAACAAGAAAAAAACATTAAACCCGCGCTAATAACCTAATTATTTGTTTATACACCACCTCATTATATTAATAAAATATGCTTTGTTATTTGCAGTTCAGTAATGTCATTAGTTATAACAAAGTTATATGCTTTATGATAATATGAAATCAATAAAATATAAGATGTATCAGAATGACTTGATTATTTAAGTATATATATTGATCGTCTTTTAAAAATTATGCCATCAGTGTAGGGTGTAAATACTTGGCATGCTCTTAACTATTAACGTTATATATAATTAATGAAAAGTGTAGGGTGTAAATACTTGGCATGCTCTTAACTATTAACTTTATATATAACTAGTTTTTTGTCATGCGCGTTGCATCGGGACAGGTCAGTAAAACCAAAGTGTTGAGTCAGTAAGTCAATGTGAATTCAATCGGTTTCTGTTACGTGCGTTATTGTACCGGAACTAAGAAATTATAAAACTCGAGGCGGACCAGTCACTAATGGGGTGACGTCGGTCGGTAAAACTCAAGTGTTGGTAAAACCCAACTGTTGTCAACACCAAGTGTTGAGGCGGTCAGTCAACGCGAATTTAGTCGGCTTTCTTTACGTTCGTTACGGTACCGGAACTAAAACAAATATATATATATATATATATAATAAGAAAACAAAATTGGTTTTCAGTTAGTTTTCATACGTTTGTTACGGTACTGGAACTAAAACAAAATGCGGTGAGTCTACGCGAATTTGATCGATAAAAGGAGTTCGACCCGATTTATGACCATTTTAAAACTTTCTCTTTTGCTTATTATCAGCTGTGTAAGGCCTAAGTCATATGTGTGGCTTCAATGATGGCAATTAATCACAAAAATAATGGTCCTAGAAGTTGGTAGTCAAACTTAATCATCACCTCTAAAGACAAAATTAATAGAACATATATATTAAAATTATTAAAACAAAAAACCCAATATCTGCTATAGAAGAGATTCAAACCTAGGCAGGAACCAGGCAAAAGTTTCCAAAGTAAACACAACGACCACCAAGCCAAATACATACCTTGTGTCATTAGATGAAACTATTACAAAATATACTAAAATAGATGAATACTATTGTGACGCCAAAGTTCTAACATACTAGTTAGACAAAAAAACGATAAATAAAACAAGATACTCGTTAACGGATTAAAAACACACATGCAACACATAATTTAAAACTAAGTTAAAACATAACACCCTTAACATCATTTAAAACAAAGAAAACAACCGGAGTAGCTAGTAAACATTACGGAAATAAACCAGAGGAATAACAACTGCCCATCTTATTTTGAACTAACGAGAGGAGGAGGAAGGCCCATCAAACTTAGCATCGCCTGAGTCAGCACCAGCACCAGCACCAACATTAGAGGCAGAACCACTAGCATCATCATCATGATTCTCTTCAGCATGATTACCTTCACCTTCAACTTCACGATCAGCTTCCTCGTCATCACCGTCCACATTGTAGCCTTTTTTCTTCTCGCTGCTGACCTCATCATCGCTCTCGTAAGGTTCGTCACCGTAATCATGAACAGTTTTTGATTCTTCACTGTGTTGTTGCTCCCCTTCGGTCGAAGGGTCAGACTCGTCTTGACTTTGGTAGCTCTTTTCAGGAGAGGGAACGAGAACTGGCTCAAGTGGAGGAGGAGGAGAGGGTTCCCTAAAGTTAAACCTTTTGCGATTCATGGTAGCAGTGGAGTTAAGGGGGGAGTGGAAATGAGTAAGATTGGTAAGGTGGTTGATGAACAGTGGATGCTTTATATAGGCACTTGAGGCACAACTTTTATTTCATGAAGCTCCTCCGTACACTAAATAATATAACCACTCTAACATGTATATTTCATTTAATAGAAGTGGGCAATTCAGTTTAAAACCCAACGAAACCGAACTATTAAACCAAATACCGAACCATAAAGTATGTTCTAGATTGATTAGGGATGACAATGAGTCGGTTTAGGACGGGTTTAAGTATTCCTAAATTCATACCCTATTATTAAAACCCGTCACGGACTCGTCCCAAACCCGTCGGGTAATTGCCCGTCAGGTATCGGGTTGGATGCACCCATGAGTTTTGGATATACCCGAGTTTCTATGCAATGTAACAATGTTTATATAAAGTTGAATACCACTTTTGATTGTCACGTTATTTCAAATATGGTGTATATCACTCCTGTATTAAATTTCAACTTTAGCTACATGCCTGCATGCAGTTGTGTTTCATGCAATCTCAAGTCAGACAGTGGGAGGGGATGAATAATATTTTTAAAATCCCATAGTAAAACATATTGAATATAATAATTTTTATTGAACACAAATTAATATAATAAGAAAATTATGTCAGGTTACTGGGGTATACAAGGGTAAATGAAGCTAGTTATCGGGTAATCGGGCGTATTACAAATCTTATATCCTTCCCAAACCTGTGAAAAATTTCAAACGTTATCACAAACCCGTCACATACCCTATTGGGATAGGTATAACCCGTCCCTAATGTTTTTGGTTTTGGATTTTCCTATTGGGTTTCATTTCCATTCTTATCCGTACTGAAAATCAGTAAAAAACGAGTACTAATACCCGCACCGATTTTATTGGTACGATACTTGCTTTTGTACCGCTATGTTTTGTTTTATTTTTTCAAATCTCCAACGATTTTGACACCGGTACGAGTTACAAAAAAGCTAAATCGGTCCAAATACACTAAATTGGTACATGTCCGGCATTACTAATACCACAATCAAAACAAAAGGTACAACTAATAAACCATTAGTTAATATAATGATAGGCTCGATAACTCATAAATCATAATATGTTCAATAATACACGGTTGCAGTTTATTTTAGATATTAAATATGGATAATCTTAATAAAATCTCTACATGTTACAAACGAATACAAAATACCGAGCATACCTGTAACATAACCATATAAAAAACCAATAAAAATGAGTACCATTATCCGTGCCGAATAGGTTAAACCCGGTAAGGATACGAATACAGTTACGATACGGGTTTTTGAAAAAAATGTTATCCCTAATCTAGGGCTCCCACAAGTAGCCCAAGTTAACTAACACGTTTGATTATTTTTAACAAATAGCATCTCTATAAGACGGAAATCAATAAAAATCAACCTAATTAAATCCAAAATAAAAGTTGACTAAAAAGTTATATAAAATATCACGCTTACTAAATATGCTAAAAAGAAAACCAATAATTGTTCATGAGAGTCAATCTTGGTCACACAATACAGTTTTAGTAGCCCGTGTTCAATTACATTGACTAATGGTCAAACATAGTCGTTGTTGGTCATATAATGGTCAATGTTAGGGAATAATGATAACTACGGTGATACATAGTTAATTATGGATGTATATTACCTATTTATGAATCACTGTGATGTGATGGTCAAATACCAGTAGTATAAAATTTTATTTTTGGTAAAATACTTCATACTTCGTAGTTTTACTCATTGCCTATTAACCGTCTTTTCAAAATTCAAAATTCCAAATTCTTATTCAGCTTCTCATAAAACTTTGTTTACAACAACTTTGTTTATATAAAGTATCGTAAAGTATTATGATCGCATTTAATAATGGTACTCATTTATAATGTGTACCGTCAAAGCATGAAAGGTACATATAACCATTTATTTAATATGAATATCATATTATTGAAATAAATCCATAGTTAATTTTATTTCACTATCTTTTATCTTTTCTTCTTGTTTTTGATGCAAGTAAATATATATTTTCCCTGTTTGGTATACAAAATTGATGGCTACATAATATTTTGAGAGATGTATTTTACACAATTGGGTGAAATATCATAAACGTACTCGTCTATAACAAGCAAGTGCCCAAACCATAGCAATTAAATTACAAGGTAACACATTGTTTATACACCACGTCACTATATACATGCTTTTTTATTTAAAATTCTATAATGTCATTAACTAACTAACTTGAAATAAAGTATGCTTGCTTTATGATAATTTGAATCAATATATAAAAATGACATAAGATTATTGAGGTATATCAGATTATATATATAGGGTCAAGTTATTCTACAAATGAAGATAAAAATAAGAAGGATGAAAAAGATTTATAGCCAGACAAAAAAAAACACTTTAAAAAAAATTAAAAATAAATAAATAAAAATCATAACTCAAAATTTAATAAAAAAACATAAAAAGTAAAAGCGCAAAAATGTTTCCACCTTCATCCTCGTTCTTAAAAAAAACTCGAAAAAGACACAATGTTGAGTGAAAAAGACCATTGTGTCTTTTTGTTTATTATTGTACTTTTTGTTTATTTTCGTCATTGATTGTGTCTTTTTTCCTTGACATTGTGTCTTTTTTTCTTGATATTGTGTTATATTACTCAACATTGTGTTATATTTTGCGATTTATTGTGTCTTTTTTAGTTATAATTGTGTCTTTTGTTCATTTTCGTCATTTGTGTCTTTTGTTTCTCCATTGTGTCTTTTCGGAGGGTTTTTTTTTTTAAATGAGAATGATGAGGGAAACATTTTTGGTTTTTAAACTTTTTTGTTTTTTAATTATATTTTGAGTTATAATTTTTTTAATTAATTTTTTGGAATTTATTTTGAGGGGTTTTTTGTGTGCCACAAATCCTTTTCACACTTCTCAATTTTTGTCTCCCTTTGTATTTTAACTTTTTCCATACACACACACACACACTATAGGCAAAGTATAAAATGAAAACCCACTTGAGTTATGAAAACCCATGAAAACCCTATGTAACATCGTTTTTCTTTTGTTACATGTAATATATGTTGTTACATTTAATACAAAACATCAAAACATAAAAAAAATGTTTAGCTATTTTTTTTTTTTACATTTTTTTACTAATTTTTATTTATGTTTTCATGAGAGAAAAAGTGTAAATAAACTTTAATATTTTTTATTAACTTTAATTGTGGACCACAAGATTTAATCTTTAATTAAAAACATGTGGTTGAGAATAGGTTGCTAGAGTTTTCACAACTCAAGTAGGTTTTTTATTCTAACCTAACCCCTATATATATATATATATACAAAATGGCAAAATACGTCATTTACGTTTGACCCGAGTGAAATATAAGAAAATATAAGAATAATGGCTAAAACAGAATTATGAAAATATTTTTTTATTTTTAATTAAAAATAAATCTTTAGAAGTTTTTAGGAGTTTTCTCTCTAAATGTGAGTTTTCTCTTGATCCTCTCCCTATATATATATATATATATATTGTTGGGATTTAACAAGATTATCAAAGTGATAAAATCCATATTTTACCAAAAACGCAGCGGAAATAAGTTTTAAATCTTGTTAATAAGGTATGTATAAAACCAATTTTACGCATGCAAAACCCAAGCCCGGATCCATATACGAAATACATACTATCTAACACATGCATGTCACTATAAGTACATGCATGTTAAAGCTACCTTTCAAATCCAAGGAAGAGGAAGGAGATGATGATGAAAAAGGCTAGAGCTTCAATGGAGATGCTCCTCAAGCTTGCATACCCCAAGCATCCAACAAGCACCCTTTGTAGCTAGGATTTACACTTGATTTCACCTCCTTCTTGCCCTTGCTCTTGGCCGAATCCAAAGAGAGGAAGAGAGGAAGCTCGAGCAGAGGATTTATCCTCTATTGTTCCCTTTTGTGTTCTTGCTCTTGGCCCTCCAAGAGAGAAAAGGAAGAAAGAAAAAAAATACTTTGTTACATGTGTTGTTGTTGTGCGTTAGAGAGAAAAAAAAAAGAAAGAAACAAAACAAGTAGTCTTTCAAATAAGACACCACCCACTAGCACCAATAAAAACCTTTGCATGCCTCCACTACCTTGGAGATAATAATATAATAATAGAAGTGAAAGAGAACGGGGGGGGGGGGGGGGGCTCCTTTCTCATTCTTATTATTATTAGTTTTTATACAACTTTTCATATATGTTATAAAACATATAGGTGACATGCTTGGTAATTTGGTTTACATATTGTTATTTAACCAACTTAAATAACACTATGTAAAGTTCTCTCAAATATAAATCATCCATATGATTTATTTACTACACAAGTACATTGTATTTAGAAACCCTTTCTAAATAACTCAAGTGTTAATATTCATTTGTTATGATCATATCATCCATAAACGAATATTATAGGTGTTTGTCTAGCTTGTTATTGGGTATGACCCGACTTGAATCATGACGTACTAGCCACATCAATAAAAATATGTGTCTTGGGCATAACGAGTCCAACAATCTCCCACTTGCACAAGATACATAGAAGATTGATGCAAGTAGCAAATACCGCCTAACTACGGTTTACTACCCCTAATACGCATGACGAAGTGCCATTCAATAACATCATCCCCTTCAAGTCCCTTACTTGAAATGATTTAGGTACATCTATCATTTATCCTTTTGCCACATATGTCATGTCAAATCCAGAGACACAGAGTGATCATTCTCTGTTGATTTAACTTTTCAGGCCTTAGACATCTCACTCTCAACGAATAAGAGGGACAAATTCCCTCTTGACTACATACGTCTCTCACAATCACCTTGTACCAGACCTGATCTTAACCTTATGTACTGTCATGTTTCAGAGCAGCGAAAAACTAAGTCAAAGTATAATACTTGGTGAATATCAAGACCCAATATGTATCTCAGGTCGGAGGATACTATGATATTCGCCTTTACTCAAATTTACTTATGATCAATCACAAGGATTCCATGTGGTAATATTTGAGAGCGGGTCAGTCCAACATTTATAACCCATAAATATCTATGAACCTTGGCAGCAACCCTTGCTCTATATTCAAATCCTATGAATATCCACCAATCCAAGTTCATAATAGTCTTACCTTCATATTTGTTCCCACAAATATGAGCGACTACGGACATTTAGAATAAGTAACTTATTCACGGATTTAAACATGCTAAAATGGAACATGACAAGACCCGAGCCACGGTGCGGAAGCGTGAATAATGGTTGTTATTAACGGAGGAGCTCAGATCTGAGCAAGGATCGAATCGTATTCGCTCTTGAAAGGGGGGTTTTGGACGGATGAGTGGTGTTTTGGGAGAGAGCCTGAATCGATTACAATGAACAATAAGCTGGATGAATAAATATATGTAATCGAAACACAAATATAAAGAAGTGGCAGTATGATTTCATTAATCTAAAGATTGTCATACAGAGCACTCATACATACACACATACATACAATAAAGATCAGCCACCTCCAGGAGAGCTCATCCTGGAGGCGGTGGCTCTCTCTAAGAGATAAAACCCTAGATCTCACAAAATACACAATACACTCATGCTAGACAAATTAGCAAATACATCTATTTATACTAATCTAGCATGTCTTGGTCTTCAAGCCATCCACCCTTGGTTGAGACCAAAAATATTAATTATTTTTCACCTATAATTATAATAATTCGATGCGTCGGTCTAAAATATAAGTCCCAACAAAACATAACTCAAAATGTCATAATCATAAACTATAATCATATGAATGAGTCAAAATAACAATTGTTCCGATATCCAAATACAAAATTTCGATCATATCCAATCACTAGAATACCGAAGTCCTAAAGCACAAGTATGGCCCTCATGCTTTGGCCTTTCAAGAAGCTTCGTGAGTGGATCCGCAATGTTTTGATCGGTGTGAACTTTGCGAATACATATCTTTCCCTTTTCAACTTCATCCCTTATGTAGTTGAACCTCCGCTCAATGTGCCTTGTCTTTTGATGTGCACAAGGTTCCTTGATTTGTGCAATTGCACCCTCATTGTCACAAAAGATCTCTAGAGGGTCCTGAATGGTACGGACTACCCCTAGGTCGGCAATTAATTTCCTTATCCACGCAGCTTCTTGAGCTGCCAATGAGGCGGCGATGTATTCCGATTCCGTGGTGGATAAGGCTACCACGTCTTGTTTTGAGCTCTTCCAAGAGATTACCCCATCATTCATAACGAAAACATATCCCGATTGTGATCTAGAATCATCTTGATCGGTTTGGAAACTCGCATCCGTATAACCCTTTACCACGAGTTCCTCCTCACCCGAACCGTATATTAGAAACATATCCTTAGTCCTTCTAAGGTATTTCAATATACTCTTGACCACCATCCAATGGCTACTTCCTGGATTATGTTGGAATCTACATGTCATGCTTAAAGCGCATGATACATCCGGTCTAGTGCATACCATTGCATACATGATGGATCCAATAGCCGATGCGTATGGGATTCCATTCATTTTCTCTTGCTCATCCTTTGAGCTTGAACATTGAGACCTACTCAATATCATTCCTCTTTGAATAGGTATCAAACCTTTCTTAGAGTTCTCCATCTTGAACCTCTTCAAGATTTTATCAATGTATGCACTTTGGTTTAAACCTATCAACCGCCTTGATCTATCCCTATAGATCTTTATTCCCAAAATATAGGCGGCTTCACCAAGATCATTGATAGAAAAACAACTTCCAAGCCATACTTTTACCCCTTCCATGGTTGGAATGTCATTCCCAAATAGTAGTATGTCATCAACATACAATACTAAGAAGATAATGATGCTCCCACTAGCTTTCTTATACACACAAGCATCATCACCATTCTTGATGAACCCAAATTTCTTAACTTCTTCATCAAATCGGTGATTCCAACTTCTAGATGCTTGTTTCAATCCATAGATTGACTTCTTTAACTTGCATACTTTGTTAGGATATTGTGGATCGACAAAACTTTCGGGTTGTACCATATAGACATCTTCCTCAAGATGCCCATTTAGGAAAGCGGTTTTGACATCCATTTACCATATCTCATAGTCATAATGTGCGGCTATGATAAACAATATCCTAATAGACTTTAGCATTTCTACGGGAGAAAAAGTTTCATCATAGTCAACCCCTTGAGTTTGAGTGAAATCTTTTACGACAAGTCTAGCTTTATAAGTATCCAAGTTTCCATGCATATCGGTTTTCTTCTTGAAAACCCACTTACTTCCAACCGGTTTGGAATTAAGAGGTGGTACAACCAAATCCCATACTTGGTTGTCATGCATGGATTGCATCTCAACGTTCATGGCTTCAAGCCATTTGTCACAATCGGATTGTGACATTGCATCACGGTATGTGGTGGGTTCATCCGAATCTACCACATAGTACCCATCCATGAAAAATCCATATCTTTCGGGTGGATGACTAATTCTACCGGATTTGCCAACATTTTGTGTGTCTTGATCAACCACTTGATCATTATCAACAACCTCTTGTTGATTGCTAGTGTCAACCAAACGTGTATCGACTTGTGGTTCTCGATCATCTTCGAGTTCCACCGTTCTACTAGTACCTTCCATAAAGAACTTAGTTTCCATGAACTCGGCCTTTCGAGCAATAAATACCTTTTGCTCGGTTGGGTTGTAGAAATAATATCCCATAGATTCCTTGGGATATCCTACAATGATACACTTAGTGGATCGACTTTCAAGTTTGTTTTGGGTGTTGTTCTTGACATAAACCTCACAACCCCATACCTTTAAATATGACAATGATGGAACCCTTCCATTCCATATTTCATAAGGTGTTTTGTCCACTTTCTTGGTTGGGGCCATATTTAGAATACGGGCCGCGGAGAGCAAAGCGAAACCCTAAAATGATAGAGGCAGTGTGCTTCTAGCCATCGTAGATCGAACCATATCCAATAGAGTTCGATTCCTCCTTTCGGACAAACCATTATGTTGTGGTGTTCCGGGTGGAGTAAGTTGTGAGATGATTCCACAACTTATAAGATGATCTCGGAAAGCATCACTTAGGTATTCACCTCCTCTATCCGAACGAAGTACTTTGATGGTTTTATCGAGTTGATTTTGTACTTCATTTTGGAAGACTTTGAACATTTCAAAGGCTTCATCTTTGTGTCTTAACAAGTACACATACCCATAACGACTATAATCGTCGATAAAGGTAATGAAGTATCTTTCACCATTTCTTGTCATTGTCTTAAAAGGACCACATACATCCGAATGTATGATACCTAATAAGTCTTTTGCCCCTTCACTAAAGGGGTCCTCGGTCATCTTCCCAAGTAAACAAGACTCACACTTATCAAATGAATCATCTTCACTTGATTCCAAAAGACCATTCTTTTGTAGTGTATGTATGCGATCTTTGTTTATGTGACCAAGGCGACAATGCCAAAGATAAGTATTACTCAAATCCATTTTGAGTTTCTTGGTGCTTGATTGGTACAACATGTTATCAAAGGATGTGTTATCATGAACTAATTCATAAATGCCATTAGACAACATTGCTTTAAAATAAAAGACATTATTCATGAAAACACAAATACCATTGTCCATAAACTTAAAATCATACCCATATTGTCTTAACAAATAAACGGAGATAATGTTCCTAGTCAAATTAGGAGCATACAAAATATCTCTCAATATAACTTCCAAACCATTTGGAAGGTTCAATGTATAGTCTCCTCGGGCTTCAACAACAACCTTTGCTCCGTTGCCCATGAAGAGACTAATATCTCCTTTCTTGAATCCTTTATTTCCCTTGAACCCCTGCAATGAATTGCAAATATGAGTTCCACATCCGGTATCCAATACCCATGTGTTAGAGGAAATAAGATTAAGATCAATATGAATCATGAAAGTTGTACCCGAGGTTTGCCCCGCATCCCTCTTTGCTTTCAACTCTTTTAGATAGGTTGGACAATTCCTCATCCAATGTCCTATCTCACCACATCCAAAGCACGGATCCTCTAAGCTAACCTTTAGCTTCTTCGGTTTAGGTGGTTCCACTTTAGCCTTTCCCTTGAACTTGCCCTTGACTTGTCCCTTACCTTTGGCAACCTTTGCCTTGGGTTCCGGGTGATGCCTTTTCTTATTGCCTCCCTCATTGATCGTGAGAACGGGTAAAACCTTTTTACCCATTATCGTCTCGGCCATCTTAAGCATTGCATGAAGCTCACCAACGCTCTTGTCCCATCCATTCATGTTATATTTCATAAAAATGTCTCAAACCTTTTAGTTAAGCCATTTATGATCAAATCCGTGGCTAACTCGTTTGAGACGCGACAATTAAGGCGCTCGAGACGATCAATATGGCTTTTCATCTTAAGTACATAAGATGAGACCGATTGGGTTTCTTCCATTCGGCATGCATGAAGCGCTCGAACCGTTTCGAAGCGTTCCACCCTAGCTTGTGTAAGGAACATTTCCTTAAGTTGGGTGATCATGTCGTATGCCCCATGAACTTCAAAATCCTTTTGAATCTCGGGAATCATAGTTCCCAACATGAAGCAAGAAACTTGCACCGAATCCTCATTGTGCTTAACCCAATTGTTATGGTCTTCGGCATCGTCAATGCTAGGTTCATCAGGAATAGGATCCTCTAATACGTAGTATTTCTTTTCTTGCTTGAGAACGATTCTAAAGTTTCGATACCAATCCATAAATTTGGTATAGTTTAGACGATCCTTATCGAGAATGGATCTTAGTGATAGGTTATTAACGGGTGAAATAATAACGTTAGGTGGATTGTTGATTGCAGCCATCTACAAACATAACAAAGCTCAATTTTAGTATTTTCGATATCAATTATTTTAATCGTTAATACCCTTTTATGTCTTCAAGAAAATTAATGATTAAAATCTAGAACCCAACGTTACATTCAAATGAATGTTAGGTGACCTTTACCCACTATTTAAATTAACAAGGTAGTCAACATTTGACGATTGCAACCCTTTGCAACTTTTAGTTTTATGGTATCGGTTAAGCATCTCATGCTTAGTTGGCATGTTTAATCCCATCAACACCATTGTACGCCATGCTTCGGTGACCCTATTCACATGGCTTCCAATTTAAGTCGTCCTACTTACACACACGTGTGAATTCACACATACAAGTGATTAGGTGACCTTTATCCCACAAATATGGCAAACCCACCTCAACTCACAAGTTTCCTCTAATGCGGTTAGGTGACCTTTATCCCACACCGAGTTCCCAAGTGATTCGAGTGTCGTATAAAAGGATGGTGTTCAACTTATTTATAAAAGGGATTTTAGTTTTCAAAATTCTAGATTGAAAAACTTTTTATGTACCTTTCATTTGCATGCATTCAAATGTATGGTACTTAGTTGAAAACCCCATTTTTCAAAGTTCCAATTAATAAGACCCATTTTATTATGAAATCATTAGCCTTTAATAAAACCAATTTTTATTACCTAATGATTTCTAAGGAACCAATTTTAAGCTAGTTGATTTTAAGTTGTTTAGCAACCACATTGCAAATAACACAAACATAAGTAAATCAACCACACGAGCATAAAATATACACAACCACAAGTTCATAACCATAGCCTCCTAATGTTGACCACACTTGTTGACCAAAGACAAGTGTGTCAAAAGGTCTCTCCTAAGGGACTCAAAAGTACATGAGCTTGTGTCGGTGAACTCCCACTTGATCCCGCATCCTTATGCTCCAAGTGTTTACCCCCGTGTTGTGGTCTCCATCACTTTATTTGGGCTCTCTTCCTTTGCATCTTCTTTTACAAAAATATATCCTAATACATTTTTCTCTAGTAAAAGAAATGCATCTAATCTACTTATTATTACAAACCAATTGAAAGAATAAATAGATTACACAACCCAAATAAATTACAACCATATCGAATGAACAAACAACCATTTGAATGAACAAACAATCAACACAAACATTCAACCAAACACAAGGCCATGGTTAGGTTATGAACATCTATTACACATCCAAATATGTAATAACACAATGACCCAAAAATGGTTCCCCTTTCCCTAAAACTTTCGGCCAAACTTGACCAAACCGAAAGTTCTGGGTTTTGTCCAAACAACTCAATCAATCATCCAAATGACTTGATTTTTCAAGATTACCACATGCATGTAAAGTATAACCTTGAAAAACCATGGGGTAACCAAAACCCCCAAAATTTTCGGCCATATGGTAAACCCCACCATAAACCCGAAAATTTTGGGTCTAATGAAGCATGTATCCGTATAAGCAGCTCTTGATGCCATTGTTGGGATTTAACAAGATTATCAAAGTGATAAAATCCATATTTTACCAAAAACGCAGCGGAAATAAGTTTTAAATCTTGTTAATAAGGTATGTATAAAACCAATTTTACGCATGCAAAACCCAAGCCCGGATCCATATACGAAATACATACTATCTAACACATGCATGTCACTATAAGTACATGCATGTTAAAGCTACCTTTCAAATCCAAGGAAGAGGAAGGAGATGATGATGAAAAAGGCTAGAGCTTCAATGGAGATGCTCCTCAAGCTTGCATACCCCAAGCATCCAACAAGCACCCTTTGTAGCTAGGATTTACACTTGATTTCACCTCCTTCTTGCCCTTGCTCTTGGCCGAATCCAAAGAGAGGAAGAGAGGAAGCTCGAGCAGAGGATTTATCCTCTATTGTTCCCTTTTGTGTTCTTGCTCTTGGCCCTCCAAGAGAGAAAAGGAAGAGAGAAAAAAAATCCTTTGTTACATGTGTTGTTGTTGTGTGTTAGAGAGAAAAAAAATGAAAGAAACAAAACAAGTAGTCTTTCAAATAAGGCACCACCCACTAGCACCAATAAAAACCTTTGCATGCCTCCACTACCTTGGAGATAATAATATAATAATGGAAGTGAAAGAGAAGGGGGGGGGGGTTCCTTTCTCATTCTTATTATTATTAGTTTTTATACAACTTTCCATATATGTTGTAAAACATATAGGTGACATGCTTGGTAATTTGGTTTACATATTGTTATTTAACCAACTTAAATAAAACTATGTAAAGTTTTCTCAAGTATAAATCATCCATATGATTTATTTACTACACAAGTACATTGTATTTAGAAACCCCTTTGTAAATAACTCAAGTATTAATATTCATTTGTTATGATCATATCATCCAAAAACGAATATTATAGGTGTTTGTCTAGCTTGTTATTGGGTATGTCCCGACTTGGATCATGACGTACTAGCCACATCAATAAAAATATGTGTCTTGGGCATAACGAGTCCAACATATATATATATATATATATAGGGGAGATTTCAATTAAGAACCCCTTTGAGTTTTAGGAACTCGAAAGAACTCAGTGTAACGATTTTATTTTTTCAAAATTTTTTTACACATGCGTAATATATGTAAGTTACATACACGTAAAAAAATTACAGAATTTTTTACGCACCGAGTCGACTTTTTACACATGTGTAACGGACGTAAAAGTTAGTGTAACCACTTACATATTTATTCTCTCTTCTACTTTGACTTTTTTGCCAGATTTAATCTCAATCATATATTCCAATCCATTTAATTAAATGTGTGGCCTAGAATTGAGTTCTTAAGTTCTTAAAACTCAACATAGTTCTCAAAATATCCCTCCCCTGTATATATATTAAAAACCAAATGTTAGTTAGCACACAACAATTACTATTATTACTTCTTTACACCAAAGCAAAACTTTTAATTAAAGTTAATGGTAGTTACAATCTCTCTATACCAATATATAATTCATTTTCAACATTAATAATTTCTTTCATTTGTAAGATTTTTAATACTTTAATTTATTTATATATTAGGTTAGTTACTCGTGTTACATACGGATAAAAAATAAAGAAAATGCAATATATATATATATATATATATATATATATATATATATTTGTGTGTGTGTATGTGTGATATATTTTAATGAATTATGACTATCATATTTATAAGAACGAAAAATTTTGCATAATTAAATTTATTTAAAACACAATAATTATTTGATTTTGGTCAATAAGGTTAAGAAAAAAAAAGATGTAAATGTAAGGCCCCATTTCCAGTAACCCTACTTTGATGTTGGATTTACTCATAAACACAATTCTAAAATCAGAGTTAATTAAAACTTTCGCGAAATAATTTAAAACTTCATACATCACATTACAAAACATTCATTCTTGTCTTAACATACAAATTGTGATTAATTAAAACAATCTTGACACTTCATCGTAGATGCCAATCTCTTCTGTCCATGCCATGTGTCCCTCCTCAAGCCAGCTGCCTCAAACTATTTGCCTGCGTGCATACTAAAAGTCAGCTACGCTGAGTGAGTTCTAGTTAATCATTTAACATACAATACATTCATATCCTTACTCATACGCATCCGAAGATACGTATTCATACCTTATTTACTCTTACTTCTTTCATACAAACTTTATATACATGCACACACGCTTACCTACTTTCTTTCATAAGGCCTTGTAATTCACCATAGGCTATTCTATCTCTACCATCACAGATATTATTAGGGTCTGGTCCCTTCTGTCTCAGATATTATTAGGGTCTGGTCCCTTCTGTCTCAGATATTATTAGGGTCTGGTCCCTTCTGTCTCAGATATTATCATACCAGTCACGTCACTCGATCACACATTCATTTTCATTCATGCATACCTTACATATCTTCTGGTCATGGATATACGTATATGTACATATTCATTCGTATAAACATTCCATAATAACATTCAATACTTAGTCATACATATGACATATTCATTCGTATAAACATTCCATAATAACATTCAATACTTAGTCATACATATGACATACATATATCATACACTTACCACTTAAGTTAAGTGTATTAACAACTATCACAAAGGAGTATGCACATAGCCCCAAAAACATAACAGATAAAGGGGTTAGAAACTCACCTGAAGTCGGTTTCTCTCGCCATTAATAGTAATGCCCTTCTTTAGCTGTGCACGGCTAACTGTATAACGCATTGCAAGTGTCAAATATCCATTACTACTACTTCTTATATCTAAGTCAATGACACCCTCCACTAACGGGGGTCCGGGGGCAGCGCCCCTGGTAGCGGGGTCTAGGGGCGGCAGCCCCTAGCAGGGTCCAAGGGGCAGCGCCCCTGGCTGGGGTTGAGCTGGGGTTAACAAAAATGCATCAGAAAATGAATTTTATAAAATTTCGCATGGAAGAATTTCGCTTCACATGGGACTGTTTCGCTTCGCATGGAAGCGTTTCGCTTCGCATGAAACTGTTTCGCTTTGCATGGAAGCGTTTCGCTTCGCATGTCTAAGCGAAGCGAAATGCTTGTTTCGCTTCTCATGGCTAAGCGAAGCGAAATGCCTGCCTTTCTTCGCTTTTACCATTTTTAAGCCATTTTACTTCGTGGCTCTTCCTCGTGACCTGATTTTTACTCTTTCACAACTTTTGACTCATTCTGACCCCATGCACCTGATCCTGAACCCATCTCTCAAAGTCCAAACACCACCTTTTTATCACAAAGTGCACCCGAGAGGTTATAACTTACCAAGTTTATATTTTTCTTACATTTCACAACCCGATCTATCATTATAACTGTTTGCATGCCGATTCTAATCACAAAACTTAACCATTTTAAACTAAAACCCACCTTTTGCTTGCGGGTTCGAGTTCCGATCTTGACAACTCGAGGATCTGGACGTGATTCTTGTTGCTTGACGATGTTAAACACGAGATTCCACCCTTCTTTGGCTTGGATTTTAAATCCGAGTGCTAGAGAGTGTGTATGTGTGTGTTTCTTGAGTGTGTGTTTGTGTGTTTGGATGAGAAAAAGAAAGGAAAAGAAGAAGTGGTTGGGCTTATATAGAGGGGGTTTCACGGGTCCCACCACCCATTCCCAAATCCTACTCCCAAACACTTAACACAAGACTAACTTAACGAGACACAGTTAAATAACAAAACTTTCCGTCATTCATTATTTAACAAAAAGTTGGACGTTACAGTAAATTGTTCTAATATTATTGTGAATTATTGATAGGTCAACAATTAAATATAATTTTGGTTTTATATTTGAAGAAAAGACATATTTATATATGTTAAGTTTAAAAATCTAAAACAATTGCAATTTAAGTGGAGTTGGTAAGCATCTTTAATTTGAAACTTGAGGTCTTGGATTCAAGACCCGTGTCACACAATAATTTATTTTTCAAAATTTTAAAAAATCTTACTATCATGGTAAACGGGTAATGGGCTATCATAAGAAAACGGATCATGGATCTTGATACAATAGGAATAGTTGACATAAAATTTACTTTGCATCCTATGTAGAGAACTTATGCCATGTGAACAATGTCTTCTTTAAATTGTATAGTTAAATTAGATACTATTACTGGAATTAGTTATTATAGTTTACCGAAATATATTAAAGTAACGCTTGGTCATATAATTACACGTTTTTTTTCTTTTTTCTTTTTCTTTTTTATCAAGCATAACCTTCTTTTAAGTGTCGGATTTCGACACATTGTGCATAGCAAAGAATTATTCGTCATTCATCTAATTTTTTAACCATAGTGAAACAGTGAATCGTGTTGAAAGTATAAATTTACATGTTGCAAATTATGTTAGTTGCTTGGTGTTTTGTATATAAATTATGTTACTATTGGAGTGATTTGTGGGTAGGAAAGTTACATCAATTTTGAATACTAGGTGAGGTTTTTTTTGTTAAAAGGTAGAAGTTTCAAGTACCTAAGGCGGTGGAGCAATAGAGTTGCTGGAATGTATTGTTCTATGGTAAAATATTTTTTTTCATTCATTAAAAAATGAAATATATTGTTGTTTAATTATAAAAATGTTTTAATTAGTTGTCTTGCTCACACAACTTAGGGTTTGTTGTCGATTTTTTATATATGTTTAGAATTTTAGATGTTCAAGACAATTAAGTGTAGTTTTTGTGTTCTTGAGTCTTGTATCAAACTTTGTACATTACATTGTTAATTATGAAATGTCGTCGTCATACCTATACTTTTCAAAGATTGATGGTTACAAAGTTATGTTTGATCGGTCAAGATATTCTTAAAATGGAGCCTTTTGTAGCATTATTGTTAGATGTATTTATTGTAATTTTTTGCCATTGGCACCTATTTGTTACAGACGAGTAAGTGATATTTTACATAATTGTCTAAAATACTGAACTCTTCAAACGTTGTGGTCAATTTTAGTTACCAGCAGGGAAAGAGCTAGGCATTTACTAAGCAATAAAAGTTACTCCATAAGAAAACGAAAAAAGGTTGGAAATTATTTAAAAGATGATCATGATGTTTAACTTAAATAAAACAGTAGCTTTTCCTGCTTTTACGTACGGTGACCTGCAACACACATTAGAAATACGCTCCATAATTAAATGTGATCTTCATCTCGATCGGAGTATATGTTATATATATTGGTATCCATCAAAAAGTAGGGTAATTACTTAAAACAATTTGCCCAGGGAAAATGGTCTTGGATATATTGAGATTCGTTTTTCAATAAAAACCTTGATGACTTATAAAAGGTTGATAGGTGGGGTTGTGAATATTAGTTAGTTAACTCATTGTTTATCAAATGATCGAATGACATGATTATCTTCATGTGTAACGAATCAAACGAGGATATACATATGTTAAGGTTTAATAGTACAAGAACAAGACATACATGTTTAGTTTAAAACCTGTCTTAGTATACGGCAATAGTTCCAAGACTATTGTCATCTAACATGATGAAATTATTTGTTATAAAAGTTCAGACTACTTAATTAATAAGACAAATGTGAATACAATATATATATATATATATATAAAACAAGTAATCAAGTACTAGGAAGGTTACATGGATTATAGTATAGAAATATGATAAATTCAATATTGAAGGAATACGTAGATTTACCTGCTTCTGATATGTGTATAACAATACGATTAAATAGGCGTAGGCTCATCTTGAACCATTGTATAAAGTAACTCTCATCAGACACCTGGCTTGGAGCAAAGCAATCGTTCCACAAGCGTCCATCTGAATCCTTACAACCCTACCTAATTCTTTGCGTTTCTTATTTTGATGGGAAAAACTTGGCTTGATCATGGTCAAGCTCAAATGTAAGGCCCAGTTCCCGGTAACCCTACTTTGGTGTTGGATTTACTCATAAACACAATTCTAAAATCAGAGTAAATTAAAAACTTCGCGGAATTATTAAAAACTTCAAACATCACATTACAAAACATTCATTCTTGTCTTAACATACAAATTGTCTTTTCATAAATAATTAATTAAAACAGTCATAACAATTCATCATGGACGCCAGTCTCTTCAGTCCATGCCTCGTGTCTCTCCTTAAGCCAGCTGCCTCAACCTATTTGCCTGCGTGCATACTAAAAGTCAGCTACACTGAGTGAGTTCTAGTTAATCAATTAACATACAATACATTCATACCCTTACTCGTACGCGTCCGAAGATACGTATTCATACCTTAGTTTTCTATTACTCCTTTCATATATACCTTATATACATGCATACGTACTTACATACTTTCTTTCATAAACCCTATGGTATACCATAAGCTATTTTACATTAAACATCACAGATATTGTAAGGGTCTGGTCCCTATCATCACAGATATTATAAGGGTCTGGTCACTAACATCACAGATATTATAAGGGTCGGGTCCCTTATAATAATAAAACCCAAAATGCGGCCTTATTAACTTTTGGATAGTTAACAAAATTTATAGAAGTTAAGTATACATATCTGAGGCCTTAACCTTGGTAAAGACCATCCCCAAAATTTAACAATGAAACCGGGTAATAAAAATCAACCGAGCTGGCATTTTGATGGCACGTTAGATAAAAAATAAGCCGTTCAACCAAAGTAATAATATGATGTCTTTTTTCAGCTATAAATATAATGTTTTAGTGTTATATAGCTTGACCCGAACTTGTTTGATGTAAAAATATGCATTTAAAACTGAATTATATCCTTAACATGCCAAAAACCTAAACGGCAGCATTAACTGACGCCCTAGTGAATTTATGAACCAAGATATGACATTGCAACATAATTTATTGTATTATAGCAGGGCATAACTGATTTGATGATCAAAAACTAAGTTTATGATAATTCTATAGCTAAAAGGGTATTTTTGGAATAAAACTTGGCTGGGTTATATATGTAAATTGTGTTTACATACAAATACTATTTCAAACAGAAGCATATATGATTTTTTTTTACTAAAAACAAGTTATAACACATTTAGGACTAATTTGGTTTTGCAAAAGAAACCCGCTTACAAACCTGATGTTCGGTTTATTTGTACATATTATGTGTGTTAACTTACTCGTTTTACTCGTTTAGTTTAGGAACTATGGTACTTCATACATGTTTATTGTGTTTCAGGTCACAGGTACTTAATGTGCTTAATTTGGGCCTATACGAGCATGGAATGAAGACCCGGGATGTCCAGCACGCTTACCGAGGCAATCGTGTGAAGTTGCTGAGAAAAGAGACCCATCGCGTAGCGCGATGGGTGTTGAAGGTGGGGCATCACGCTATGCGATGCCCTGTAAATGACGGCGTTGACTTTGGTCCATCGCGTAGCGCGATGGAACAGGAGAGAGGACCATCGCGCTACGCGATGGTCCCCAAAATCGGGAAAGTTAGGGTTTTGTTTTATACAATATTTTGACGACCCTAGAGGCCATTCTTCACCTTGGAGGCGATTTTCAAAGCAGAAGAAAGAGTCCCCATCATTTCCAATCATCTCTAAGCATCATACATAGCCTACCAGATCATAACTGAGGCCCGAGAGATGCCGATGCGCGACTAGTTCCTTTGAGTCATACCCGGGATGTATAGCTTGTAATCTTTCAGTTTATTTCTCATGTACTAGAACAACTAATTGTAATTGTTTTGATGTTAATCTATGAGTATTGATGTTTAGTATGTTCGTACAATCAGTCGGTTTAGGTTTATTTCGATCAGAACGATTAGTTTGACGATTGCTATAATAGTTGCTCATAGGATTGTTTGACCTGTTAATTGCAATAAATCATACGTTTGCCCTTAGTTGAGTCACACTGGCAGGGACCGTTTGATAACCAGTGCCGTGTGTTAGCGAGCGTGAATGCCTAAGGTTTAACCGGTTAGTCAGTATGTAGTTGACACAAGATAGTTAATCTGTTAAGTTGCATGAGATTGTTGTTTGATTGCTTACTTGGATTCCCGGGTGTGATTTGCTTTATTTGATTAACTGAATCTTGAGTACTTGTTTGTTTCTTATACAACTAAATTGTTTGCTAGTGTGATCAACACTTTTATAGAATTCACTTCATAATGTGAGAAATCGTTTACACTTTACACTGATCACATACTCCTCGTGGTTCAACACCCTACTTACCCTGACTAGTTTAAAGTGATTAGGACACTGATTTATATTGTTTTTGACTAGATAGCAACAGTCTAGCATCAAAATGGCGCCGTTGCCGGGGAGTTAGTGCGCTTAGTGTTTTTGTGTTAATTGATTTCTTTGTTTAATTTAATTTAATTGTTATTTTTATTTTTAGCGTAGTTTACTTTATTTTCCCATTTTACGTGGGGTGTGTTCATTGTGCAGGTAACAGGTTTATGCACACCTGCTATTCAGGAAGAAAGTCTCCGCTGATTTATGAGCCAGAAATTGAACGCATAGCTTGGCAGAACCGAGCTCAGATCAGACATCCAGACATGGATGGTCAGAACATGAACCAAAACCAAAACCCACCACTCGAAATTAATGTTTTCCAACCCGAGCCTAACCCACCACATAACCAGAACCCACCAAATAATGACCTACCACCACCAATAAACACCGATCCACAACCACAAAATTCAGCCCGACAATCCCGAAACCGAAACTGAAACCTTGACAGACCCGGACTATCTATCCCGAACAATACCCCTCGTCACCGACAGTAGTTATCAGAGATTTTGACCATGTCAGTATCCATACTGAAGACGAAGAAGAGGGAGATGAGGAGGAACAAGAACCGGGGAATGACGGGTTTGAGCTGAGAAACGCAGATGATGAGGTTGAGGAACCGGTTAGGGTGAGAGGTAACAGGTGGAGGAACATAAATCCGGATCGGGGTAGTATTGGAAGATTTCGGGAGGAACGCAGACAGCCGATTCAGGTTAACAAGGGAGGTTTTGAGGAACCGAGGGCCAGACAAAGGAATTACAGGCCTCCGGTTCAGGGTGTTAACAGTCGGTTCAGACCGGCTATTTCAGATGGTGTCTCACCGATTGTCCCACAGGTTCACATACAGGGACAACCCACATTGAAATCCCATCCGTCCTACATCAACATAGTTCCCCATTTTCATGGACTGGGATCTGAAGACCCGTATTCACACTTGTCAGATTTTTCAGCTATTTGCGGGTCTATTGGTGATGGTACTTATGATCAAGATGAGGTCGGTTGCGGTTGTTCCAGTTTTCATTAAAAGACAAAGCAAAATACTGGTTCAACTCGCTACCGATGCACAGTATTGAGAGCTGGGCCGAGATGCAGCAGGTTTTCCTTAACGAGTACTATTCACGGTCGAAGACTATCGAGGCCTGAATGGAGATTAGACATTTTTCACAGTTATCGGGTGAGTTGTTTCATGAGGCCTTTACTCGTTACAAGGAAATGATTAGGAAGTGCCCGCATCATCAGATTGAGTTGTGGGAGTTGGTTAAGTGTTTCGCTGACGGGCTGACGCATGAAGACACAAAGCATTTGAAAGCTTCGTGTGCTGGTCAGTTGTTGAATCAACCCGAGGAAGATGATTGAGAATTTTTGGAGTTTATAAGTGAAGATTACAAGGGAGAGGCAACTGCAGACCGAAGAAGAAAAGTTGGGGTCACTAGATCAGTCAAATCAGCCTCGAGCGAGTCAGAAAGAATTGTGGAATTGGAAAGGGAACTCGCGGTTTATAGACGAGAGAAAAAGAAAGAGGTTGGTAAAGTCGGGGTGAAGTTCCTGGTTGGTGCAGAGTTTGATGTGTTGGGGCATGATACCGAAAATTGCCATGAGTTTGATGAGGACGAGTATCCCGACGAGGAGGAAGTCAGTTACGCGTACGGGGAGTCCATGGGCCAAGGGTTCAATTCGAACATTTATCACCCGGGCCTAAGGAATCACCCGAATTTCAAATACGGGAACGCGTCGAACCAGTCGAACCCGAACTTTCAAGGGTCCAGTCAGAACCGACAGAAGAGCAGCTACCGTCAGGGTGGTTCGAAAAGTCAATATAATAGTCGGGGATATAACAGAGATGGTTACGGGGTAACAGTTCGTCGAGTTACCAGAATCAAGACCAGCAGAAGGGTAGTTCGGGAAATTCAGACGAGTCAGTTCATTCAAAACTCGATGCATCGTTGAAGCTTTTGCAGATTCAGAAGGAAACTCAGAGACAGTTCGAGTTGAGAGACAAGTCAGCAGAAGCAATGTCAAAGCAGATTGGTCAGCTCGCAGTAGACGTGGCAAGATTTCAGAAGAACGCGGGTCAACTACCAAGCGATACCATAGTAAACCCGCAACATGCTAGCTCAAGCTCAAAGAAAGGTAATAGTGTGCATATTAACGCGGTAAGTCTTGTACCTCATTTTGAAATTACCCGTGTTGAAGTTGAGTCACCACCGCAATTTGTTGAGGCGGTGGTGAATGATGTTAGTGATGAGAATGAATGTGTTGGTCAAAATGAAACAATTTTCCAAAATGAATTGAAATTGAACTCTAATGAATCAACTTTTTGTGAAAATTGCACATGTGAAAAATGTTTAAATGCCAAATTGACCAACACGGATGATGAGGAGGTGGAGGATAATACCACCTCAAGTAAACTCCAAGACCCGGGAGTGCCACTTTTATCAATTCAAATTGGAGATTTCAAAACTGATCGGGCACTTCTAGATCTTGGAGCATGTGTTAGTGTCATGCCTGGCAGTTTATATGATCAGTATGAGTTTGGCCCGTTAGAGAGTGTAAACACCACCGTGGTGTTGGCGAATCAAACTCATACACACCCCCGGGGCATGGCACTAATGTAATGGTTCAATGGACGATTTTAGCTACCCAGTTGACTTCCAGGTACTTGATTATGCTAAGGGTAATATTAAACAATCTGAAGTCATACTGGGCAGGCCATTCCTTGCCACAGCACATGCGGTAATTGATTGTGCTGAGGAATTTTTGGGCATTAAGTGCGGGAACCATGTTAAGCGGTTATTATTGTTTGAAAATGCTACTAACCCTCTTGTTGACAAGTGCGTACCATCGTGCACAAATCATACAAGAGAGGGATGTTTTGTAACTGACAGGAACGACCTGAAGGGTAGCAGTGAGAGGAAAGGAACGAGAGGAAAGAAATCGGTGAGTTCTATGGTGACCTCACCGGTTTATGAAGCTACTTGAAGCATTCGAGGCATTGTCGAGCTGTAGACACGCAATTCAGCGCTGACCCGGAGGTAACCCGGGGTTTGTAAATGTGTTCCATTTTATTTTCTTTTCATTGTGTCGTTGTTGATTTTGGTCTTGAGTTCTGTGCAGCATATCTCAAGTGTGGGGAGGCTTTTGATGCAGTGTGAGTCTTGGAGGTTCGGTAAGTAATTGGTTAATTTCACGGCTCTCTAGGTAAGTATTGCAAATTCCGACTTCGGAAGCATGTTCAGGGTGTTGTCGGGATGTCGAAAAGTGACCGGGTCGGAAAATGCTCGACCCCAATTCAGAAAAAACTTTCTGTTCACTGGGGACCATCGCGCTAAGCGATGGCCCTATGGCCCTGGACAGCTCACCATCGCGCTACGTGATGGTGGCTGGGACTTCCCAGACATCTGACGTCATCGCGTAGTGCGATGACGCCATGACCAACCCCATCGCGCTACGCAATAGGGTCCAAACCCTAATTTGAATTAATTGGGTCGCGTAGCGCGTCGTGTGCTTACCTGACCCATCGCGCTACGCGATGGGTCCTCGGATCTCTAAAAAAACAAAAAAAAAATGAAAAATAAAATATTTAAAATAAATAAGTAATAATAATATAATAATAATTATATATAACAGCCCTCCCACTTTGTCTGCTGTATTTGATATGTATAATTGTATTTTTGTTTGTGTTACTTTGGAACTTTGTGGGTGTGTTCACTCTAAATCCTCACGAGACCTCACTCGTCCACCCAGGCTACCGGGGGGTTTAAAGGGCTTATTGCATACGCTAAATGCAACCGTGATTCCTACGAAAGTGAGTTAGGTCTTTTATTATTTTTAATTAATTAACAAAATTTTTTATGAAATTGACTAACTCGGCTCGGTATTGATTTTTATAATATAATAATAATATTAACTCTCGAAAGACCTAAGTCTTATACTTGTGAGTGGTTACTTATACATGTCTCGAGATTTGTGCAGATTTGGTTACACAGAATTGGTCAATGGTGGAGACCTGTGTCACGAGTGTGTTGAGAGTTGTAGGCCGAGTTAGCATTGCATTGTCATTATTATCAGGTGATTTCGGTTTCATAAACAATTTTGTAGTTGTATTTTTTATTTTTTTAGTTTAGTTGGTAGAAATGTAATTGTATATTTTGCTTTATTTCATCACATTTGTTCCCCGAGTTTTTAAGTGGTCAAACTGTCAGTTCAACCCCGTCCTCCAAATGATTATTAATTGTTTTATTATTTTAACATTGAGGACAATGTCAACCTCAAGTGTGGGGATGGGGGAAAATTGAAAATTTTTAGCCCGATAGTACCTCGAATAGTATTCAGAAACTTAAGTTGTTAACTGTCACTTATTGCTATTAATGCCAAGTTAGAGGTTTTTGGTCACGGTTGGTTTTTCAGCTTCTCGATAGTTTTCTCGACAAATGTTTTTAAAATGAGAAGTTGAAAATGGAATCGTTTAGGCCGAGATAACGAGTCAAGGGGACGGGTATACATGTTTCATATCGACAGCCCATATTTCCAGACATATTGTGAGATTAGCCCCCATACTTAATACACATATTATATAATAGATATAAAACATGTCTTGTCATTTATTGAGAGAAACCGGTATGTTTTACAGAATTAGAACTTGCTTGTCACATGTTTTTCGAGATCTTAATACCACCACCTGTATGGAGATTAGGGCTTTAGAAAACCCATATCGTACATATTTTCCTCACTAAATAAATTCCTTACCCGACATTATCCCCTAGGAGCCCATTTGGGCCATATTCCTTTTTCGTTTGTTAAACTGAACATTACACACCATTTCAGCCTTGGCCTTTATTTTATTTTTTCCCGTGTGATGAAATCCAGTTCGCCATCGAGTTGTATATATATCGAGTTGTACTTAGTTATACGAGTTGTAAAGTTGTCAAGTTCTGAGTTGTAATTATCTGTCACACCCCGACTAGCACAATGCGGAAGCGTAAAATGGGAATGTAACATACACCTCTGGTATCAACACATTGTTTATAAAGAAAAATTACAAACTAATTTACAGTCTAGGTGATACAAACCAAACTAGTATGTTAACTATACGATCTTACTACTAACTCCCTTGCTCTTATTCACATAGCATCAACCACACACCTTGGACAAGTAACAGATCACCAAATCATTCCGATTTAGGTACACTTGAAAAGCAGTTTAAAACGGGTTAACTACTAGAGTTGGTGAGTTTCACGAGTTTCAGGAAAACAGTTATGAACATTCACAAGTTAACACTTGTAATCATGATATAAGTATGTATGTATGTAAATGATGTAATTATGCTAAGCTACAGTGAAGTCTTGACTGTATGTGCTGCGTGCATCCATTTCCCACGCTCAATCAACCACTGTGGCTCCCCTTCCGCCCACAACATGCCCCGGTAGCTATGTCTAACACTACATAGCATGTTTGTATAAATATGGTCATGTGAAAACGGCGCTATGTGACACGGCAACCAGGCCGATTCCGTTTGGGTTTGTCAAACCAATAGTACTATTCACAAGCCACCAGCTCGAAGTTAATCACTGTAATCGTGGGGACTTTCGTGTGTTAGCACTTAGATAATTCACATCAATACATGTTTCAGGTATGTATATATAATCAAACATGCTTTTCACCCCAAAAGTTCGTAAAACAGTCTAGAAGTGGGGTCATGAAACTCACTGTTTAGTAGATAATCAGTAGCACATCGGTTCGAGGTTTGTATAACTTGCAATCACGGTTTCCTATAATCAATATTATAATAATATTAATATTTTAATATTATTATAATCTTAATACTAAACTGGGCTGTATAACTAATCTGGGTATAGCTGGAACGCCCAGAAGGTGGCAATAGGCTTAGGTTGTGATGTTGTTCAATGTCTAATACTTAGAACTGAACTTGGCTCAGATTCCCGTTTTCCCAACTGGGCCAAGTTGTTCGTTTACGCGTTCAGAAAACAGTTATGGGAAAATAAGCTTGGGTAAATGTATTAGTTAATAAAATGATTAAGTTATAAAGAAGGATCACATACTGGGGTCCCGGATTAGCCACGGGACCCGTTTCCGTTTATTCAGATTGATTTAAGAAGAAACACGCACAATCTATCCAGATTGTCCAGGTTTCTCATAGAAAAGTTCGTTTTTACTTAATTAATCCAAAAATATGATTTTTGATCACTCTTGGTGTTTTGATATTCCTGCAGATTCGTTAGTCGCGAACTTGCCGGTTTTTATAAAAACTGAATTTGTTTAATCTTCAAATTAGCATAATTAATTAACCGTTAATCATCAAATTATGAAAATTTAGACACTTATCAATTAAAATATGTAGATTTTTATAAAAATATTTCTGGAATTATTTACTGATTTATTAATTTATAAAAATTCATTTTATCAGCTATATTTCGCCTGAAAATCGTCCGTTTATCCCAAAAAATTTCCAAAAATTCCACCAAAAATCCTTAATACTCAAATTATGTCCCAAAATAACCTGTATCAATTCCAGAATTTAAAAAGCTCGTGCAATATTCTTTTCGGCCCAAATTCGGCTATAAAAATTCACACGAACGCATATACACAAAACACATTTAGACTTTTCCAAATGATCCCAAAATTCATATTTGCTAAAAATACATCAAATCTGAGTTCCCAGAAAAATGTCATAATTTTTAAAGTATTTTAGCTATTTTTCCCAAATAAACGTCCCAATTCGGTAATAAATTCGCCAAATATTCTCGGATGGTCGAAAAATTACTGAATTTGAACAGGGACTCATTGACATGGTCCTTGATGTCCCTGAAAAATTTCAATGCCTAATAATATGCAAATCATAACCTTAACCTAAACAGCCCGTAAGCGAGTGTTTCGGCATTACCTTAGCGGTTTTGGTTAGTTTCCACCTTTCTAATCAACTTTTCAAGATATTGTGATCCTATGTAGGCTAGATAAAAGTCCTATATCACAAACCAAGAAAGTTTCATCAATAGAACAGCCCTTTAACTTAGGGTTTCGGCTAGTGCACAAAAACGAACTTTTGAACCGTAAAAACGTCGTTTCAACCCTTTAATCTGTGTTTATGGCCAAAAAAACTATCAACCAGGTTCCTTACCATGTGTATAATCAAAACATGTTTGTGGACCATTTTTAGGATTTTTACACGGTTAGGAATGATTTTTGGCAATCAAACTATGTTTATTTGGTATTAATCAATGTTAAACAAGTGTAAAAGTAGCATATTTAAGTTGTTACCTTAGGGTTTTGGAGAGTTTCTGGAAAAACTGACTTGCAGCTGCTTGGACTTCAGTTTGTTGTTAAATTGGATGTATAACCAAGCTTACATAACAAGTTATATAAATTTTGGGGTCCCCCCCCTTTTGCGATCGGAACTCCATATGGGCCCACCTTGGGCCCATTTTGGCCCAAGTTTCTGATTTTTCAAGCCCAAATACGAAAAGCCCAGTCCAAATTTAGTTCGAGTTCAGTTTTTGGCGCGAAAAACTTATCGGGTGCGACGAACAGCGCGAAAACGAGTGTTTTTCGGCTAGTTTGTGTAAAATTATAAAAACATACTATATGTTTGTAAAAATTGAAAATATTTTCATGGATCACTTAAAACATTTCAAATAAGTGTTTGGTAAGTCTTTTTCGGCTTAACGGATGATACAATGCTTGGTTTGTAACTATCTTTCGCGTTTAAATCTATAGCGGGTAGTTAAACGAGCATATTTTCGTTTAACTTTTTTGCTATCAAACTAAGGCCATATTATTAATATTTTAGCTTATATTAAACGTATAACACTTATAGATGGCCCCCCAGGATTTCTGGGTCTTAACCCGACCCGTTCGGTTAATCGTTCGTTTGATACGCAAAAAGCGTTTATTTGCTTAATCGGTAAATACGTACTGAGGTGTACCTTGTTTTGGCTCAAATGTCACATTATCAGTCATTCCAGTTATTATTATGTTTAAAAAAATTTGAAAAATCAGCAAAAAGACAAAAAGAAGTTATCAATTCAGTATTTCAGTTGTTAATAGCAGTTGAGTTTGTATCTAGTTCGTTTGTATTTGTGAGTCTGTACATTGGTTTGTTTAACTAGGTTCATCCACCTGAGTCACTAAATAAGCCTAATCCGCACCCAAACCTAAGCCCCAGCAAAACCTTAGTTCAAGTCTTTATGCAACCGGTGGTTAATGGGTGGAGATAAGACTGACTTGCAAACATATTAAGTTGTAACTCATATTAGGTATTTGAGGGCAGAGACATATACTGGCACATCTTTTGTCAGTCCAGATATTAAACTGAGAGGAGTGTTGATAGTGTGAGGGATGTGAACATGTATGCTCTAACCGGAAACAAAATACACTTGTCTGGGCGATTCTATAGTTTTATTGTAGCATTAACTTTTTTTGTGGGTTGTCAATCTAGAAAGTGTCAGTCTGGAAAACTGGGTATGACCTTAAACCTTGCTAGTATTAATGGTGATAATTGATATACCTATGATGGAGGTTGATGTTTACTTTAGATTTTTGCTTGAGGGCAAGCAAAAGATAAGTGTGGGGATGTGATGTTTGGTTTATTTGTACATATTATGTGTGTTAACTTACTCGTTTTACTCGTTTAGTTTAGGAACTATGGTACTTCATACATGTTTATTGTGTTTCAGGTCACAGGTACTTAATGCGCTTAATTTGGGCCTATACGAGCATGGAATGAAGACCCGGGATGTCCAGCACGCTTACCGAGGCAATCGTGTGAAGTTGCTGAGAAAAGAGACCCATCGCGTAGCGCGATGGGTGTTGAGGTGGGGCATCACGCTATGCTATGCCCTGTAAATGACGGCGTTGACTTTGGTCCATCGCGTAGCGCGATGGACCAGGAGAGAGGACCATCGCGCTACGCGATGGTCCCCAAAATCGGGAAAGTTAGGGTTTTGTTTTATACAATATTTTGACGACCCTAGAGGCCATTCTTCACCTTGGAGGCGATTTTCAGAGCAGAAGAGAGAGTCCCCATCATTTCCAATCATCTCTAAGCATCATACATAGCCTACCAGATCATAACTGAGGCCCGAGAGATGCCGATGCGCGACTAGTTCCTTTGAGTCATACCCGGGATGTATAGCTTGTAATCTTTCAGTTTATTTCTCATGTACTAGAACAACTAATTGTAATTGTTTTGATGTTAATATATGAGTATTGATGTTTAGTATGTTCGTACAATCAGTCGGTTTAGGTTTATTTCGATCAGAACGATTAGTTTGACGATTGCTATAATAGTTGCTCATAGGATTGTTTGACCTGTTAATTGCAATAAATCATACGTTTGCCCTTAGTTGAGTCACACTGGCAGGGACCGTTTGATAACCAGTGCCGTGTGTTAGCGAGCGTGGATGCCTAAGGTTTAATCGGTTAGTCAGTCTGTAGTTGACACAAGATAGTTAATCTGTTTAGTTGCATGAGATTGCTGTTTGATTGCTTACTTGGATTCCCGGGTGTGATTTGCTTTATTTGATTAACTGAATCTTGAGTACTTGTTTTTTTCTTATACAACTAAATTGTTTGCTAGTGTGATCAACACTTTTATAGAATTCACTTCATAATGTTAGGAATCGTTTACACTTTACACTGACCACATACTCCTCGTGGTTCAACACCCTACTTACCCTGACTAGTTTAAGGTGATTATGACACTGATTTATATTGTTTTTTACTAGATTGCGACAGTCTAGCATCAAAACCTAGACGCGTGTTTTGCTTAAAACCAACAATGAACCAGCATATATAAATCTAATTGTTTAAAAAATATAAAACACATGTTTTTCCATAAAATATACTTAAAATATCTTATAGTAATATAAAGTATTTTTATAACTTGTAGCACCTTCATTTACTAATGATAGTTGATTAAACGCGATTTATGGATAAACCAACATGAATCAAACAAAATTTTTTTAAAAATATACAAAAAGAAACTTTTAAGTTAAAATGGTCAAATATAAGTTATAAAAATATGTGAGGAAATAGGGGTTTACAAAATGGGCATGCTTACAAGCTTAAGAGTGTCGTTTCGTTTAAAACCGAACGGGTCGGCTTTTAAAGATTAAAACACTTTAAAAATATATAATGTATATTTTTCTATAAATTTTTATTTAAAATACCTCATTGTAATAGAATAAGACATTTTTTATGGATACATCATCTCTTTTGTCAAGATTTGACATTTAACCGCGAGTTACGGTTGAACCGACATAAACCAAACAGACAGTTTCAAAATATAAAATATTTGCATTCTGATTTCTAACAGTGTTTATAGGTATATAAAACCATGATTTGAGCGTTTACTCATTTTTCAAAAATTAACCAAGTGTTTAACTTGATTTTGCCGAACCGAGCGTTAATAAAAAATACAAGGGCTAAAACTGTACAACACCCAAGTTACCGAATTCTTAGAACTGGACATAACATATTTTTGAATAATATATGTTCCTGGAAAATTTGAAGTTTTAATTAAAAAATCATTCGTTTGTTTAAACTAATCGTTCAAGACATATCAATATAGCCCGACAACACCGGTGATAACCGACATGGTTAACTTTTGTAACCATATGACCTGTTGATTCAAACTAAAATCATTAAACCACATATATAAATAATTACATAACCCCTAAGGACATAGGGTGACCCAAAGTCCAACCGAAGGCCCGAACTTTCTAAAAGTAGAAACTTTATCGAAATCCGACCAAGTGAACGAATGTGTCTTATGCTCTTGATACCAGAAATGTATAACTAAAGACATAACACCAACATCATAGAACTACATAAACATTAACTTTCCATAAAATGAAACTTAAATCATCGCGAACCAAACACATAGGCCCACACTAAGAATTAACTAATGCAGAATACCAATAAAGAATTTTACATTATTGTCCAATAACTTATTGTTGATTATTATATATACTAGGCGTACTTGGTGATTCATACGTAGTTGTAAGCTCATATATTGTCTTTCATTTACATATATTGCATATGGACTGAGGTGAGTTTTGTGTTGTCCTTTTTACTTAAACATTTTGGGCTGAATACATGCTGTGATTTACTTATTGTGTGATGATTATCAAGTACTGTTTCTGCTATGTTTTTGTCCCACTTTAAATTACACAATCATTAACTCAGGGAGTGAACCTAAGGCTCGTATGGGTAGTACTATTTGGGAGACCCCACACACAGTGTCCCTATGTCGGGTAAACCACATTGAGTTCTACAGACCGTTGCGGCATATGACCTAAACGTTTGATTATTTCTTGGCAGAGTAATAATCAAGGACGGGTGCCATTTGTTTTTAAGTCAAGGGGAGACTTATGATCGAATGCATGATTGATTGTGGACTTGATTGATGTGCATCATGTTTTATACTTACATACACGCAAATTTGCGCGCTTTATAAATTAACTCTTTTATGTGTATGTGAGCTAAACTCACAAACTCACCAACTTTTTAGCGTGTATTCAGGTACTATGTGGATAGCAATTTGGATTAGCTTTGTAATGAGAATGCCTAAAGATAGAGGCGTATGCCGAACATGAACAATGAAGATTATATGCCAAGAAGATTAATAGAACCTACCACGGGATTGCAGTAGTGTTAGAGAATAAACAGTTATGTGGTTATACATTGTCATAAATACTTAGTGCAAACATTGTAATTTATTTTTATTAATAATATTCCGTTGCTTACACTTGGTACCAATTTGTCTGTAAAACATTCATGCCCCTATGGCGGGGTGTGACACATATAGTACATAAGTTTAATATAATACTAACAACCATAATCCTAGTAACATTTACAACAACCTAGTAAGAGATAGATTGAGTCAAAGTTTTTCATTACGTTCGTATTTTCTCATGTTTAGAAGATTGGGACTTCCATTGTGCGTCGTTGTTCTAGATTGAAATCTCATTGTGTTAGTGTAGAAACCGAGTGTATCAGATCATAGTGTTGATAATCTAATTGTGGCATCTGATTTCTGTTTGTATCGTTTCTTTATTTGTATGAGTTTATTAGTTGAATCAAAATTTGATTTTCGTTCATTTGTATCATCGTTCTTGATTATCATATTTGACATGGTATCATAATTGTGGTAGATTTGTATATTGGCTTCTTAAAAACTTGATGGTTTGAATTTTCTAGGGTTTCCTCTAAATTTACGAAACCCTAAAGTCCTGGTTGAGTGGGAAATTGTTGACTAGCGTTTCTACATATTTGGGACTGTGGATCTTAAAGATCTAAAGAATAATAGACTTTTCTTTTCTAGAGAGTTTAAATAGCCTGATTTGTTTTTTTTTTCTTTATTTTTGTTTATGAATTGTATAGACCTAAGTTAGTATTTATAGTTATTCGATATCCCCAAAGAATAATGGCTACAATAAAGTTACCATCTTTAATGAATTAACTATTGATAATGGCATGTGCTAGAATGGATGTTGATCACTTGGTTGAGGTAAACTCTTAGCTCAGTTTAAGAAGATAGAATAACTACTTTGAGGTAAACTCTTATTTAGGTTTTTGTTTTAATTATTTGGACTATTGATTTTTATTGGTCCTAAGTATTTCATTTTTGCCGGCGCTGGTCCCAACTATCACTTTAACTGCCAACGGTCCCAACTTTCACACATGTGTCTGCCACCAGTCCACGACTAACCGAGTACTAACTCCGTTATGTTTTAGCTGACGTGTCCATCCTACGTGTTAAAAAACGTTGACGTGGCTGCCTGCGTGTATATTAATAACAAAAACCCTTCTCCTCCTGTATATTAATAACAAAAATATTATAAATCATGAAACTCGTCGCAAAAATAAACCCTAAGAAGCTATTCAGATCAAAGAAACGAACCTCCATTTCCAGATCCGATACGTCGTCGTTCCACTCCTCCAACTCATCACTCGCCACGTCATCCACCTCACCAGAATCATCTCACCGTAATCCAAAATCCACCGGCATCACCACTCCGACGAGCGTCCTACCACCACACGACGAACTAATCCAAGCCTTCAACCTACTCGACACCGACGGCGACGGAAGAATAACCAGATCGGAGCTAGAATCCTTACTAAACCGGATCGGAGGATCCGAACCGATTCCGGCTGAGGAGTTAAAGCTAATGATCGACGAGATCGATACCGACGGCGACGGAAGCATAAGCTTGACGGAGTTTGGAGTGATCGGTGCGGCGTTTGGTCCGGCGGCGCGTGAGGAGGAGATAAGAGGCGCGTTTGAGGTGTTTGATACGGACCGTGACGGGATGATAACGGCGGAGGAGTTGTTTGCGGTGTTTGAGATGATTGTTGGTGAGGGACGGTGCACGTTAGAGGAGTGTAGGCGTATGATAAGTGAGGTGGATAAGAAACGAGGTTGGGTTCGTGTGTTTCGAGGACTTTGCGAGAATATACAGGGAAGGGTTTTTGTTATTAATATACACGCAGGCAGCCACGTCAACGTTTTTAACACGTAGGATGGACACGTCAGCTAAAACATAACGGAGTTAGTACTCGGTTAGTCGTTGACTGGTGGCAGACACATGTGTGAAAGTTGGGACCGTTGGTAGTTAAAGTGATAGTTGGGACCAGCGCCGGCAAAAATGAAATACTTAGGACCAATAAAAACCAATAGTCCTAATTATTTTATATTTTGTAATGATTTGTTTTTTTAGTGTACTTTTGTTTTGATGTAATACGTATATATTAGTTTGTTACGTTCATTATACTTTTTAACATTTGGGCTCTTTCAATTGAGATGTTAAGATTTTTTTAGATTTTTAACGAACATAAACGAGCACGAACATGCTGATTTTTTAAAATTAAACGTACAAACATGAACACAAATACTTGTCTTATGAAAAGTGGCGGTTGATATATGTGACCATGGTGGTTGATGCATGAGATGGGAAGTTGACGATAATTGGTGGTAGTCGGAAGTTAGCCGGTGATGGAAAGGATAGACCTACGACAAAGAATATGTAGATGAGAGAATTTAAATTAAGGTTTGATAATGAAAGAGTTTCACAAATAAATACAAAGTTATAACCCGTTTGAGGGCTATCTAGGTTTGGTGAGACCCATGACCCGTAAAAATTATTGTTTGATGATCAACTGGTTATTTCACAAATAAATGAGATGTTATAACCCGTTTAAGGGATATTCGAGTTTGGTGAGACCCATGACCCGCAAAAACTAAATCATGATTATGAAAAGATTTCACAAATAAATGAGTTGTTATAACTCATTAAATCGACTATTTAGGTTTGGTGAGACCCATACCTGCGAATTAGGGTCAAACGCATGAGACGCCTCAAAATAACAAATCAAACAATCTGGTGGTTTGAGAGGAGATGAAGAACGACCAGAGAATGACACATAAGATTTTTTGATAAACATGTATATAGATAGATAGATGCAGTTTATATTGAGATATTTGTTTGTAATATGTTAAAAACCTAAAATAGATAGGACAGTGCATTTGTTATCAATGTGTAAGAAGAATAGTGGAGTTAGAGTGAGATATAGTAGATAAGTACGCTATGATGGAGACAATTTAAGAAAATGAACGAATGGGAGATTCTAATCGTTGCCACAAAGCTTAACATAACTTTTCAACAGGTTAACTTATGAGCCGTTGCCACAAAGCTTAACACAACTTTTCAATAGGTTAACATATAAGTTTATGTTTGTAGACATTGTTTTTAAAGAATTTAGATCTTATTTTTACAGCAAAAGTAATTTTATAAAAGATAATGGTTAGAAAAGGCTAATTAAACATTAAAAAAAAGAAAATTACATAAAAACTAATGGGTTTTAAAGTCAGTTCAAACTACTTTTACCTTTCTATTTCTCGTTAGAATCCAAATAATGTGATGGTTGTTTTGATAAGTTGGATATTTTATTGAATTTAGTTTAGAATGTGAAAACTAACTTACTGTTGTCAAATTTGCTTGATGGTTGTTTTATATGGTGGTATTTTCATAATAACTGAAAATACGTTTTAATTTATTCATTTGTAACATACGGCCTCTCGTACTATTAATATTGTCCGTTTTGCTTTTGATAAATTGCTTATCTAATAAGTCACGGAGTTGTTTTTTGTTGCCACAATGGAGACCTCCTAAGAAGTCTCCCATCATGTAACTGCTCCCATCTAATAACGGTGGAGTTTTCAATGACTCCACAGCCAAATAAGCCTTAAACGGGCTGATAATTTAAAAGACAGAATATTTCTTATGAATCAAAGATCTTTTTTATCCATAACTTATATAAGATTTGTCTATGATAATACAAGAAGTCATTAATCTTCTCTATGTTATTACATATCATTAGTGATTATAGACTTATAGTATAGTTTTCTAATTTCTTAGTCGATAGAAATATTTTTTACGTTAATTATAATAGAAATTATTAACTCCTAATTTGTTTTTCATGATTTATAAGTGGAGTCCACTTTTTAAAAATATTTTCAAATATTTAAGTACGCACTCAAACCACAAATCAACCCCACCCAAACAAATTAAAAAATGAACCAACCAAAAATTTGCAATCCGAACGACATATAAAAGCAATCATAAACAAACAGAAACGTTAAAAGTAAATACAAGCTAAAGCCCCCATTTCAAATAAGGCCTTCAATTTTTTAGGTTGATTATATAAGGGCAATTGTTCTAGTACACAGGTGAAACAAAACATATACTAAACGATGAAAATAACCCTTAAGTTATCTAAACAAACATATTCATGGTTAGTTGTTTTGCTTTATAATAATAAAATTCGAAAAAAAAGCCATCAATTACCGTCACGTTTTACACCTCCAAAACAATTAAGACGACCATGTTGTTTGAAACCTTAATTATATAAAGTTCCTTCACGCATCCTTCCAAGAGTTAAAGTACTATTTGACAACATTAGTAATGAACTAATGGACCTTTCTTTGTCGGGACATTAATAATTGAATTCGTTTCCAATACATATCAATACTTTCATCCTTAGGTAACTAGATTCTAACAACCATGAAATCTAACAAGCGACTTTATTTGATCATTATATGTTATATTATAAACTTAGAATAAACTATTAATCGGGTTATCTAGGTTCAAACATCGAATAACGAAAAAGACTCTTATTTATGTATCTTTTCTTTCAGTTTTTTTCTTCTTGTTGTAAAGTTTACTTTAATGTCTTTGTTAATTTGAATTTGAATGATTATTTATATAGTAAAGTTTATAATTTTCATTTCCGTTTAAGAAAGCGGTAAAACTAAATAAAAAACTAACAATGATGACGTCTCAGGGGGCGCTCGTTTCACAAAATTCATAGGAATTCAAAGAATTGGAATTAAAATCTCATCACATGGCTTGCTTGTTTTGTTGGAATTGAAATCTTAATTCCATTTTGGTGTGTTCTGTTGTCAATGAATTGGAATTGGAATTCAATTTCTTCAAATCCTTTAAATAGGGGGATTCCAAATCCTTCCAAAATGTGGATGATTTCAAGTGAATTCGTTGGAATTTTTTTTTGAGATTTTTTTAACGAGGAAACGAATAAAGCATTTTAGTTTTTTTACTTTTTTGTTTTCGATATATAATTTGATTTTTGAATTTTTTATTATTAATTTTGGATATTTTTTTGAAAGGTTTTTGATCTTAATAGAAAACCCCTTAAAAATTCAAAAAAATAATAATAATAAATCATAATACAAAATATAAATAAAAAACAAAAAATCTAAAAAAAACTAAAATGTTTCCACCGTTATCCTTGTTAAAAAAACAAAAAAAAAAACGATTCTAATTCATTTGTCAAACGAACACATCAAGAATGGAATTGGATTTCAATTCCTTCCAATTCCAATTGGAATGTTTAGATTCCAAATTCAATTCCTTCAAATTCCAAATCCTGTACAAATTTCAATTTCAATTCCATTCCAGTCTGTAAACGAACGCGCCCTTATTCTTTTTTTTTCTTTCACTTATACAACACACCGGTTAATTACGAAATTATCAATGTCTTATTATCTAGCAATTCATTTTTTTTATCAGTGTTGAGACTTGAGACTTCAGATCCACTTGCTGCCATTCTCTTTATAAAATTTTTTTTAATATTTGTTTATCCTTTTATATAAACACTAGGTTTTGAACACATGTATTATACGGGTTTTGTCAAATGATAAGATACATAGGTCCATTATATCTGTTGTGATTCTCAAAATACTTATGAATTAATTTAATGTAGACTTAATGGAAAAAAACAAACAGGGTTAACGAAAAGCACTAAAATATAATGATTCTTGAACGCCAGGTGTTATTTGCAAGAAATTTAAAAAAAATGTACTAAAGTTGCGTAGTTGGTCAAACTTCATGTATGAAAATGACACTTAATTCAATAATGAATAAAATCCACACTATGTTATAACCCATTTGATAAAATGGTTTTGAATCATGGCACATGAATAGCTAGAATGAATGAAATAATAGATTAGGAATTAGAAGAAATGTGGGTTTGACACCTAAACTCTAACATTTTTTTTTTATTAGTGTAGTAAGATAAGATAGTAAAATAAGATGAGATATGCTTAGAAAATATTAGCTAGATATATCTTAAAGTGTGAGAATTCGTATATGTTTGATGATTTTTTACATGATAGTAATTTTATAACTAATTAAGTTGAAATTTCTTTTCCTTTTTTAGGAAAAAATAAAATAAAATATAACAATACGTATATGTTGAAGAGTATTCTATACACCATAGTGATTCCACTAAATTTTGAAGTTAAAAATTTCAAAAAGATTAACAGGTAAAATATTTTTCATGATTTTAAAGTGATTTTTGAAATAAATCAGCGAGAAATTCATTCATCCCAAGTTCCCAGCTATAAAGTTACACGTACATGATTTTTGTAGCAATACAAAAGTATATAACCTTGAACCCTATAGGCATATATAATCATCACTAGCTTGAGACCCGTGTATTACACGGGTAATTGATGAAAAAAATATTTAATTATTAAGCGAAATACCAAGAAAAAAAAAACAATAACTTACCATACGTGTTAAGAGACAATCGTTGTAAAATAGTGTTTAAATCAATCTAGATATTTATATGTAACATCCCGAAATTTCAAGATAATATTAATTATATTGCTTAATAATAGAGGGAAAGTTTACTCGGGTTATCAGGAAATAAATAAAAGAATAGGAGTTGGTATGGGTCGGGCTAGTGTCGGGTAATGGATGCGGGTTGTGGACTTGGATTATTTGAGATGGGTTAAATGAGAATCGGATTTAAGGGATATAAATATCCCCTAAACCCAAAATATCTTCATTCTCACCCTACACCCTAAAACTCCTAACACACACATACACACACATCCTAACCGATCAAGATTCGGAGCCGAGACCCGAGGTTTTGTTGATAGATCTGCGTTGGTAAGGTAAGAACATATCCAACAAAGCTAATATTACTGAAAATGGTTAGGATTGGATGGGTTAAACCGGACCCGAACCCAAACTGCCCAAATCGGACCCCTAAAACGTCGATTTTAGGCCGATTTGATGGTTAGGGTTTGTAGGCGCCGATCATACGATTCCGTGGGTACCAAAATCGAGTTATTTGGCTAAGAAACGAAGGAGTTATGGGCAAACAGATCTGCAGCGCGACAACTTCGCCTGCAAGATTAAGTTCGCCTGATGAACTTCGCCTTCAAGCGTAACTTCGCCTTCAAGCGTAACTTCGCCTAAGGATAACTTCGCCTACGGCCAAGTTCGCCTAAGGATAACTTCGCCTGAAGCCAAGTTCGCCTAAGGATAACTTCGCCTGAAGCCAAGTTCGCCTAAGGTTTAACTTCGCCTGAAGCCAAGTTCGCCTAAGGTTTAACTTCGCCTGAAGCCAAGTTCGCCTAAGGTTTAACTTCGCCTGAAGCTAAGTTCGCCCGAAGGGTTAACTTCGCCTAAAGCCAAGTTTGATTGGAAAATAAATTATAAAGCGATAAGTTAAAGTAAGCTAATACTAGGCCACCAGATTAGATCAGACGAGTATTGATACGTGTAACTTGTACAGTCAGCCGAGCTCAGATAGAGAAGGGATTTACAGCTATCAGAAAAAGAAGCAGAATTCAGGTGAGTTTCTAGCCCCATTCCTTGTTATGTTTTCGGGGCTGTGTGCATACTCGATGTGTTGTTAATACATTTATCCTAAGTGATAAGTGTATGTCATATGTGATATGTGTGATAGATATGAATGATTGTTTGTCGGTACGCGAACGATCTTCGGATATTGCGCGTACTGTCAGGTTAAAAATAAAGGTACGAATATTATATATCGTAGATGTATGAATATTCAAATGAATACTTGTCTGGGCGTGAACGATCTTCGGATATTGCACGTAACGACAAGGGGTATGGTTGTTAATGAATGAGGTAAAGAATGCCTAGAGTGTTCTTATGTTATAATGTAAGTATGTGTGTATAGGTACACGAATGGTATGTGATATGTGTGATATGTATGAATGATTGCTTGATGGTACGTGAACGATCTTCGGATATTGCACGTACTGTCAGGTTGTAACGTTATAAATATGGTAAGTATGATATGTATGTTTATGTGTATGAACGTAATAAAGTTAATAAAAGAAGGAAATGACGGTTGTATGGTTGTATAGTTACGAAAAGGGTACCGAGCCCTAATAATACTCGAGGTAGGATGTATGGTTGTATGGTAACGAAGAGGGAATCGAACCCTACTAATAAGGGACCAGACCCTTATAATATCTGTGATGTTAGGGACCAGACCCTTATAATATCTGTGATGTTAGGGACCAGACCCTTATAATATCTGTGATGTTAGGGACCAGACCCTTATAATATCTGTGATGTTAGGGACCAGACCCTTATAATATCTGTGATGTTAGGGACCAGACCCTTATAATATCTGTGATGATAGGGACCAGACCCTTATAATATCTGTGATGATAGGGACCAGACCCTTATAATATCTGTGATGTTAGGGAATCGAACCCTTCTAATATTCGAAAACTAGGGACCAGACCCTTATAATATCTGTGAGGTTATAGGGCGAAAGGCTCTTTAAAACGTATGATTATGAATGTAAAGAAAGTATGTAAGTAAGAAAGAAAGTATGTAAGTAAGAATGAAGGTATGAGTACTTATGTGTGTATGAAAGAAAGTTATGAGGTTAAGTACGTATGTATGTAAGAAGGTATTGTATGATATTGTATGATTAACTAGAACTCACTCAGCGTAGCTGACTTTTAGTATGCACGCAGGTGAGCTGATTATAGAGTTAGCATGAGGATGACACACGGCATGGATTGAACGGCTGGCATCTGAAGAAAGAAGTAAAGATGTTTTAAATATAAAGTTTTGTGTTATGGTATCAAAGAAAAGATTTAATGTTTTGTAACAAATGATTGATGTTTTATATTCCGCGAAAAGTTTTAATAAACTCTGATTTGAAGAACTGTGTTTATGAGTAAATCCGACGCTAAAGTAGGGTCACCGGGTTCGGGGCCTTACAAGTTGGTATCAGAGCATAAGTTCGAGAGATTTAAGCATCCACATGCTTAGACTCGAACAGAAAATGGGATTTAAGTAAGAAAGGAAAGAAGATGCCAGTTCTAGAATGCCATGTGTCGCTCAAGCAAGATCAGTAAAGGTAAAGTGTATGATTAAATGATATATGTTAATGAGAAAGAAAAGATATGTGAGCGATAGGGATAGGAATAATTGATTGTTTGATTTGACTAACTGCTTAAGTAGAACCAGCACAAATAGACTCATAAAGGGAAGTGTATAGGACACGGAAAGCAATGTGATCAGCTAGTCACAGCTGGCCACTGTTATTACCTGTTAGCCTTGCTATCCTTGTACTATATAGTTCCTTGAGTGAGGATGTTTGTGTTTTCCCTTTTAGAATACTAATGGCTGGAGCAAAAAGGTTTGTTGGTAAGGGAGGTCACACTGGACGTCCTCTTGGAATACGCGTTGTCCGAGAACCTTCTGAAGAACTAGTTACTACCACGAAAAAGGATAAAAGTGGAACTTTGCAAGGACCAAGCAGCAATGAAGGGTATCAGCTGGATCCTGTTACTCAATTTGCCATTTCTTACGCTGTAGCTGCTGCAGAGAAGAAATTTCGTACTGACAAGTCTGCCGAAAACCATGCGAGGGCCACTGAGAAGGCAGGAGGAGACGGGAAGAAGGGTGATGATGATAAGGGAGGAGCGAAAGGAACCAAAGGATCTGTAGATGTCGTGGAGTATGCGGGGAAGAAGATACCAAAGGTCGCGGGAAGGGAAACATGCAAAGTGTGCGGGAAGATGCACCTAGGAGAATGCAAGGCTGGTCCGAATCAGTGCTACCGATGTGGGAAGAAGGGACACGTAACTCGTGATTGCACCGAGGACCAGAAATGTTATAAGTGTGGTAAGTCGGGTCACTTAGCTAGGGATTGTGGGGGAGCAAGAACGGTGGGGGAAAAGAAGGAAAAGAACCCAACCCCAGAACCAGAGGAAGCCAATGAGGTGGATCCACGCAAAAAGAAGGCAAGGCAAGAGGGGTTCACTGCTTGTGAAAAATGTGGGAAGAGACACCCCGGAGAGTGCAGAAAGGGATTAGGTGTTTGCTACAGGTGTGGAAGAGCAGGACATTCCTCTGGGGAATGTGATGATTACCATAGGTGTCACAACTGTGGAGGACGTGGGCACCTAGCAAGGGATTGCAAGAAGCCAAAGGAAGGACATGAAGGAGAAAAGAAGGAGAAGAAATGGGCTACCTCTGCTAAGCGGTCTGGCGAGATGGTGACAACAACTGATGAGAGGAAGGCCAAGGTTGGGAACAAGGATGCGTGTAAGACATGTGGGCGAGTGCACCAGGGAGAATGTAAGACTGGGACAGACAGGTGCTATCGGTGTGGAAAGAGTGGGCATTATTCTCGAGAATGCCCTGATCGTCCAAAGTGCTTCAATTGCGGAAAAGCTGACCACATGGCTAGGGATTGCAAGGAATCAGGGGCGGAAGGTGCGAAAGGGTGAAGACTTGGGGAAACTGCAGAGAGGAACGCTTGATGAAGGAATAATTGCTTATGCAATGGTGTTATTAAGTTGCTTTTGCTTAAGGACTTGTTGTGTGTTAAGGTTTAAAACTTATGGTTATCAGTGACGTGTAATATATTGAGTTTGGTTATGAATGATTATTATGTTGTGATGAAAGGTTGTTTTGGACAATAGTGTTAAAAGTACTAATCGAAGCCCTTGGAGGTATGAGATAAGTTGTGGTACATCGAGGTTCTCATGGACAAGCTACCTTAAATAGCTAAAACACATGACCACCATTCGATGACTGTAAAGTCAGAAGTAAGAAGGATAACTCAGAAAGCGAAGGCGATTCAATAAAGCGTGTAAATATAAGAAGTTTTCCTTTTATAGGGAATAAGTTAGGTTTCGGGGACGAAACCTCTTTAAGGAGGGAAGACTTGTAACATCCCGAAATTTCAAGATAATATTAATTATATTACTTAATAATAGAGGGAAAGTTTACTCGGGTTATCAGGAAATAAATAAAAGAATAGGAGTTGGTATGGGTCGGGCTAGTGTCGGGTAATGGATGCGAGTTGTGGACTTGGATTATTTGAGATGGGTTAAATGAGAATGGGATTTAAGGGATATAAATATCCCCTAAACCCAAAATATCTTCATTCTCACCCTACACCCTAAAACTCCTAACACACACATACACACACATCCTAACCGATCAAGATTCGGAGCCGAGACCCGAGGTTTTGTTGATAGATCTGCGTTGGTAAGGTAAGAACGTATCCAACAAAGCTAATATTACTGAAAATGGTTAGGATTGGATGGGTTAAACCGGACCCGAACCCAAACTGCCCAAATCGGACCCCTAAAACGTCGATTTTAGGCCGATTTGATGGTTAGGGTTTGTAGGCGCCGATCATACGATTCCGTGGGTACCAAAATCGAGTTATTTGGCTAAGAAACGAAGGAGTTATGGGCAAACAGATCTGCAGCGCGACAACTTCGCCTGCAAGATTAAGTTCGCCTGATGAACTTCGCCTTCAAGCGTAACTTCGCCTTCAAGCGTAACTTCGCCTAAGGATAACTTCGCCTACGGCCAAGTTCGCCTAAGGATAACTTCGCCTGAAGCCAAGTTCGCCTAAGGATAACTTCGCCTGAAGCCAAGTTCGCCTAAGGTTTAACTTCGCCTGAAGCCAAGTTCGCCTAAGGTTTAACTTCGCCTGAAGCCAAGTTCGCCTAAGGTTTAACTTCGCCTGAAGCTAAGTTCGCCCGAAGGGTTAACTTCGCCTAAAGCCAAGTTTGATTGGAAAATAAATTATAAAGCGATAAGTTAAAGTAAGCTAATACTAGGCCACCAGATTAGATCAGACGAGTATTGATACGTGTAACTTGTACAGTCAGCCGAGCTCAGATAGAGAAGGGATTTACAGCTATCAGAAAAAGAAGCAGAATTCAGGTGAGTTTCTAGCCCCATTCCTTGTTATGTTTTCGGGGCTGTGTGCATACTCGATGTGTTGTTAATACATTTATCCTAAGTGATAAGTGTATGTCATATGTGATATGTGTGATAGATATGAATGATTGTTTGTCGGTACGCGAACGATCTTCGGATATTGCGCGTACTGTCAGGTTAAAAATAAAGGTACGAATATTATATATCGTAGATGTATGAATATTCAAATGAATACTTGTCTGGGCGTGAACGATCTTCGGATATTGCACGTAACGACAAGGGGTATGGTTGTTAATGAATGAGGTAAAGAATGCCTAGAGTGTTCTTATGTTATAATGTAAGTATGTGTGTATAGGTACACGAATGGTATGTGATATGTGTGATATGTATGAATGATTGCTTGATGGTACGTGAACGATCTTCGGATATTGCACGTACTGTCAGGTTGTAACGTTATAAATATGGTAAGTATGATATGTATGTTTATGTGTATGAACGTAATAAAGTTAATAAAAGAAGGAAATGACGGTTGTATGGTTGTATAGTTACGAAAAGGGTACCGAGCCCTAATAATACTCGAGGTAGGATGTATGGTTGTATGGTAACGAAGAGGGAATCGAACCCTACTAATATTCGAAAACCAAGGGACCAGACCCTTATAATATCTGTGATGTTAGGGACCAGACCCTTATAATATCTGTGATGTTAGGGACCATACCCTTATAATATCTGTGATGTTAGGGACCAGACCCTTATAATATCTGTGATGTTAGGGACCAGACCCTTATAATATCTGTGATGATAGGGACCAGACCCTTATAATATCTGTGATGATAGGGACCAGACCCTTATAATATCTGTGATGTTAGGGAATCGAACCCTTCTAATATTCGAAAACTAAGGACCAGACCCTTATAATATCTGTGAGGTTATAGGGCGAAAGGCTCTTTAAAACGTATGATTATGAATGTAAAGAAAGTATGTAAGTAAGAAAGAAAGTATGTAAGTAAGAATGAAGGTATGAGTACTTATGTGTGTATGAAAGAAAGTTATGAGGTTAAGTACGTATGTATGTAAGAAGGTATTGTATGATATTGTATGATTAACTAGAACTCACTCAGCGTAGCTGACTTTTAGTATGCACGCAGGTGAGCTGATTATAGAGTTAGCATGAGGATGACACACGGCATGGATTGAACGGCTGGCATCTGAAGAAAGAAGTAAAGATGTTTTAAATATAAAGTTTTGTGTTATGGTATCAAAGAAAAGATTTAATGTTTTGTAACAAATGATTGATGTTTTATATTCCGCGAAAAGTTTTAATAAACTCTGATTTGAAGAACTGTGTTTATGAGTAAATCCGACGCTAAAGTAGGGTCACCGGGTTCGGGGCCTTACATTATATTCAGTTATTTGCATCCTTCAAATGAGTGTTTAATAGTTATTAATTTTTTTTTTTAATTTTAATGTCTTTTGGATTACATCGAAACAGAAGGCAAGCGGGCAAAAAGCTGCGCCGCTACCCCTTTTTGAATCGCAAAACCCAATATTTATATTCAGTTATTAATTAAATAAATGGTATTGAAGGATTTTAGAGATTTAGTTGGTTTTAAATTGTGATGATTAATATGAAAGTGACAAGTGACAAAACATAGTCGGTTTTTATTAGAGAGTATAGATTGGGTTGGACAATAAATGTCTACGTTTAAAACAGTTTTATTTTTATAATTTTTAATTATATGCATGAGAGAGAGAGAGAGAGAGAGAGGAGAGAATAAAAGAACATAGAATTAATTCATGTAAAACCAATAATTAATTAATTACATTATTTGCCTCACACCACATATTGAATTAATGGTTGTAACCTTTTCTTCAAACAAAAAAACATATCCAAAACGTAAGATGCCAATTCATCATCACATACAAATGAACTCCAGCCAAAATTATAAAAATGAAATAACCAGAAACTTGCATCCCAAACAAACAAACAACAACGTATACAAGTATTATAAACAGAAATATCCAAGTGCAACCTTAAAGCATGCTTGTTCAATAATTTTTCAAGTACTCTTTAACAACGTTAGTAATGAACTAGTGGGCCTTCTTTCGTTGTTGGAAAGTGGAAAGAAATTATATACAAAAAATATATATATGTGTGTGTGTGAACTAAAAATCTGAATAAAATATTGTTTAAAGTAGTTAACTATTTTATAAAACAATCAAGAAAAAAATGACAAGAATGCTCTAACTGGTGATAAAGTCATGAGATACCAACACTTGTTTTGATATATGTTGAAAATATCTCAAATCAACAAGTGTTCTTTTTTTCTTTAAAAAATTAAAAAGAAGAGTAAAGTGACGAGTGACATGTTAGTGACCAAAAATTATCTAATTTATTTGATTTGAGATTTCCAAAAAACTTGAACGAATTAACTAGAATAACCACCAAATCTATCGTTTTGAATACTTGAAGTAAATAAAAATCATGCTCAACGGAACGAGAATGATTGATACATGTTCAATGTCCAAAAATTATCTAATGATAAGTTAAATTTGAGATTTTTTTTTAGAAACTTGATTTAATTAACTAGAATAACCACCAAATCTATTGTTTTGAATACTTGAAGCAAATTCAAAACCATGCTCAACATAAAGAGAAGGATCAGTGTACAATTTGTTTGTGAATCGATTCTCTGTTCGATCACACTATTCTTAAAGATAAGCGTTCAAAAGATTGCACAAGCATATTTTTTAATAAAATATTATTAGCTTAATTTAAACAAGCTTAACACTAAAAAACAAGTAGATTACGCAACATTTTATTTGTAAAAACAAGTAGATTACGCAACATTTTATGTGTAATTTATACTAGAGAGGTGCCTTTGCGACACTGTGAAGAACACAATACAACACATTGGGAAAGTATCACTTTGAAACAAGCAACACATATTTATTGTAACATACATTTGGGAGATTCATCTTGCTATTCATACGGTTACACACAGAGAAACTCAATTATAGTAATCATAAAGTGTGACAAACATAGAAGACTATTTTACTCACATTTGAAAATATTTTTTTGTGATCATATGGCTAGTGTGAATGTTGAAAGCTTTTGTTTGGCGAAATACGACCAATTTTTCACAAACTCAAGGATCGCTAAGTAAAACTTCCAAGTCTATAAAGTACAAGATCTATCATCAAATCTACAAAAAAAAGTTTGTATAAGTAGTTATTATAGTAATAAAAAATATAAAATTGTAACATCAACAAAAGTAGGGGTGTTCTTCGGGTTTCGATTTTTGGGTCGGGTTGTTTGGGTTTCTAGCTAAGAAAAATTGATCTGATAACCGGCCAAAAATAAATTCGGGGTTGGTCGGGTTCAGGTTAGTTCGGGTCATGCTGTTCGGTTCAGATAAAAATGTAAAATGAAAAAAAAAGTATTTTTATTCACAAAATATCATCTTGCTACAAAATAAATACCATAAAAAATCAAACACTGTAATAATAACACGTACGTAAAGATAAGATAACAGATGCTCGGGTTTTTTGTTGAAAAAAAAATTACCCAATAACCGACCCATCTAAGGTTCGGGTTGGTCGAGTTTTCTAATTCAGGTTCGGGTGGCTTCAGATCGGATTTGGTATTTGAGTACGGTTAAAATACACATCCTTAAATCAAAAGGGTGTTTAATTAATATTATTTGATAAAAAGGAAAAAAAGAAATTACAAAATGAACCTAACAGGGGGCATCGGCTGCCGGTTAGAGTGGTGGTGTGAAAACTAGTGGTGGAGAATAGTCGAAATGACGGTTATGGTCACGCCTTAAACACCACACAGTCGGTGACCCAAAAGCGCAACCATGTGGGCCACCCTTCACAACAAGCGGCCACGTGTCACTCCATTCCAGCCCCAAATTAAAGCCCTTGCAAATAAATAAAAAAGCAGCCTGAAATTTGTTTGTGGCTCAGATTTGTCGCCTCACTCGCCTTCATATTCACCTGCTATCTCTTCTTCCTGCTTCTTCCTTCCTTCCTTCAAATTCGATCCATTCATATTATTATTATTATTCTTGTTACGTGATGGAGGTTATACTATAAATCCTGTTCGTACTGACCAGATTCCAGATCGGATGACGAGTATGTTATCCTTTAGTTTTTTATTCAAATCTAGGGCTCGAAATTACTGTTTATACTGACTGTATCTATTTATTATAGGTTTTGGAATCATCATGGACATTTTGCTGAGGATTATTGCTTGATTTGACTTACTTCTACAGTTCTACTATTAATCCAGGTTGATTTATAGATTAGAAGTGAAATTTAAACCTTATTGTTATTATTATTCTTTGGACTAGTGTTAGATTATCAAATCTAGGGCTTGAAATTGCTGTTCTATACTGACTGGATCTCGTTATTCTATTTATTATATATTTTACGGTTTACGTCGGTTTTGGAATCGTTCAGTGCGTTTTGGTGAGGATTATTGCTTGATTTAGTTCTGCAGTTCTAGTATTGTTACAGGTTGATTTATACAATAGAAGAGTATGCGTGTATGTTTGAAGTGAAATAGAAGCTATAATATTATCGTAGTTGTAGTTAGAAATGCTAATTGGTTGCTGCTAGTTTATTTCAATTACATATCTGGATCGTTGTTTGGACTAGAGTTAGATTATCAAATCTAGGGCTCGAAATTGCTGTTCCATGCTGATTGCCTGATTGGATCTCGTTTTGCTATTTGTTGTTTATTTTACGGTTTCCATATTTTGGTGAGGATTACTTGATTTACTTCTGCAGTTCTACTGTTGTTTCAGGTTGATTTATAGGTTAGAAGAGCATGCATGTGCGTATGAAGTGAAATAGTTGCTATATTAATTATCGTAGTCGTAGTTAGAAATGTTAATTAGTTGTTGCTAGTTTATTTAAATGGATTTGAGCTGTTATTGTTGTTAGTTACATATCTGGATCGTTGTTTGGACTAGTGTTAGATCATCAGGTTTAGTTGAATACTACTACACAACGGCTAAGCTATTTGGATTTGGATTCTACGAGGGGGCTTTAGTATCCCCTACGTGCTCCACAGGATTTGAAGCAGCATGGAGAACTCATACTCCTCTGCATCTGCAGATCAAATCAACATCAAGGTTATCTACTTACTTTATATGAAAACAGAATCAACCTATTTTATGCCTGTTATATGTAAACTAAAATCAAATCCTGCTGTTACAGACCAGAAAACCATATACGATAACGAAGCAGCGTGAAAGATGGACAGAGGAGGAGCATAATAGGTTTTTAGAAGCCCTAAAATTGTACGGGCGAGCCTGGCAACAAATAGAAGGTACCTAGGGTTTTTAACATTTGTTTATTTATTTTAGAATCTTATAATACTTGCTTTATTATTGGTTCATGTATTTCATTTAGTGTTTTGTCTGTTGATGATTTTGTTGACATCCTTTATGTTTAGTGTATGCATAGCAGTAACCTTTAATTAATTGGAGACACCATTTATTTGTTTGCGAATGCAGAACACATAGGAACCAAGACAGCAGTGCAAATCAGAAGTCATGCACAAAAGTTCTTTACAAAGGTCATTTAGTTTCTTCTAAGATATTTGTTTTGTCATGCTTTATAGCATATAAGAGAATGCACTGATCTTTGTTGGTTTTATTAGTGTTTTAACATACTTTAATGTAGTTGGATTTGAAAGTAAGATCAAACGAGTTAAACCTAAGTTACAATACAAGTTAGGAGATGTGAAGTATATGCTTGAATAAACTTATCTGTATTCGGATCCATAAATATGGCTAAGGCTAATTTGAAGTCTACATTGATTCATTAATTGGACATGCTTGTTGCTACTTGCCCCCTTTTTCTCTTTTTATAAAGCTGGCCTTTCATTTTTTTTTTTAGTTTTTGGCTCAATGTGAACAAAGGATCAATTTAGGATGATAACATGTTAGTGTATACATGATTTGTTAGGTAGGCTTGACATTTCCAAGATAGTTTAACACTACCTTATACCCTTAGGCTTTTGCACAAATGTTCAGAACCGATTTAACTTCAAATCAAATAATTATAACAAACATATAACCGTCACAAATGACACTTATGGTAGTTATGGGTTTGGATCAAATACAAATGAAATTAATGTGCTAATTGTGAGAATCAAGTAGTGTAATCATATATACAAGTAGAGTAATTATGTAATTACATCATAGAGTAATTGCATAATTGCTCTATGATGTAATTACATAATTGCTCTACTTGCATATATAATTACTCTACTTGATTCTCACAATTAGCACGTTAATTTCATTTGTACGTTAACCTTCCCCTGGTAGCTGTAACTTATAGCAAGTTTCTCAGTAAAATGAAAGGTGTTATGTTGTGGTCTCCGATCCATCATGGGTCGGGTCCGGTTTAGACGAATAGACAGAATTAGGAGATTAAGCTGTTTGAGTTTTGGCCAAGCCCAAAAGCTCTAATCAGGCCCAGTTTAGTTAAAAGGGTTAAACCCTAATTGTCTAGTCTATATATTCTCTCCTGTACTTGTAAGTTGGTATCACTCAATAATAAGAAAACCCTAGTTATCGACAGTGGACGTAGGTCATTCACCGTGACCGAACCACTTAAATCCTTGTGTCTCTTTCGTTTATTCTTTCGGTTTTACTATTGTATTCGTGTTTGTGTGTGACTCCGAACCTAACAATTGGCATCAGAGCCTGGTTCTCGATTATACACACAGTTCCGCCGCCGCTGCTCCGCTGCTACAGTTCCACCGCCGCTGCTACAGTTCCACCGCCGCTGCTACAGTACCGCTGCCGCTGCTACAGCGCCGCCGCCGCTACAGTACCACCGCCGCTGCTACAGTACCGCCGCCGCTACAGTCTGCCGCCGCTGATTAGGGTTCCGCAGCTGCTGGTTCGTTTTTTCTGATCAGTTTCCAGTCCTTTTATTCCTTGGGTAGTTTGGTTATTTGCTGTAATCAAAACTCAGTTTGGATAATGGCTGAGGACGGAAAGATCAAGATTGAGAAGTTTGATGGTCAGGATTTTGGATGGTGGAAAATGCAAATTGAGGATTTGCTATGTCAGAAAGACTTAATGGAAGCACTAGAAGAGAGGAAACCGGAAAGTATGAAAGATGATGAGTGGAAGGTACTTGACAGAAAAGCCATAGCTGTTATTAGACTCTCACTAGCTAAGAATGTGGCATTCAATATTGTAAATGAAACTACCACGTATGGTCTTATGAAAGCCTTGTCAAATATGTATGAAAAGCCTTCAGCATCAAACAAGGTATTTCTGATTAGACAGCTAGTTAACACCAGAATGAAGGAAGGGGCATCTGTTACCTCTCATGTTAATGACTTCAACACTATTATTTCTCGTTTGTCTTCTGTTGATATCAAGTTTGATGATGAAGTTCAAGCGTTACTCTTGTTATCCTCGTTACCCGAAAGTTGGTCAGGGACTGTTACTGCAGTTAGTAGTTCTTCTGGGAATACTAAGCTTACTTTTGAAGGAGTCCGGGATTTGATTTTAGGGGAGGACATAAGAAGAAGGAATTCTGGTGAGACATCTAGTTCTATATTGAGCACCGAAGGGAGAGGTAGGAGAAGAGAGAAAGGTAATGGCAGGGGTAGGTCAAAGTCTAGAAGAAGAAGTCAGTCAAAGCCCAGAAAAGACATTGAGTGTTGGAATTGCAAAGAAATGGGGCATTTCAGAAACCAATGCCCTAACCCCTCAATTTCAAAAGAAAAGAAAGAATCTAAGAAGGAAGTTAATCTGGCCACCGGTTCAGATGATTCAGAAGGTTCAGAAGAGACTCTTATCTGCTGTGTTTAAGAATCAACAGATTCATGGATTATGGATTCTGGTGCATCTTTTCATGCCACTTATAGCACGAAGAAGATGAAGAATCTCCGAACAGGTAATTTTGGTAAAGTTCGTTTGGCTAATAATCATGCTGTTGATATCACGGGGATGGGGGATATTGAACTAAAAACTTCATTGGGCACCTCATGGACTCTAAAGGATGTTCGGGTCGTTCCTAGCCTTAGAAGAAAGCTAATTTCTGTTGGGCAGTTAGATGACCAAGGATATGATGTTATGTTTGGTGGGGGTCAATGGAAAGTTGTGAAAGGGAATCTTGTGATCGCCAGAGGTAAAAAGAAGGGCACTTTATACATGGTTGAAATTCCAGCTGATGGGGTAAATGCAGTGACCAGTGGACCGAGTCAGTCTAGTTTGTGGCACCAACGACTCGGCCACATGAGTGAAAAAGGGATGAAAATGCTCGTTGCTAGAGGAAAAATTCCAGAACTGAAGAAGGTTGAATCTGAATTTTGTGAACCATGTGTTTTCGGTAAAAAGAAGAAAGTATCTTTTGTGAAGACCGGAAAACAACCGAAAGCTCAGAAATTGGAGCTTATTCACTCTGATGTCTATGGACCAACTTCAGTCTCTTCTTTGGGAGGATCGCACTATTATGTCACCTTCATTGATGATTCGACACGCAAGGTATGGGTTTACTTTCTTAAAAATAAATCTGATGTTTTTGATACTTTTAAGAAATGGAAAACTGCTGTTGAATTGGAAACTGATTTGAAGGTGAAATGCTTGAAGTCGGATAACGGTGGTGAATACGTTAGCAAAGAATTCCGTGATTATTGTGAAGAGTACGGTATTCGGATGATCTTTACAGTCCCTGGCACTCCTCAACAAAATGGAGTGGCAGAACGAATGAACAGGACGTTAAATGAAAGGGCAAGAAGTATGAGACTTAATGCCGGGCTTCCAAAGACGTTCTGGGCAGATGCAGTTAACACTGCAGCTTATTTAATTAACCGGGGATTGTCAGTACCGTTGGGTTTCAAGACACCAGAAGAATAGTGGAAAGGTAAAGCTGCAGATTATAAGCATTTGAAAGTCTTTGGGTGTAGCGCTTATGATCTAGTGAAAAATGACAAGCTTGATGTTAAAGCTAAAAAATATGTTTTCATTGGATATGGGTCAAACGAAATGGGCTACAGGCTTTGGGATTTAGAAAGCAGAAAAGTAGTCAGAAGCAAGCATGCAACTTTTAATGAGGCTGAGTTATACAAAGATAGAAACACTTCAAAATCAAGGGTTCAGAAAGAGCAGGTTGAATATGAAATTGATGCTCAGAAAAAGACAGTTGAGTCAGCTACCGAACCCGAGACAGAAACTGAAGAAACCACAGTTCCTGAATTTGAAGATGATGATATTGGTGGAAATGAAGAGTCAGAGGGAGTCTCTGACAGTGGGAGTTCAGAGTCTGAGGATGAACAGTCTCCACAAGAACCTGACCCGCCTCAGCACTGGGTTAGGAGGTCCACCAGAGTTTCTAAACAGCCGGTACGTTACAAACCTTCAGTTAATTATCTCCTTTAACTGAAAATGGTGAGCCAGAGAGTTACTATGAAGCACTTAAGTTGAAAGATTCGCTCCAGTGGGAGCATGCTATGAAGGAGGAGATGAACTCTTTGAGTAAAAACCAGACATGGGTTTTAACCAAGTTTCCACCAGATAAAAGAGTTCTACAGAATAAATGGGTCTATAGAGTCAAGGAAGAACATGATGGGTCTAAACGATACAAAGCTCGTTTAGTGGTCAAGGGTTTCCAGCAAAAGAAGGGAATTGATTATAATGAAATATTCTCTCCAGTTGTGAAGATGACCATCATCAGATTGATCTTAAGTATTGTTGCTGCAGAAAATTTACATCTAGAGCAATTAGATGTTAAGACAGCATTTTTACATGGTGATCTTGACGAGGAGATCTATATGGCACAACCTGAGGGATTTCAGGTTGCCGGGAAAGAAAAATGGGTCTGCAAATTGAAGAAAAGCTTGTATGGTCTGAAGCAGGCACCTAGGCAATGGTACCTAAAGTTTGATGATTTTATGGTGAGAACTGGGTACAAGAAATGCGAGGCCGACCATTGCTGCTACTTAAAGAAGTTTAAAGGCTCATATATCATTCTACTTCTTTATGTAGATGATATGTTAATTGCAGGATCTGATATGAAGGAGATTCGCAAGTTGAAGAAACAGTTGTCTGATGAATTTGAGATGAAAGATCTTGGTCCAGCCAAACAGATTTTGGGGATGAGTATATCCAGAAAGAAAGATGGCTCCATAACACTATCCCAAGAGAAATACATAGGGAAAGTGTTAGAAAGATTCAGGATGAATGATGAGAAGACTAAACCGAGAAACACACCTCTGGGAAGTCATTTCAAACTTACCAAAGACCAGTCTCCCAGAACAGAGGAAGAAAGAACAGAGATGGCTAAAGTTCCGTATGCATCTGCTGTTGGCAGTCTCATGTACGCCATGGTTTGTACACGGCCAGACATTGCTCATGATGTCGGGGTAGTTAGTCGTTTTATGTCGGATCCGGGAAAGGAACATTGGGAAGCGGTGAAATGGTTACTCAGATACTTAAAGGGTACTTCCAGTTTGGGGTTATGTTTTAAGGGGAATGATACAATTCTCAGGGGTTATTCAGATGCTGATCTGGGTGGATGTAAGAAGACGTTTAAAAGCACTAGTGGTTATGTTTTCACAGTTGGGGGAACAGCAGTATGTTGGATGTCCAGACTTCAGAAAAGTGTTGCTTTATCAACCACTGAGGCAGAATATATGGCAGCAGCCGAAGCAAGTAAAGAATTAGTATGGTTGAGAACTTTTCTTGAAGAGTTGGGAAAGAAACAGGCAGAGTTCTTCTTATATTGTGACAATGAGAGTGCAGTGAAACTTGCGAAGAATCCAGTCTATCATTCGAAGACTAAGCACATCGGGAGGAGATATCACTTTGTCAGAGATTTGATCAGTGATGGTGTTTTCAGTTTGAAAAATATCTCAGGTGCTAAGAATCCAGCAGATATGTTCACCAAGCCGGTGATGCTGGATAAGCTGAAGCTGTGCAGAGCTTCAGCAGGCCTTCAGGAATAATGTTGAGAAGGCGGAGGGTAACTAGGAGGTGCAAAACCAGATGGGTTTTATTTTACATGTACAAGGCAATGCAGGTGAAGACATTTTACGTCTCCAAATGGGAGCAGGTTGAAATGTTTGACGCATCCAAGTGGTGGTTTAGAGAAGATGTCTCGAAGCCCAAGTGGGAGATTGTTATGTTGTGGTCTCCGATCCATCATGGGTCGGGTCCGGTTTAGACGAATAGACAGAATTAGGAGATTAAGCTGTTTGAGTTTTGGCCAAGCCCAAAAGCTCTAATCAGGCCCAGTTTAGTTAAAAGGGTTAAACCCTAATTGTCTAGTCTATATATTCTCTCCTGTACTTGTAAGTTGGTATCACTCAATAATAAGAAAACCCTAGTTATCGACAGTGGACGTAGGTCATTCACCGTGACCGAACCACTTAAATCCTTGTGTCTCTTTCGTTTATTCTTTCGGTTTTACTATTGTATTCGTGTTTGTGTGTGACTCCGAACCTAACAAAAGGTGCCATACTTCCCCTGTTCAGAACCGATTTAACTTCAAATCAAATAATTATAACAAACATATAACCGTCACAAATGACACTTATGGTAGTTATGGGTTTGGATCAAATACAAATGAAATTAACGTGCTAATTGTGCGAATCAAGTAGTGTAATTATATATACAAGTAGAGTAATTATGTAATTACATCATAGAGTAATTGCATAATTGCTCTACTTGCATATATAATTACTCTACTTGATTTTCTCAATTAGCACGTTAATTTAATTTGTACGTTAACCTTCCCCTGGTAGCTGTAACTTATAGCAAGTTTTCTCAGTAAAATGAAGGTGCCATACTTCCCCTGTTCAGAACCGATTTAACTTCAAATCAAATAATTATAACAAACATATAACCGTCACAAATGACACTTATGGTAGTTATGGGTTTTGATCAAATACAAATGAAATTGACGTGCTAATTGTGAGAATCAAGTAGTTTAATTATATATACAAGTAGATGTAATTATGTAATTACATCATAGAGTAATTGCATAATTGCTCTATGATGTAATTACATAATTACTCTACTTGCATATATAATTACTCTACTTGATTCTCACAATTAGCACGTTAATTTCATTTGTTCGTCAACCTTCCCCTGGTAGCTATAACTTATAGCAAGTTTTCTCAGAAAAATGAAAAGGTGCCATACTTTATATAGAAAAGATATTAACCACATGTAGCTAACATGTCATGAACCATTGTACTACTTCATGAAAAAGGTGGTAAACCTTAAAGTATTTATACAATACTATTTCTTAGCCTTGCGAATATGCTGAGAACAGAACCTATTTTATAATATGTATATTTCATTTTACTTTAACTGCAACATTATATTTAAGTGTTATTTTCCTGTATTATCCAAAAGCTGATCTCACGTAACTTAAAAAACAGTTAAAACATATGTATAACAGTTACAAATGACAGTTATAAAAAAGATGCCACATTGGTGCAACTAACTTTTTACTAACAGTTGTAATGTTTTATGAAAAAGTGCATTGGCTAAGTATTTGTCTAATACTATTTCTTGGTATTTGAAATATTCTCAGACGCACACAGAACCTACAAACCTGTTTTTGAATTTCTCTCTTTTGAGTTTTACCTATGTTATTGCCTTTTAAGTGTTAGCTTCCTATATTATCTATCAAAATAATATGTGACATTCAAAATGAGATTCTGCTTACTTTATTCTTTTTTTTTTTTGTAATAGTTGGAAAAGGAGGCTGTTGCTAAAGGAGTTCCAATAAAAGATGCTCTTGACATAGAAATTCCTCCTCCACGCCCTAAAAGGAAACCGAGTTATCCTTATCCTAGAAAGACCCGTACACAGGTGGCAGAACAGGACGGGAAACCAACAACCTTAGCTTCTTCTTTGCAATCACTTGACATCGAGAGAAAACATCTCCCCGAGGTCTGCGAGTTTAACCAATATTCACTTATTATTTGCCTGTATGTGTGCACTTGTACTTCATTCAGTTTCTTTCATACCAGAAAACCAACCACCAAGAGAAGTTAGAACATGCAAACACAAATGAAGAAGCCCAAAATGGTACTCCATGTGCATCCTTGTCATCAGAAAATGAAAATTCTATACTGAGGTCAAAGCCAGATGCTTTTAGACATGATGAAAGGAATGCATCTTACATCACCATTGAAACTAGAAAGCATCAAAAGTTGGATCAAGATGGCATCAAGCACACAAACATTACATCCAATATCTCACTATATGAAAGCTCACACGTTACACATGAAAATATTATTCAAGGTCGATATCCCGATATGCCTGTGAATTACCCAAGGCATGTTCCTGTACAAGTTGTAGACGGGAATCAGGAAGCTACTGCAAAAACTGATTTTCATGAATCAACAGTTAATAACTCTGAAGTACTTGATCACAGCATAGCAGCAGCATCAGCAACTAGTGGCCATCATAACACCGCTACCTTTCATCCACTTCTCATGCCGCTTAGTGATAATCAAGAGAATTATAGATCATTTATCCAATTTTCATCTACAATTTCTAGCCTAATTGTATCATCTCTGCTGCAAAACCCTGCTGCACATGCTGCTGCAAGCTTTGCAGCTAATTTCTATCATCCTGCAATTACAGAAGATTCCTCCGCAGATTCCTTTTCAAGAGATCATTTGAATCCTAGTATGGCTGCCATTGTTGCTGCTACTGTAGCAGCTGCAACCGCATGGTGGTCAACTCATGGTTTGCTTCCTGTTTGCACTCCTTTTTTCCCGGGAGGGTATTCTTGTAATTTGACACCAGTAGACGAAAATCAAACAAGAGTAGCTAATAATGAAATAGAGAAAGCTCCTTCAGAAGAGAAGGTGGATGCAGAAAAGACTAAATCTGCTACGGTGGTGGATTCAAGCAAGATTAATAATGGAAAGCAGGTTGATCGGTCTTCTTGCGGTTCTAAGGCTATTTCTAGGAGTGAAATTGAGATGGATGCTTTAGAGAAACGTATGAAGGAAATGCAAGAAACTAAAGGGTCGGATGTTAATGAGTCAATTTACCGTAGGGGTAGAAATGTCATTAACCCAAACGAATCATGGAAGGAGGTTTCTGAAGAGGCAAGTAACTTCAATTATATCAATCGTGTCTGGTTGGTGGGTCATGTTTCAGATTGACCCGTTTTATGTTCAGTTACGAATATGAGTAATACCTAGTGAATGAATTAGTAACAATTTAAATAATATATTACTCCAAGAAATAAAACATTTATTTGTAACTGGTGCCCTTTTATTGTTTTTGTTTCTTCATCTCTCATTTCCAATTAATAAAGCTGGTTTAATATATTTAGGTCGATATTAAAGAATGGGTAGTTAAAACTAATAAAATAAATTGCTGGAAATGAAGAGTTGATAAAAGGGTTAAAAAGGGAAAGTTAACTCCACTTTTAGAAGTTATAGTTTAGAAGAAAAATTAAAAATTAAATATTTAAAAAATTTTGAATTTCATCACTTTTCATAAGTAAAATCCAAATATTAATTTTTTTAAAAGAACCCTTGATTATCAGGTCAACCCACCTGTTAAACAAGTTGTGTTAGAGTTGACCTGTTTAATGAATGGCTCGTGTCAACCGACCCTAAACCTACTTTTTTATGTGTTGCATCCAGAACTGTTTAGCAGGAAGTTCGATTATGTTCAATTATTTAATAAAGGAAATAACATGAACAAAAAAATTTGTTCATTTAGTTAAATGAATGAACATGAACAAATGATTTATGTTCGTTAGTTTGCTTTTGTTTAAGTTTGTTCGTTAATTAGTCATTTAAATTCTTTTAGGCCCATTACATCTTAGTCTAGTTTTAATAACTTGTTAGGCCCAAAGCCTTGTTCTTCACATCACATTGTTTCAATACTTGTTTTAGCTCATTATGTCCATTCATCTATGTGTAATTATGTTCATTTGTTTACATTCATGAGCCTTTCATTTATACTATTTAACAAACGAACATAAGCAAACATGAAAATGCTCATTTTCTTAAAAAGCGAACACAATTAAGAAAACCCCGTTCGTTTTTTGTTTAATAGTTTGTGTTAGATGGTTTTAGCTCATTATGTCCATTCATCTATAATGCAATTCTTTAAATTTGTCACACAGTGACGGATTGCTTTTCACGCCCTCTTTTCTAGAGAAGTATTGCCACAAAGCTTTTCTAACAAGGATCAACCGAATATAGACAAGAACAGTGAATTGGACCTAAACAGAACAAGTCAAGAACCAGGTGAGAGTAACGGTTTTGCAGTCTTGAATCTGAATGTTCATCATACAGGATTCAAACCATATAAAAGGTGTTCAATTGAGGCTAATAAAGAAAGCAGCAAGATTGCATCTACAGGCGGTGGTCAAAATGATGAAAAAGGTTCAAAGAGCAAGTGTTTAGAAACTGAGGCATCAACTTAATTAATACAGGGCGGGTCTGTTGTATATCATGTTATCTTTTCCCTAAACTCGCTAATCTTATCGAGTAGTTTGTGGGGTTTTATATCTTTTTACATTCTCTTATGAATATTCACCATAGATTATGCTAAATGTATTGGATTTAATTCTCTTATTCCTCCTAACCACTGGAGAATGAATATTGAACTTCTGGAAAATGCATATTTTGAGAATGCAAGACCTATTTGGCATTGCAAACATTTTTCTGTTCACAAATCTTAACATATGATGCTGCTTGGTGATATTGAATGATGAAATGGTAAGTTGATGAAGTTTCCATGAGTTAGTTGCTATGAACAGGTAATGGATGCTTGTTTAGTTGAATTACTGCTTTGTTTTCCTCCAGGTATGGCTTCTATGATCTATCTAACATTATAATATTTTCCAAATAATTTCCCATGAAGCTTTAGAAATGCAGAAATTTTATCAATTGGAGTTTGGCAAGCATGCTCATTTGTTTGTTTTGCTTTCAACTGAAAATATATTCAGGATGTGGAGCTAGAGGAGTGAATTCTGACACGACGCAAATCTAACACGGAATTCGCAGGTTTGGGTTTAGTGTAGATGGGTTTTGGTCAGTTTTGATTTTTGAGGTCAACAGTGGGTTTGCGGGTTGACCTCGTTTGACCCATTTATTTTATAATTCTTTTATTGCTGCGTTTTCTGTTAATTGGTTGGGCATTTTATAATATTTAAAAGAGAAATTAACACCAAGTTTTATAGTATTAAAGTAAATTATATACAGTATACAGTATTTTGTAAAATTTGTAATTTTGAGTATTAATATGCAAAAAGATAAAGGTTTGCTGGATAAACGGGTCATGCTCGTGTCAACATTCGAATATGCATGTCGTGTTTGGGTTCATGTGTTAGACACAATTTTCGGGTTTTCCGTTGTAGTCGGGGTTAAACAAGGCCCGTTTAACACCCCCACCCTATAGCTCTTCCTGCGCATGTGTCATCTCTTATGAACTCGATAGCAAAAAAATTGCGTTTGCTCCTGATAGCTTTATGAGAACCAAATTCATGTCAATGATTAAATGACTGAGCTGTATCTTTAGGTAATTCCTCACACCATTGTATGCTGCATTTGAAGAACTCACACTATTAAATATTTTTTTAAATACTCTTCAAATTTTCATATGCGCATGTGATTCTTCACTTTCGGCTTCTTGTCTGTTTTACGAGAGCTTGTATGCTTTGTTTGTATAGGTGCAACTAACCTATGCTAAAAATAAAGGCAGCAGTTGAGCAAGGGTCTTTACATGTATAGTTCACAAGGTAGCAGTCCTTTTTTACTTTTCTATTTTGTAATCTTCATTTGAAACTGATGTATCAGAACCTAAACTTAATGGAAATTCTGCAGAGTTAGTACCATGTTGACTACGTGGACAGACATGTCACTGGTTCTATGTTGATGACATGGAAGTAGCCGACATTGAACGTGAGAGCCACCAGTTTAGAGGATGTTGGGGAAATTCTTCTCAAAAGGGTTATGATAAAGAATATTGGATGCATTTCTTGTATCATGCATAAGTCGAAGAGAGTATTCTGATTACTGAAAATAGTTTTATGTTACTAAAATCACCACTTAAGTGGAAATAAACTTGGAGCCAAATTGTATCTTCTGCCTATTCAAATGTATATTTGTTTTTCACTCTATATGAAGTGACCATTTACCATGTGTCTGTAGTTGATAACACTAAATTCACCGACAAACCAGTGCTATTTTAATGTAATCTTGATTCACAAGAGCCTTTAAAGAGATTAGAACCAACAAGTCAAACTAATGCATAAATGAAAATATCATAGTGATTGAACTTCCGTAACAGTGAAAATGTTTCCTTACAAATATTTGAAAATCATGATGTCCAGGTTCATTTCTTTTGAATACCTAATGCCTAATGGTAGCCAATGATAACATAAATAAGTTTCTACAGTTTTTCCCATTATATACCAACACTATTTATAGCCACGTATCCATATCCATTCATGAGGCGTGTATCAAAGCCATACTAGCTTTACACACACTTTGGATAATCCTTTTTTTATGCGTTTGAAACTATGCTCAATATCTGAGTGAGCTTTTCTGAGACGGATGTGGACCGTCCATACTACTCTGCAGGGATGAGCTCAGGAAGGTACCGGTACCGATTCCGAAAATCCCAAATTTTTGGTACTTGTATTTCGTGCAAAATTCAAGATATACCGGTATCGTACCGGTACCGAAAACTCAACTTGGTACTAATTCGATACCGATAGTACCAAATCGGTACCGGTCCAATACCGGTACTGGTACTGAACACTCTTTCCTACTGCTCTAAAGCAAACTTGTTTTCAAAGTCTCTAGGCAGCCTCGGTCACATGGTTTGCTAGGTGTTAATTGGGTCAACCCGATTGGGTTTCGGGTTAATAAGGTCGGGTTTTAAAAAATATAAAATCTAACCCGCAACCCGACCCTATTAAGGTTCGAGTTAGCCGGATTTGGGTTATTCGGATTTTGGGTTAGCAGGGTTGGGTTAATCGGGTTAACCGTGTTACTCTATATTTTTAGCTGCATTTTTGTGTTTCTAACTTGTGGGTTGCAATATTTTCTCATTTCACTCAATTTTCAATTTCTTTTACAAGTAATTATCTTATAATTATAAGTAGGTCTGTAAACGAACCGAACAAGCATGAACAAGGGCATGTTTGTGTTTGTTCATTTAATTTTAAATGAACACGGACACAAACACTTAATCGAAAAAATATATGTCTTCATGTTTGTTTGCTTAAAACATGAACATGTTGGATTTCGTTTATATTCGTTCATTTATAATCTAAAAGAACAGTTCACGAACATAATTAAACAAAGATAAATGAACACATATGTGCATACATAAACGAACACAAATAAACATAAATGAACAAATTTAAATGAACACAAACAAACAAATATAAGACATATTAGGGTGATATAATTTCTAAACGCAAACAATATTTAATAATTTTCTACTAATATGTAAATGAACATGAACGAACATAAACAAACTTAAATGAACGTTTAACAAACAAGCAAAATAATTAAACCCTATATAAAACTTCCACCGTTGACCTTTTAGTGTTTATTTTACCTTTATTAATATTATGTTTGGAGTTAACTATCACCACTAATCGGGTTATTCGGGTTAACACGAAACCCGATTTTTTTCAAAAATGAACCCAAAACCCAACCCTATTAACAATTCGTGTTATTCGGGTTAACCCGAATAAATAACCCGATTAATACTTTTTGACCATATTTAACCCGACCCTAATTAGCTTATTCAGGTTCGGTCGGGTCAGGTTAATCGGGTTCGATCGGGTCAGGTTAATCGGGTTTGGGCATTTTAAACACCCTTACTTATGACGTACAAAATCAACAAATCTCACCACTCTGAGATCAACTTACAAAAATCACTAGGTGAAACTTAAATGCCTAGATTTATCGTTGTACACTGGCTATATGCCTTGGTGTAGCAACACAATCATACTAGAAAAGAATTAGGTGGCATTTAGGCCACAACGGAATCTCATATATTAACTTTCTTAGCCATTCCGCTTCTTTACCAACAACTAAAACAACACACTATGATTTCATTACTGAGTTTGTTATGCACGTTTGCTTCTCGAAAGCTATGTTTACCCGGACGAAACTTTTAACTTTTCATATGGGGTAGTAAATTGAAAAAATTTATATTGTATTACCAGTTACATTTTTACCAATCAATGATCAATAAGTGGTATATGTAATGTCAAATAGGGCTGTCACTTTTAGCCGAAACCCAACCCGAAAAAATTCGTACCTGAACCCGAACTAACCCGACTCGAAGAACCTGAACCCAAGAAAAGACTAACCCGAACCCGAACCGAAGTAATTCGGGTTGGTTCTCGGGTTTGATTTATAAGTTTCGGGTCAACCCGAACAAACTTTTAGTTTTGAAATTAAATATATTTTTAGGTATAATAGGCTAATAGATCTTAGCCACTAAAATTATCAGAATTTGGCTCTAATCGACTATTGTCATTCTAACTATTATGGATAAATTGCTTATTATTAATTTATGTATTCCATTTAGTACCAATAGCAACCGTAATCAAACAACCAAATCACACCCGATTGAATACCAATATGGTTAGAGTTAGTTTTAATCTTCTTTTGAATCGTTTACCAGGTTATGTTGGTTTTTTATTTGACTATTTGCGTTATAAGCAAAGACAAATATGTTGTTTTAATTTTAGCATTGTAGTTTTTAATTTTTTTTTGTTTGTGTGTGTGTGTGTGTGTTTCTAGGATATTCGAAACCCGATTAACCCAACCCGATAAAACCCGAACCCGAATTGCCCAAACCCGGAAAACCCGCGAAAGATCTGGGTTGGGTTTCGGGTCAAGATTTAAAATTTTGAAACCCAAAGAACCCGACCCAAAAAAACACCCGAAACCCGAAAAACAAACCCGAAGAACACCTCTAATGTCAAATCACCAACAAGTGCATTTTCTAATCACTGAAAGTATTCTTACTCTTTCATTATTACTTTCATCGGTTACCTATGTCTAATTCTGTACCACCATCTCATTTCTACCCTTAATTACTCACAAACTACAAAATCACTGGCAAAACCTACCATAAGTATCCTATAACTTTTTTCTTGTCTTTTGGTTCTCTATGTATAATAAATGCCAAAAATGAATCAATTTTATATGGCAAACTTTTACTATGAAATAAAGTCATATATCCTACCCACATAAGGTGGCGGTGATGTTGCCACAAAGTTTGGAAGTCATTCACCCTACACATATTAGTGTCCCTTCATTGTGTGAATGGATACAAGGAAAACATATCTACGGGATAAACACATATATCATTTTTGTATATATTAGAAAAATGATAAACATACATAAACTAATAATCCTAAATCTAAAAATATAACTAAAGAAAATAAATGTATAATAATACAATTAATTATAAATTTATTAGAAAATATGTGTTTATTTAATTGTAAAAATTAATACACTAATAGAAAAATAAAATGTATCATAAAATATGTAAAAGAATAAGCAATTTATTAAAAAAAACTTTATTGAATATAAGAAATAATATTATAATAAAACTATCCTAGTGAAATTTAGATGAAAGAGACAAAGGTAGAGGGTGTCATTCCGCTTGTCCGGAAAAAGAAAGGGGTGTGCAACTTGTGACAGGGTTCTTAGAAAAAAGAAAGCTATACATTAATTGAAACCGACAAGTTACATGAAACATAAATTAAACATACATCAAATTATAAAATAAAATGAACATAACATAAAAAATACACACTCATATATTAGACATACATAAATTAAAAACCTACTCATTATTATATTATTTAAATACACACTCATATATTACTATATTAGACATACATAAAAAATACACACTCATATATTAGACATACATAAATTAAAAACATAATACTAAAATATAAACATATTATTATGTTACTTAACATACATAAATGAATTGTTTTTGCAGTCAAGAACACCAAGACAAAAGGGAAAAACAGTTTACATAAACCCATCAACCCACCGCCTCCTTCTTCACCATCAACGGTTTCCCACAGTCAAAAACCAACCTACCCACCGCCTCCGTCTTCTGCAAATCCCCCACCACCCCTATCAGTTTGTCACCTATAGTTTGATTGCCGCCGGCTCTGTGACCCCAACAACGCCGGGGCGGTGATTGCCGTCAGCACCGCCCGCCATGTCATCAATTTATTGCATTTTATTTGATGGTGGGCCCATTTCAAACTCCATCACAAACATTTATATTCTCAAACAAACACCCATCCCTTCGTTTTCCTCCACCGGTAAAAACAGCCGCTCGTCTGTTTGCTCCAATCCACGTCAAACACAAACCTCTCATTTTTACACCGGTGGAGATGCTCTTATGAATAAAGAAGACCCCACCTCAGCCCTTCTCATGTTTGTGCCACTTTTATACCCTCCACCCCAAAAGACATGTCTTCCTTTTTTATTGCATCTATCTTTGTTTTTCTACCTGTTTTGCTTCTCTCTTCACTGCTCTTTTCTTTAATTTCAACAACTCTTAAAAGAGATGTTTTAGAGCAAAAAGAAAAAGTTTTTTTGAATGCTTCAGTTTAGCTGAAAGAAAATCTCTTTTTAAGTATAATGATCTTTTATATTGCCTATCCAACTTACATCACACCAAACCAGATGCATACTTCCCTTAATATCCAAGCACTCTCATTATTTCCTTAAGGTGATGAGCATTAGGATTATTAGTTTTGTATTCAATAATACCTTTTTAGATACATAAACGGTATCAGATTGTGGTGCTTGTCATGTAAAAAATCAAGCATGGCTAGTATATATTAGACAAGCTTAATATTATAATCTATTAGGCCAATGGCTTAACAATTAACATCTCCTGAGAAATTTCTCGACGTATTGAGATTTGCATGTAAGATCCTTTTGTTCAATCTTTAATCCTTATACCAACAATCAAACCTCTTTCCCAACATATTACAGTTTAAAGCCCGACATGCCATCAATATACAAGCACATAACCATATTTATCAGTTATGCTGCGTACAAATTCGTCTGATTAGTTTCAATCAGAATCATTAGACAAGATAACTTAATTTTTTTTTGGGTCAATTTGGGTGCATGTGCACTCCACATAATGACATAATGAGCCTCATTTTGATTCATATAACTCCTTTTAGATCACCATCTAAGAATGCAGTTTTCACTTCTACGTGGTAACTCATATGTATTGGTTTCTTTCCCGTCTTTTGCACTTCACATCTATGGGAGAGCTTGGCAACAGATAGAAGGTACAATGGACAAGTTTAATGTAAAACTGGGAGGACCACTTACATACAAGGAAAATATAAAGACAATGCACACAGAATAATACAAAAAATATAGTCTCTCAGGAAAATTTCGGTAAACAGGTATTTTTGGTTGATGGCCAAGAAATTATCGAACCAAGTTACCATTTAGCTTAACTTTGTAAACGCCTATACATTAGGCGACTTTCTGTTAGTATTTGGGGCTCTAAATAATCTACAAGTAAATTGTTTAAAAATTATGATTGACACGACAAGTTATTGCTGAGTCAAGTTATTTATATCCTTAAAGCAATTCTGTCTCGTAATTCAATAGAACAATGTGCTTTGAGTTTGTAGCGAATCGCTCCCTAAGATACAGCATAGCAATAAGCAGTACACCTTTAGTGATAGGCAGTTTGAATTTACAGAGTTTTTAAGGATTTTAAGTAACTACCGAATCATGTTTGGATCCTAACACAGTTAATAAAGAAAAGTTGCCAACTAAATTTGAGTAATTGAGATACAACAACCAAACATATAACTAGGCAAACTTATCTTGGGCATACGGGCCATATACTAATAAACCAATAATAATAATTAATAACACTTAACTATTATAATTAACAGAACGCAATTGTCATGGATGAAAGGATATTTCCACAGCTAACCGTGCTCGAGTGAGAGGAATCAATGGATGGGTGACCTTTGGAAAGTTCCCACAGGCAACAAATAACAAATTTGAGAGCTCCTAGTAGACAAGGCGAACAACATTAGTTGGTTTGAGCGACAGAATGTTACACCTATTCTCTATTAATACTCGATGTCTAGATATTGTGTTAAGATCCAAACAGATTCGTTAATTACTTGAAATCCTTATAACATGGAAAATTCAATCGGCTTATCACCAAAATATTAGTTACCTTTATCAGAAGTAGATTTTATAAGGCATATACTATCGTTTGAAGGCCATCAGTTGCTCTTTCAGTTGAAAGTTGATGCTCAAAATATGCAAAAGTTTAAAAGTTTAATTTTCATTCTCGAATACATTAAGCATAATCTATGGTGAATGCTCAGCAGAAAATGTAAAAAGAAAAATTATATAGTACGACAAAGTTTGGTGAGGTTTAGGACTAGCCTTACATAATATACAACACACAACCTTCCTGTATTAATCAAGCCGATGCGTCTGTTCCCAAACACATTCTCTTTGAACCTTTTTCATCATTATGATTACCTGCACTCACAATCTTGCCACTTACTTTAGCCTCGATTGAACACTTCTTGTATGGTCTGAATCCAGTGTGACGAACATTCTCACCTCTCAAGACTACAAAACCATTACTATTACTCTCCCCTGGTTTTTGACTCGTCCTGTTTAGGTCAAACCCAATGTTCTTGTTTGTACTCTGTTGATCCTTCTCTGCTGCTGTAGGATTATCTGAATAGCTTTGTGGCAGTACTTGTCTGGAAAAAAGGGCTTGAAAAGCAAGTCGTGCCTGCATGTCAAACATAAAGAAATACAAGTTATATTACATCTATGTTTCTAGTTTTCAGATAATAAGACATAAATTAGTTACTCGCTCTTCAGAGGCCTCTTTCCATGATTCATTTGGGCTGATAGTGATATTACCGGTATGGGAAATAGACTCCTTAACATCTGACCCTCTAGTTTCTTTGGTTTCTTTCCTGTCTTTTTCTAAACCATCTATCTCAATTTCGCTGCTAGAAGTGGTGTTAGAACCACAAGAAGACCGGTCAATTTGTTTGCCAACATTAGTTTTGCTTGAATCATTAAGATCCACCACTGATACTGTTTCCTTGTTGTTTAACTTCTTTTCGGGCTCGTCTGATGAATAAGATAGATCTGCATCCATCTTCTCTTCTGAAGTAGCCTTCTCTGTTCCAGTAGTAACTACTTTTACTTGATTTCCATCTACTTGTGTCCCAAAGTCACAAGAATACGCTCCTGGGGAAAAAGGGGTGCAAACAGGAAGCATACCATGAGCTGACCACCATGCAGTTGCAGCTGCTACAGTAGCAGCAGCAATGGCAGCCATGCTAGGATTGGCACTGAGATTCAACTGATCTCTTGAAAGAATATGTGGAGAGGAAGCTTCTGTATTTGCAGGGTGATAGAAATTAGCTGTCAAGCTTGCTGCAGCAGGATTCTGTAGCAGAGATGAAACAATGGCACTGCTTGCAGATGCTGCTGCTATGTTAACAAATAGGTCAGCTTGTTTGGGGTGCTTTTGCACCTCTTCCAACTTATTATCTCTCAGTTCATGAAATGACATCTGAATTGTATCACTAGTTTTTGCACTAACTTCTTGATGTACATCTACAACTTGTACTGGAACCTGCCTCGGGTAGGTCTGATTACACTGTGTATCGTTTATTAAATTCACATCTTTATCAGAATATCGACCTTGAATGGTATTATTTGCAGAGCGTGAGCTCTCAAATAATGAGCTATTATTGATATTTGTGTGCTTAATGTCATCTTGCTTTCTGGTTTCATTAATGACACAAGGCTCATTTGGTATGGAATTTTCGTTTTCTAAGGGCAGCAAAGCACATGGACCTTCAATATCATTTTGAAATTCCACATTTGTTTTTCCATTTTCCAGATTCTTCGTGTGGCTGGTTTTCTGGTATGGAAAGAAACCAAATGTATAACACATACAATCAATATCAAGTGAATACGCAAATAAAACCTTTATACCTCAAGGTCTTGTGTATGAGTGTTTCTAGGATAAGGATAAGTAGGTTTCCTTTTAGCGCGTGGAGGTGGAATTTCAATATCAAGAGCTTGTCCTACTGGAACTCCTTTAGCAACCGCCTCTTTCTCCAACTATTAGAATTAAAAAGGATATTACAGTAAGCAAAACTCCATTTTATATGGTAACTCTTCCTGTGCAAACAAAATGTGATTCATAAGTGTTAAATAGATTTTCACAGCAAAATGATATCAAATGCAAATCAACAGCAAATCACATATTTAAAGAAGATTGAATTGCCTTACAGTGTAAGTTGAAGATAAAACACATATGCAAAAGAAAGTAAACAACCGACCTTTGTAAAGAACTTTTGTGCATGACTTCTGATCTGCACCGCTGTTTTAGTTCCAATATGTTCTGCATTATATGCACATTAATGACACAAAGGTGTCAACAAAACACATCCATGATAATTAAAAAATAAAATCACTGTAATTTGCAGATACAATGATAAATAAACCAAGAATTAGTGTTTTTCTTATGGATACTAAAGGCAAGGATTGTAAGACTCCAGGCAAAATAATAATCTCAAAAACCCTTGGTACCTTCTATACGTTGCCAAGCTCGCCCATATAGTTTCAGGGCTTCTAAAAATCTATTATGCTCGTCTTCTGTCCATCGTTCACGTTGTTTTGTTACTGTATAGGGTTTTCTAGTCTGGAATAAATTTGATTTTAATTTACAGATAACACACATAAGATTCATGATTCAGTTAACATAAAATTACCTTAATGTTGAGTTTCTCCAAAGAGGAGGAGGAGTCCATCTAAAACAGCGCTTCAAATCCTCCTGAACAAATTCGGGACCCAAAAGTTATCTCTCATCCTCACAGGTATCCAGTTCCCATTTACAACCAGGAAATAAGCGTGCGTAGACTTTGTAGTATTCAGTACCAATACTGCAAATAAGGGTGAGCATAAACTAAACCGAACCATTAACCAAAAATCAACAAAACCAAACCGAAATTTACGAAAACCGTTCACCTTTTTTTTTGTGTACCCTCGGTTAACCGAATTAACCGAAACCAAACTGAACATATATATTTAATCTATTTCTAGCTTTTATATAATTTTTGCTTTTAGACCTCCATTTCATGTATTTATACCTCCATTTTATACATTCATAAGTAACAATATGTTAAGTTTAATTTTTTTAAGCACTAACCGAAAATAACTGAACCGATTTCGGTTATGGATAAAAATTACAACTTTGCTCAGTTCTAGATAACAATAAAGTAACAAAATCACTAACTAATTAATATAAATATTCAAACACATCACCGATCATAGCGATATGGTTCCTTAATTGCTGGAATTAAGAGTAATTCAATCATGAACCAATAGTACCATAACTTACTACATAACAAGTAATTGTAAAATACTGAAATCCTTACCAAAATGAGCCGTATGATGCCAAAACCTACAAAAATCACGAGCCAAAGAATAAAATAAGCTTTAATCAGTAGCGAGAAAAACAGTTAAAAACCCTAAAACTGAAGCAGAACAATAAACAAACACATACTCGTCATCGGATGGTAAACCTGATCAGCATGAACAGGATTCAGATTCATTCATGGTGTGTAACAAGCAATGATTAATAATAATAAACTTAAATCAGTTGGATCGAAGTCTATGTAATGAAGAAGAAGCATGAATATGAGCCACAAACAAATATGGGTTATGACTTTTTGCTTCTTTGGGAAACAAAAAGGGTTTTAGTTGAGTGACACGTGGAGAGATGTTAGCGGTAGATAGGCACCATCCCGTGCGCTTTTTATATTTTGGTGAATAAATATCCACCACAAGTTCCCACGGAAGCCAACTTGAGGCAGTGGATGGACGGACGGATACCTGGTAGTAATTGTTATTATTATTTTATTTATTTTTTTATGTTATCTACTTAGATTAGATTTGATGCTATTCCAAATATAAATAAATAAATATCTACTTACAGATTTTAATGGGAATCTATACTATATGTCAATTAGAACAAAAGAAAATCAAGGTTCCTAGTTACGGAAGACTTTACAACTCAGACAAAAGTCTACTATCATTAGTGTAAATAGATAAATAAAAAAGATTAGGTACACTATTGGGTTATGATTCCTATATCTTTTTTATTTATAGGACTGGTGTAGCTATAGGAAATTAGCAACTATCTACGTACAGTAAATAGTAAGTTGCGTTTAAAGTCAGAGTATTTGTTGTTAATTAGGACTATAGTTACTTTACTTTCACTTTTGTTCTCAAACAAACCATTTGGGTAGGGCTAGCAATTTAGACACGAACGTCTTTACGAATAGATTTCAGGTATGGTCTTAACAGATTTCGTGTATTAAACAGGTAGAGACGCGATTTTACCTGTTATTCGTGTCTGAACATGTAAACTACCCGTTACCCGTTAGTATATTAGTAGATTTTCTTATAAATAAAAATATATAAATATAATATATATACCCTAAATTCTTTATACCAAACAATTGAACACGGCGGACATCATTCTAATCCAATGTCAAGCAGACAATGCACAAGCCCTTCTCCGATTCTCCCTCTCTGGATCTCCAATAGTCCGGTGGTTTCCCTCCTCATCTCCGGTAGTCGCAACCCTTTGATTCTACGGTCTATCTTTCCATATCCCCGATTCTCCGGCAATCCGGTCTCCTCGTAGTTTCAGGGGCGCCACCGAACGGCCGAGCCCTTCTCAGATTCTCCGGCAGGTTCGTGTCTTATCGTGTATGCCTGGTACTAACAGGTTCGTGTTCGTGTTTGGGATACATGTATACAATAAGCTTTCGTGTAGTGTGCATGTATACATATTTCGTGTTCTTGTTTTATTGTCTCATGTCTTATTGTGTTCATGTCTTATCATGTACGGATATACACGATATGTCAGTCCTACATTTTAAGTTTTAGGTTATAATCAAATAAGTATTATACTAAAGATATTCCTAGTGAAAAAGGTACTCACTTAACCCTATCTATAAGGTAATTAAAATTGCACGACTTGATTGGGGACTGTCATCAACCATTAGTTATGTAGAAATATCATTTTTCCAATACTATCTAAATGTCCAAGAGAAAGCATATGCTATCATATAAAGGATGTCTTCAACATGTTCGTGGCTTACTTGTTTAAAACTAGCATTAATCGTCATCATAGAACTAAATAGCATGGAAAAGAATGAAGATCAACATAAAAGAGCATGCTAGCCTATTATTAAGATACCTAACTATACATGTGTTTATCCATTGCCCAAAAGCACTTAGACATGATATTTGAATTCAAACAAGCCATTTTGGTAGGGCTGGCAATTTAAACACGAACGCCTTTACGAAGCTAATAGGCTTCAGGAATGGCCTTAACAGGTTTCGTGTACTAAACAGGTAGACACGATTCGACCTGTTAATTTTCGTGTCTAAACATGTAAAATACTCGTTTACCTGTTAAGTACCCACGGTATCATTTATATATTATAATAGATCAAAATTATTAATATACCTTATTATATATTAGCTTGGTAATTATTGATGGGCCATATTGCCCTTACTAGCTAATAAAGGGTTCCCCCTAGGTGTATGTATAGAGGGAATAAATTAACATCATAACCAAATAAAAAATTTTCACATACAATTTTATGTGCCTCCTCTCTTCTAAACCGGGTTCCTCTCAAGAACCATAACACCATCTTTAACTATACATCCTAAAGGGGAACTCGATCAAGACGACAAGCCTGTCGACTACGTTATACTCTGTTGCGGTTACTACTCTCCCTACTGTAACAAGTTCATAGATTTAATATTTATCATGTTTTCTGTTACTTTTATGAAGAACTGATCATCATGTGGTATCAGACGATGTTGATTAATCAGTTATTTATGTTTTCTCTATATCTGGAATTGAGTCAGAAGACATGGACTAAAACTTAATAAACCATAATTTTTCGATTTCTTTTTTCATGTTTAATTACGAAAACAATATATGAAAATGTTTAAAATCGCTAAAATTCATATTTAATAAACCCTAATATTTTTGAAATCTGTTAAAATCATGTTTAAAGATTTCAATTCCAGTTTTTTGTATATGTTTAACTATTAAAATTTTCGATGATATTCTTCCTGTTCATCATAATTCTTGAAAATTATAGCATATTTTGGTTCAAATCTGGATTAAAATCTGCTAAAGTTTATTTATGGATATAATTCTTTAATAAATTAAAAGTGTTGGTATTTTTTTAAAATATTTGAATCTCATTAAAATAGGAAATAGATATAATTGTTAATCCTTAAAAGATTTGAACCAAATCTTATCATTATCCTTTTACTTTTTGAAATCAGTTTAGAGATAAACTAGTTTACGGAATTAATTGTATGAGTTTTATTACTTTTTTGTGTTTTCAGTTTATGATAATATTACTTTTAGGATTTTAGAGTTCTCGAATTTTAAACTTTATGGCCTTATACGGGTTTTCGGAATTTTCAATCTTTTTCCCGCAAACACACTAATTTTCTGAAACTCCTTACTTTACCCGAAAACCCCTCGAAAACCTATTAATCAAGAACCCATATCATCTGAGAACTATAATTTACCTGAAAACATCATTTCTCGAAAGCCTTAATAACTAACATCATTTAATATTGTAAGTTATTTTTTTAATAACTTTAGGTCTATTTATTACAATTATTGTATAATATGTTTAATAAGTTATACATAAATTATATAATATTAGGTTCATTTAGGTTCGTGAGCTCGTTAAGTGAAGTTCATACTTGTTTATTAGGGGTGTTCATGAAAACTGAAATCAGAAAAAACAGAAATCAGAACTGAAACCCAAATAAACTTATCCAAATTCTTATTCGGATATTCGAATCAGAGCAGTCTGAATATCCGAATAACTAATTCGGATTCGAATATGGAATTTATAAATATTCGGTTTAATCGGATATCCGTTTAATCCGAATAACAAACATGTTTCTGGTGGAATTTTCCAGTTTTGTATGTTTATTTAGTTGATTGTTTGAAGTTTGAACTTTCAACTTATATTCAAGACTAATTTCTATTTTCTAGTTTTGTATGTTTATTGTGATTCTAAACTTGTAAAATATGTTAGGGACCAAAACTAAGAAAATTTTGTTATCAGGTTATTTTTGGATTATTTAGATTTTATGCGAATCAATCCGAAATGAATTCGGAAGATTCGGATCGAATATGAATATGGATCGGATTTTAGATATGGTCCTATAATTTTAAATTTTGAAAAATCCAAACCGAATAATTCGTTGTCCGATCCGATGAACGCCTCTAATTTATTAAACAAACTTAATTTTAACTCGAGGCTATTTAAACTTTCCTTGATCTGAGTTTTTAGCGGGCTGATCTTAAGTAATTTACAAGTAGCTTGCCTTAGAAGTACATAAATCGGGTTTTTCAAATACCCAGTTCCGGGTATGGAACCGGGTTCGGGTATGACCGAGTATTGGCAATACCCAGGTCGGGTTCAGGTTTGGGTATCGCCTCTAAAAACCATACCCTATGTATCGGGTTCGGTTCGGGTATAGAACCGGGTATTTGAATACCTTATTTCCTGGTATTGAAAATACCCTATTTTTGGGTTTTTTTTTCGGGTTTTTTACAAGTATTTTTCAAGTATATATTGGATTTTTTAAGGAGTTGCATTTTTTAGGGGTATTTTTCGGTTATTTTTCAGGTTTTTTGGGTTATTTCGGTATAGATCGGTATTTGAAAAACCCGGTTCCGGGTATGGAGCCGGTTCCGGTTTCGGGTATTACCGGGTACAATTCGGGTACGGGTTTTGGTATTGAAATGCATACCCTATCCGTACCCTACGAATAGGGTCGGGTACGGGCTCGGGTATTAAAAACCCGGGTATATTCCGAGTTTTTTTTTCGGGTTCGATTTCGGATTCGGGTTTTTTTTTTTTTTTTTTTTCACTTCTAGCTTGCCTTGAATCTTATGGTTTTGGGAATTTGCAACAATTTGGAAAACGAATTTTCATTGGTGGGCTGGTTTTGAGTGAAAGCTCTTCTCCATTAGGCCTAAAGTAAGTCGGATACATGTACGTCGTGAGGGATATTTTGACTTCATCAACACCGGGTTAGTAACTCGGAAGCTAGTCAACTACAATTTTAGAACACAAATAATACAACAATTCTAACACATGGTTCATAATATACAATGTTTTCAAAACAAAAAAAATCTTAAATACCGACGATCACAATTTCTTCTGTTGACTACTCACCCGATGGTGCGGCGGTAGCTTGTTTTGTACCTCTACCTTACTCTGCCGCAACCCATCAATCCGTTGCGGCGACGGTGGCGGATGGTTGTCATGCAACACTTGCGAACACATTCGCCATATCTTCACGGACTTATCTAAACTACCACTATACAAAATACACGCATTTCCGCCACCACTTCGCTCCTTCTCCACCGCCAAACACTTCACCGGGCCCGTATGCCCGTACAAAATATACAAACACCTATGCCCGCCCCGCTCGTCCCGTTGCCAAACACATATGTTCCTATCCGCGGCACCACTAAACGCCATATTTCCCCACACGGCGAGACACAAAACCGCAAGTTTATGCCCTCGGAGCACGCCTCCGTGGATTAACTTCTCGTGTTCCCAATAATGCACAACGCCATCCGAACACCCCGCGTAAACCACCGTCCCCGCGGGCGTCACCACCAACGACGTCACCGCAAACTCCTGCTTCAACAAACTATGCGAAAAGTAATGCTTCGGCCGTCTCCCATTCGACTCATTCCGCCACACCTTCAACGTCCCGTCCGCCGCGCCCGAAAACACATAACCATGAGCTCCCGCCACCACCGTGTTGATGACGTCATCATGCGCACAAATTGACTCCAAACATTTAAAATCCGAAACTCTCCAAACCTTCATGGTTTTGTCCCACGATCCCGAATACAAAAGAGTGCCATCTTCACTTAAACTTAGACTCGAAATCGCATCGAAATGTTTAATCCAAATCGCGCTACGATTTCTATGTACGTGCGTGTAATTCTTCGGTCTCAACGACTTCTTTAAAACCGAACGGAAGTCGGGTAATGTCCCGATCTTTTTATAAACTTTGGGTTCGGCTTTTAACGCTCTCCAAACCCGAATTTTCCCGTCCTGGTGGCCGGTAAATATCTTATCGTCCGAGATCATGATCGCTTTAACTAACCCGCTATGCGATTTAAATCCTGAATATTCCTTTTGGTGCTTCCAAATCCGAATATTCTTGCTAGAAGATCCCGTGTATAATAAATCCCCGGTTGCAGCCAGTGAATATATATGGCCTTCTTCGCGGACAAGAGAAGTTAATAATCCAATATAATTATTATCGTGCCCGGTTTGTTCCACGTAGGACGACCACGGGGATTCTAACAAAGGCGACGTTTGGGCGGACATTTGTAGGCGGTTGTAAGGAGATTGTCTATACGAATCCCATCGGGAGCCTTCGTCGAATAGGGAATCGGTGTCGGATAAGGGTTCGGCATTGTGGTGAACCGGTGGCGGTTCTTGGGCGTCGTAAAAGTGATCATCTTCGTCGTCGTCGTCCTTTTTTTTCGATAGTTTTCGCGGGATTAGCCAATTAACGCTGAGGTTCAAAATTCTTCGCAATGCGTTCTTCATTATATATATTTTGATATAGGTTTTATTGGTTCTTCCTCTCGTACAAGATTAATGGATCAAATTCTGGATGCAGAATTTGCATTAATTGGGCCTTGTAGTTGGAGAGGAAGATTGAGTTAATTTTCAGGAAATTAACCTAAATATTTCACGAGAGAGGATAATATGAAAAACCCAATGTTGAAGAAGAAGAATTAATTTTCCAAGAATAGGTTAAATTACGGATGCATCCATGCATATATGTTTCATTAAAAATAAAATAAAATGTTTTCTCCCATGGTAACTAACTTAATCAAATTGATACCGACATAAATTTACTCGTTTTCGTCTAAATCCTTACTCTTTTTCGTCTAAACTTTGCCATTGAGTAGGTGATTTAAACCTCAACTATTTTTAAAGTTCTTGTACATTTACAATGTGAAATCTCTCCATATTGAAATGACATCATCGAATAATCGACGATGATCTACGACGATGTGACACAGTAGAACGTTATAAAATCAGTCATCAAATTTTCATTTAATCATCATATATTCATATTTCTGTTTCTTCTAATGTTGAGCCATCAAATTACTTTTCTCTTTAGTTTTTGTGGGCCTTTCAAGTTTAATTCAGCCCAATCAATTTTAATTGGCCCACTTTAATTCTTTGATGAAGGTTAATGATCCCACTTACAAGATGCATACGGTTTAGACCAAATCACGAAGAACCTAAAGACTAATATATGAACAATTTGATTTGCATAGTTCTAATTGGAGACGACTACAGTAAAATCAACTCAAGCAGTAACGGAAGAAGATTGACTTTTAAAGATTTAGATATTATGTTGTACTCTTTTTTCTTAACTAAGTTTTATCCTACTAGGTTTTCTTAGTAAGGTTTTAACGAGGTAACATAACTAATCCAGCAGTATTAGTTAATATCGGTTCAGAAGAACCAAGCCAACATTATCCAGTAGTATAATGTTGATAGTGTCTACTATAAATGTATGAGGGGGAGTGTTATAAACACATACATTTATGACCCGACCCAATATTTTATGGGCTTTGGTATTGTATATATATGTTATGTATATGAAATATTTATGATAATCTCTAATGGAAGAACGGTTTCCTCTCTATATTGTCTCTGGTTTATTATAATGAAACAATTTTGGAAATACGTATTTAGTTCATTTTATTAAAAATTAAAGAAAAAAATATAGATTAAAGAAAGCGCTTTTTAAAAAAGATCTTTATGTTGAAAGGACGTAAAAAAAATTAGTTCAGGTAAGATGTCGGTTTCTATAGAAACTTTATTTAAACAACAATTATTATTAATTATTATTGTGTAATGTTTTAAATATCTTACAAGTTAAAAAAAAATGTTAGAAGAATAGAGATGAGTATATCACAGGTTAAAGTATATGAAGAAATTAAGATCAAGAATAATGATGATATAGCGTTGAGGTGCCAAGGAATATGAAATATAAAAGATATGTCTAACATATGCTTCTAGAGTTCTTTGGGATATCTTCGGTGTTCTCTACTTTCTTTGGGATATCTTCGGTGTTCTCTACTTTCTAGTGTCACAGGATTAGAGAGACAATTTCTAAATAGAAGGTTAAATTCCAACATTTTTGTTAATTCTTATGCTTTTATAATTTATTATGAAGTTCTTGTTTTTAGAAACTATGATCCAAACCATTTATTGTGGAGCTTGTTTGCAAGTGAAGAGATCAATGGATTATACGTCAGTATAGTAGTACACTACAGATTTATATGTACATTCTGGTCTTTTAAAATCATTTTTGGTTTGACTAAAAGTTGGGACTTTTGTGAACCTTATGATGTAAACATGACTTCTTAAGAGGGTGTGCTAGACCTATAAAAAATAAAGATTGTCTCCATTATGCCAATCTTTTCACCCAAAGTTGCAGAATCCATCATCACCAAGATTCTCCAAAGAATTGATGATTAAAGGGGAAATAACAGACCATTTTACTTTAAATCTATTAATATTCTATTCCCTTTGACCTATGAAACATATGGTAAAAATTTGGCATTGGCGCTTTTTGGGCTTACTAAGGGGTGTCTCGTATAAGAAATTAAAAACAAAATTAGAGATTAAGAAATTATGAAATGTTTACTTGTAAATAGGTTTGTGCATAAAAAGATTAGAAAATGCAGCATATGCGATATATAGAGCTTATTGGTTGTATGTAGGCGTGAGCCTCAAGTACGTCAGTACTTGATGTGCGCGCGTTGTACATTAGCTTTTGGGACCAAAACGTCTCATGTTTCTTATCTACCCTATTGGCAAAACGCCATCCAAGCTTTGAAAATACCCATTATTTGTGTTAGTCACGTATTCTCTTCCCATTAGCTAAAATCTGTGGCCATGCCATTCGCATTTGCGCTGCCACGTTGCGTCATACAAGTCAACCTTCAACAGAGGATGCCATGTGTTTATTAGGTTAAAATTTGTGGGTAATAATCTACATTTAATTTTAGTCAAATAGTTATATGTTTAAAATTAAATGGCATTTATGTGAAGAAACTTAAAACAGAGCTATTTCAATTTCTGCTGTGGAATTGAATCTATCAATACCAAAGGCATGATATGGCAAACAAAACTTGATGGTTATGGCCTACCATCCTACTTATTAAAGCTAAAACAATAGTACAAATTCCACTTCCACATCAAAATGCTTATCAAATCCATAATAAAAATCCAAACATCTATTTCAATTTAACAAATTCAGAATAATTCACAACTTCCGGGTCTAACAAACAAGATAAATCAACCCATAATCTGCTCTTGAAATCTCAAATATTATCTTCATCTTCAACGACAGTCGAAAGCCCGGTTTCGGAGCCGAAATCAGGATTCAAAAACTTTGCAACAAAAGCCCACAGTGTGTAAACGTCACTAAAGTTAGTCAAAAAGCCCAAAGAAGCAGTCACAACTTCAACCCTAACAAACCCGCTTTTCCCTTTTTGCCCTCCGCTCTCCATCGGCTTACAAACCGTCATGTCTTCACGATTCGGGTGCGATTTTGAGCTATCCAAAACCCGTATATGACTAAGTATCCCGACCCCGAGTGAAATCCCGTTTTGCTCAGCCAATTTCTGAACCGTTTCAGGCCTGATTAAACCGTTTCTCCCGTCTCTTATATTAAACGCCACAGACGTGCCCCGTTCGTATTTTATCTTTGGCCCGTATATGTGAACAAGTGAGACCCCATCTTGCCCATTTACCCCGGGTATTCGCAACTGAAGAAGCGATGTCACGAGCCAGTTGACCAAAAACCGTAACCGAAGAGTCGTCTTATTGAGACCCAACATATCCACATGATCAAGATGTTTACATGTGATCTCGGGTTCACGTCTACTTCTACTTGATTCTTGACCGTCATTGTAATCACCATCACTATAATAATCATCTTCTTCTTCAATATTTGTGGTTAAAAAGTCTCCGTTTTTACTCGGTTCGTTTAAAGTAAATGATACCCGTCTTCCCATGCTTACAGGGTCGTTTTGCTCGGTTTCACCAGCACCGAAAAGTCGACGACTACCCGGAAACCGATTATTACTCCCTTCTCGTCTTCCTAACCGAAAGTCTCCCTCGGTTTCTCGTCTTATGGCGCTTTCGTTGGCCTGAGAAGTGGATTTTGAGCCCGACCCGTTTTCCCATTTGCTTGTTTCGGGTTCTTCTTCGATCTCGTGAAAGTTTTCATGATTTGGAGTATTATTTGTGGGCCCCGCAAAGTAATCTTCTTTTGAGTCTTCTTTAATTCGGTCCAATTCTTGTGAAGCAGACATAACCGCTGCATCAAAAGACAGCATTTGGGCTTCATGATCGCATACGGGGCTCTTAGCTGTCTTAAAACTCGATTTTGGAGACGATAATGGTTTGTTGAAAGCCCGTGTTTATCTTTATCCAGGCCACCACCATAGTCAGAACCGACCGGGCTCGATCCAAGATCGATCCATAATGAGTTATCCGAAGACTCGTCTTCACTAAAAACCGGGCTTTTCATCACTTCACCAGCTGAAACCCCCTCACTTTCTTCAAAAATCGTGCTCGACCCGTCTCGATCCGAGACGTTATCGTGCTCAATTTCAGTATCAAACACTTCTCTCACTTGAGCCGAAGTATACGCGCCAGAGAATGCAGGTAATCGCGGGCCGGGCCCGCTTTCCAACATCACATCACCGCTCCCGCTGACATCTTTTTCTTCAATTCCCGACAATCCAGGCATCCCATCAACCGAATCACTTAGGTATAACGGAAAAACCGGGCTGATTTTAACGATACCCGACCTGGCATGGCCTGTTTGACTTTGCAGACTTCTTATAACCGATTTCTTGATCAGCAAGCACCCAAATCCAGTCGGGTCAAACCCAAAAACCCGATAAAAAGATGTTATAATAAAATCGGGCCGAAAAAGAGACAGCCCGAGAGAATCCATGTCTTTCTGGCCCAACGAACCCGCATCAAGTAACACATGCTAGTTATTTTGTTGGGCCAAAGCCATCCATTGATAAGAATATTTAGAACCCGTAACCCGCGATTGAACCGGGAACACGAACAACCCGACCGCCGAATCTTTCTTCCTTTTCTTTTTACTTGAAATTTGTTTTCTTAAATCGGTTGAACAAAGCTTAAGTGTCGGCCATTTAAACCACGCGGTTTGAACCTTCGCACCCTTTTGTTTAGCACTTTGACCCATCCAGTTGACCGACTGGCTCTCGTGATCAAACATGGTCAGCAGCTTTTTATTCGTGTGAAACGGGTATGATTCGGCTAGAAGCTTGAAAGCCGACCCTCGACTAACCGTGAACACGAGCCCATATTCGTTCTCGGGGATGTTCAAATAATCCATAATCCGAGTTTTGATATCGTGTTCCACGGTTCCCTTTTCAGCACCACCGCAAAGTGCGTGATTACTCAAATTGGCGGTTATTTCGGTTAAATTAAATGTCGATGACTCCCAATAATGAACCGTTTGCAAAAACGAAAACAACCCGAATCCACAATAATCAAGACATACCTTTGGAGGAACCGATTCGGATAAATGTGAATAATCGTCTGATCTTAAATGATCAATCTTTTCCGAAGATTGATACTTCGGATACATTGTGAGGAACTTATTAAACGACTGGTGGAGATCGGGAATCGATTGTTCGGTTTCAAACGTTCTGTTCGCTGCGAGTGCGGTCGCTCTAAGGAATTCTTTTTGGGTTTTGAGTCGGGCCAGTGATCGGGATCTTCCCAACCCGGTATCATGATTATCATCTTGATCATTGAGTAAAGATTCTGAGTCAATATCTTGTGATTTGATGAGTGATCCATCCTCAGATGCTGCTTCAAGAGCTTCTTTAAGTTTCTTGATATTATTAATATTATTATTATTATCATCTGGTGAGTAAGGGTTTTCAGGCCCATTTTTCTTTTTGCCTTTTTTGTCCAAAATTAAAGAGGCACAATGAGAAATTGGCTTCCATAGTGAAAGATGCATCAAATCAGCTTCTGTTCATAAGCAGCAATCTTACAACCCAAAAAAAAATAAATAAATAAAAGATTTGGCTTATCTGGACATAAATCCAAACCCTAATTCCCTAAACAGCCAAAAAAAGCAAAAAAGGAACCACCTTTATGACATTCTGAAATCAAATAAGCTGTTTTCGAATAATCAAGACCCTAATGGGTGAATATAAATCAAACCCAGATGAAGAACAGAGGTTAAAGAACTACAATTGGTTTGATGTCAGAGAAGAAGGTGAGGAAGAAAAAAGTGGGAATCTTGAAATTTGAGTTAAAAATCAAGAAAAAGAAAAATTTAAAGGTCAATGCAGCTGTCTGCAGTCATACATAATAATATTTTATTAAACCCCAGAACATATCCCAGAAAAAAAAAGGAACCACCTTGAATCAAGATTCAAGAAAATCCCAAGCCCTAGGTACAAGCACTAGATCCATAAAGAATGATGGTCAAATGGTAAAATTGAAAAGGTTGAGTGGAGAAGAGAAGATGTGAGTGTAATTAAACAGCAAATGAACTGCTTTGTTAATCCAGAAACGTACCTCTGTGATTGATGATGACTCACTGTGTGTTGTGTGTGTGTGATTTGACTATTTCCGGCTGTACAAATTAAAAACTCAGTTATAAAATAAATAAATATTCTGGGTTGAGCAAGTGGTATCATATGCCTTATTTTAACCAACACCTTACTCAATATATCGTTTGCTATTAAATTATTCTCTAATTACTTCTTTTGTTAATTTATAAAAACCAAAATTATATACACAGCTATATTAAACTTTTTGAGTAAATTTCTGTTTGGGCTCTCTCTTATCTCTCTGAGTCGGCGAAGATGAAAACACCGGCCAATGTGCTTGTTGGTCCAGATGGATCAAACAAACAAACACGAGATATTGGGTTGACAACCCTCGACCCGTTTCATATAACCAAACGAACTAAACAAGCATAACAAACTTACATGAAGAAGAGACTTCTTGAATCACTCACATATAAAATTAATAATCTAAACCCTATTTATAGATACATTAAACTTGCTCTACAAGACAAACCTAACTTGGAAAATAAGAGAAATTTTTTCTAAAATAATTCATGATATTTTTACCATACTAAACAAATATTAATATAAAACTTAACAAAACAAACCCCGGACTTTAATTACTTAACAAATCAAGATTAAATCTTCAGTGTTAAGTTCTTGTGGATAACTAACACAAATTTGCACTTCATGGACGTCTCGTTTTCATTGTTGTGCTTCTCTAAGGGCTCACTTTGAAGATGGAACCATTGGCCAATGCTTTTTTAAGGGCTCACTTTGAAGATAAACAACATACAATCATATATTTGTTTCTTGTTCTTTGTCACTTCTTTCCTCAACCAGGTATTATGTTCACTTAGATTTGCTTCTTTAGTTAGCCCAGCGAGCACGTCAAATCCGTTTCAAACATCTCTTTACATTTTCTTCCTCACTTACCACTAGCGAACCAACTTGGATGAAACTAAAGAACATAAAATTGTATTTAAAAAAGACATGTGAATGTCTTAGATGACAAATGTGATATTCGGTTTAGTTTCTACACACTTTTATTATATGGTATTGTTTATAATATTCATTTTCTCATTTAAAACATACTGCAAGTAATACATGCACATTGAATGCAGTACAAAAGTAATATTCTTGGTTTTATAGCATCCGAGACTATAGAGCTAATTAGTTATGTATGACGGGTCATAAATAGTACTATTATGACCCGACAATCTATTAATATTTTTTTAAACAACTTAGTTTTGCTATTTAAAAGGCCTAGCAGCACAGCCTGTTGTTTGGTTGCCTTCCGAATAGATGTGAGTACTATTTTTTATTAAAAAAAGGTTTAATATTTACTTTATGTAGTAGAACTTACTAAAGTATTAATCTACAACCATGAATTAGTCCTTATTAAACGAAGAAAAAATGAGATTCTAATAGGAAAAACATATGTATGCATAAAAAAATAAACAAGTTAAAATACAAAAATGAAACAGAAAGAAGACAAGGAAAACATGGAGATTTGAGACTGCAAATAATCAATTACATGGTCAACCCCTATAGTTGTCCAAGGACATGTGCATTTAAAAAGTTTTTCTTTCAGTCATATGTATCATAATTACATGTACCAAAAGGAGTAAAACTATTCAAATTCACGGTTAGGCTATTAGTTGTGGTAGGTGTGAGAGCGAGCGAGGGTGGCGCGGCCACATAATTGCAAACACAACACTCTTGGCGCGCGGAGGTGCAATGGCCTTCGTGAGCCCACTAGAGCCCACGAATGGAGAAAAGGTGAAAGTTTGGCTATTTATGACTCCCGAGAAGGGGCTTTATCCACAACAGAACCAAGTGAATAAGCATGGGCTTTATTCGAAGCCTAGTCAGCCCAGCCAGCACTTTTATCATATTTCACTTCATATACACGAAATTCATAAACTAATTTCATAATGTGAGGTAGGGGTGTTCACGGTTCGGTTTTGATGGTTTTTGGGTCAAACCGTAAGCCAAACCGTTAGTACGGTTTTTGCTAATCGAAAACCGAAGCCAAACCGTTTAAAATAAAAACCAAACTGAACCGAACCGTTACTAACGGTTTGGCTCCGGCCGGTTTCACGGTTTAGGCTTTAATATGCCATTGTCAAAAACTTAAACTCTAATTCATAAGTTCAGATTTCAAGTTGTCCAAAAATAAAATAACCAAAATGCAAGTTCCCCATAATTAATCATATTGTCCAGAATTTAAGCCTAGAACATGACGGGATACTAGACTTTTAGTAAACTTGGGCTAAATTACACACTAGCTCTTATAGTGGCTAAGACAAGAAGCCCAATTTTTAAAACATATGATACATTATTAATAATTATATAATTCTAATATAAAAAATAAAATTTATATATAAATAAATCCTACGGTCCGGTCCGGTTTTTTACGGCCGGTTTTCAATAAAAACCGCAAGCCAAACCGTTCATTATGGTTTGAAAATTTTGAAGCCGACCGACCGAACGTAAAAAAAAACCGATCGCGAACTAAACCGATGACCGGCTTGGACGGTTTTACGGTTTTAAACCGATCGCTGAACACCCCTAATGTGAGGCCCGATGTAAGGAGATAATCACAATTTCTCTACTTATTTGACAAAATACTCAGGCCCATTCTGAGCATGTAGCTTTGAGTAGCCCAAACAGCAAATAAATCTACCTAACAGCCTAACAGATGATGATGATCCACCAAAAGATGCACAATAAGGCTCGTTCTTAGTAAACTGTTGATGGACCATTAGAATCTGTCGAGGTCCAATAAGAGAACGTGACCCAAAAGTGCTCTGGTTTCCGAAAAGCCCAATAGGACCCGCCTGGCTTCCAAACGCGTCACAAGGCCCACAATTGTCCCACAATTGTATTTATATTCGTATGACCTTTTATATCATTTCATTCATAATTTTTTGATATTTATTACTATTTCAGGATCAAATACATTTTATTCTTAACATGAAAAAGAACTAATTTATTGTTATTATTAAGCTTGTTTTTATAATTATTTGCTGTTATTTTTTGTTTGTATATGCAGATGTCCGATTATGAGGCGTTATAAGTATTTTTTGATTTACAATTTTTGTTATTATTAGGTTTTTTTCTTATATTGTTATAAGTATTTGTTGTTATTATTTTTATGCTTATTTTGATTCTTTTGTTATTATGATTAAGTTTTTTCTTTGTTATTATAAAACATTGCTTAAGTAGATTGATATTGTGGTTGATGTTGTTTTCTACTTTCTCATTTTTGGTAGATTGGTAGTGTTTTCTACGTTCTCATGATTACTTTATACATAAACTTTCCCCATTTATTACTATTATGTAATTTTGGTAATCATGTAACATTGTAATAATTTTAAAGAAGGGATAAAATAAAGTTTGTGGTAAGCCTGATTTGGGTCACAATTTCGACCAATTTACACATTAATCAGTATGATTAAGTTTAATAGCTAGAATGGATTTTAATTTTATATCAAACTTTTAAAATTTTGATTTTCAAATTCACGTAAAACTTGATTAGATTATTAACTAAATGTGCTTTGATTGAACGATAACAATCAAAACTTTGAATAAATTTACAAATAGTTTTTTTAATGGTAACCATCAAAACTTCATTCAAAACCTAGCGGAAAGCTAGAATAACGTACAAATGAAAACAATGCCGTGAAAAGGAGAAATACTCCATTGATCCCAAATTACTATACTTTTGGAAAGGGTTTATGAATCATCTGGGTGAATATTGTACCCTTTTGTCTTCAATCGTTTTCTTAGTATAGATTCTTGCTTTCTTGAAAACTCATTTGTTCCGAGCTTTTTGTATTAACCAAATTGTGGTAAAAACGATCATTGTGTATGGTTTCTTTTATTTATCGTTCGAAACTCCTTTTTCTGCCATTGTTAATTCTTGTATTGAGTCAACTGATGTTAAGCCAAAGTCAAACCATCACTAGATGCAGTATACCAGGAAGGCAGTAATATTATGATCTTTATTAAATGATATATGAACATTTATTTTATTAGAATTAGACTTTTGACACATTTCTTTGGTAACGGATTTATTAGAATTAGAGTTTACACGCATTTCTTTGTAACGGACTAAAAGGTTAGATATTGAGCTTTTATAATGTACAAGCAGAAAAATAGTTTAAATGGCTCCATTTACTCTTGTTTCTCTTGTCCCTGTTCTAATTTTTATCTAGAGGAGGTAAACCACCAAGACTGAGTAGATTTTATCATCTATTTTCAAAGGTGCTAAATACTGCTAATTATAGGAAATAATGTTATTATAGACTAAAAATATATATATTTTTTTAAATCTAACGGTCCTTCAACAGTTATATTTTGAAACGCATACCACCCAAACGTCGTTTCTCTTCACACGCCTCAGGTCATTTTTGCCCAAAACACCCCATACCATAATAATGTGGGGGGGGGGGGGGGGGGGGGCGTTTTCTTGTTGATGTGGAAGGCGTACGAGGGTAAAGCTCCGTTACATCTAATCTAATAATATGTACAGATAATTGTATAAACTTGGATTAAACACATATTGTATTCACTATTCTCCACAGGAATGTTTTTAGCATTATATTATCAACTAAAAGTTAACAATGATAAAAAAAAGTACCTAACAATTTATTATTAAGGACGCTTAAGGATAAAGTAATATTTCACCAACACCAGTGGACAGGATATATACCAGAAAATCTAAGAAAGGGCACGGCTAAATTTTATATTTACATTTGTTTTAACAGATCAATCTTCAGTCACCTGCTCCACTAGCAATTGTTTCATTTCTTTTTATAGGAATGGAGTCAACAAGGTTGCAATTCAAGGTAAATAATAAAAAATAAATAAAAAAAAGCGAAAGCATTCATTGTTTTAAAATCGAAATGCTATACAATTTTCAATAACAAATTGTTTCACTTTTGAAGGGCCTAACATCATACCGATAGATCGATCCTAAAAGCCCGTTGATTTTACAATTAATTTAATAACTAAAAACTTATATAACTGTATACAAATTAAAAATTAATATACAGTTATATATCAAGATGCATTGAAAAGGATATAGTAGTTATATGTATATATTATAGATTGGGACTTTCTCTACCCGTCATGGCCAACATGACCTTCCAGGCTAATTTGAACTTCCCGCCTTCATCCTCATTATTTGACTTGTATTCTCTGTTGCTTTTATTTAGATTCGAGGCTTAAAGTAAAATTAGAAAAAAATGTAAACACTAGATTGGTTTGAACTTGCAATTAATAAACAATATGGTGTCGGATATTCATTGTCAAATGGGCTTTCTTCAGATTTCATACTTAGGTTTTCCAATTAAGGCAAATATGAATCGTATAAAACATTGGAAACCAATGGTTGATTTAGTTGAAAAACAATTATCTTTATGGAAGACAAAGACGTGATCTTTTAGTGGTAAGTCACTTTGATCGAATTGGTGTTAAGTTGTTTCCCTATTTACTTTCTCTCCTTATTCAATGTTCATGTTCATGTTCATGTCATTGCTACAATGGATAGATCTAGAAGGTTCTCATGGTCCGGCTCTAGCTAACACCATTAAAAAATTGTATCGGGGGTTAAATTTATGGCATCAAAAAAAAGAAAGGATGTGTAGGTATTGGATCACTTTTGGACATAAATTTGTCTCATCTAGCTAATGGTAGTGGAAAGTGCCTATAGAAATGTCCTCCTTATGGGTTATGGTTTATGGTTATCCAATCAATTCATTTTACTTATAATCTTTTATCTTCCATTCCTGTTAAACTTAGCATCACCAACACTTGAAAGAAATTTATCTCAACTTGGCATGAGATCTATTTAGTTAGATGGATTGTTAAAGGTTCATAATAATGATAGGTCTTTGCAGCTTTAGTTAGTTTGGTGGTTGAATGATGGTAGAGCGTGTGGCTTATTTCAGTCTTTTTTTCAGATGGGCTTGAACAAAACATCGACAATCCCTGTTAGCGTCTTTGTATCAGGTATGGATTATGCATGGGTTGTCAATCACTTGGAACTCGCATGTTGTGCTGAACTCGTTTCATATCGATTGGGCCGATATGATGTTGAAGGTTGGGGTAGCTTTTCCATGTCGACTAGCTCGGATAAATGGGTGTGGAAACTAACTAACATGACGGAATTCTCTACGTCTTCTTTGAGTTGTCATATGAAAACGTATAAGGAGTCGATTACCTATTACATGTGACATGCATGTGGAACAATATGCTGCCAATAAAGGTTAAATTTTTTGGACGTGGCTAGCTCTGGAATGATTGCCAACACGAGATGCTTTGGCAAGGCGTGGAGCTATGGTTACTTCTTCTTGTTGCCCTATTTGTCTTAGTTATTTAGCGATGTTGGAGTACATTGTAATAGGATTCAACAATGGTGCATGCTTGCCTTACTCCCTTCAAGCTCAATAGAAGATTTAATGAAGTACCCGTTTGCTACTTTCTCTAGCAACAACAACGATAACAACATTATTATTATTATTATTATTATTATTATTATTATTATTATTATTATTATATAGGTAAAGTATAAAATAAAAACCCACTTGAGTTGTGAAAACCCTATGTAACATCGTTTTTTTTTGTTACATGTAATACATGTTGTAACATTTAATACAAAACATCGAAACATAAAAAAAAAAAAATTTTGCTATTTTTTTACAAATTTTTATATATGTTTTCAGGAGAGAGAAAAAGTTATATTTACATATACATATACAAACCGTAGCGAACGTTTTTTTTATATGTAAACACAAATTGTGCATATTATTTTTATTTTATAAAAAAGCTCCGTAATTAGTTTTTAGCGTTTTAAACTAGGAACAGGGTTGACTTAGAAAATGTAGAATGTGAAAACGGGCTTGCCACTTTTGATTTACTTTAATCTAAGTAGATTTAAATCATTAAATTATATATATGTAAGAATTATTTCAAAATTTTATTGTAATAAATTCTCACTGTCCGGTTTGGTTTTATACGGTTGGTTTTTGGTTTAAACCGTAAACCAAACCGTTCGCTACGGTTTGAAATTATTGAAACCAACCGACCAAAATTTAAGTAAAAAAACCGACCGTGAAACCAAACCACCGATGACCGGTTTGGACGGTTTCACAGTTTAAAACCGAACCATGAACACCCCACCCCATATATATATCTTCCAAATAGCTGGTTACCTTTATGAAATTTGTACTTAAAAGAAAAATAAATAAATAAATAAATAAAACATGTATTTGAATAAGAACAGGGTGGGGTTGCGTGACGGAGACGTAAGGCTGAGGGGTGTGGGGCTTCAACGGGGGCGCTAGAGCCCCTCCGCTCGCGCCCCCAGGCGCAAACACCACACCACCGGGGCGCTAACCGGGGCGCTAACGGGGCGCTAGCGCGGAAAAACATGCAGGCGCAAGCTGGTTAGCAGGAGAAGAGAGAGAAAAGCACGGGATTTGATGGTTTTTTGACCGTTGGGAGCCGACCAAACCCAAAAAAAAATATTTTTCCTATATAATTATACCCCATTAAAGCCCCCCATACCAGGGCCAGGGGCTCCAACGAGGGCTCCAACACCCCCCTTATCCAGTTTCTCTCTCTGCCACACGTCATAATATTATTGGTTGGAGCCCCCCTGGAGCCCCCATTAGAGCCCCCCACACCCCTCAGCCTAAGGCTGAGGGGTGTGGGGCTTCAACGGGGGCGCTAGAGCCCCTCCGCTCTCGCGCCCCCAGGCGCTAACACCACACCACCGGGGCGCTAACGGGGCGCTAACGCGAAAAACAATGCAGGCGTGAGCTGGTTAGCGGGAGAAGAGAGAGAGGAGCACACCTTTTGAGGTATTTTGGACCGTTGGGAGCCGAAAAAAACAAAAAAAATATATATTTTCTATATAGGTTTACGGAAAAGAGCCGTTGAGCTCATATTAAATTAAAAAAAAATATTTTCTTAAACTATAAATATATACCTTTATAAAATATACTTCATTTCACAATTATACACCTTTCCTCCTAAAATCCTCTCAAAACTAACACAAAAAAAATGTCGTTGTTTGAATATATTTATAAAAAAATAAAAAAAAAAAATTCGCTGGAGCCCCTGCTGGAGCCCCTCCACACCAGGGGCCAGGGCTCCAACGGGGGCTCTAACAACCCCTTATCCACTTTCTCTCTCTGCCACACGTCATAATATTATTGGTTGGAGCCCCCACTAAAGCCCCCATTAAAGCCCCCCACACCCCTCAGCCTAAGAGAGAAGAATAAGAATAAGAACAGGCGGCGCGTGCTGTGGAAATCGAATCTCCTCCGACCGACCAGTTTGACTGACAAATGAAGAGGTGCCGGTCTATTTATTCGACTCGACACACCCTCTGCACCCCTCTGCCTACAACTCAATCAAACCAATCCCCTTCCACGTGTTATTTTTATTTAATAAAATATACATACACATAGTATACATATATATAGTGTGTGCAAAGCAGGTTCGATGGCTCTGAATTTATCTATTAATATTGTGTTATATAGTGCTGACTAGATACTCGCTGAAGCCACCGCTAAAACCTTCGAGCCTGTTGTAGTTCAGGGGAACGGTGGCTTTAACGAATTTTATGATTTTTTTTAATTTAAAACAAGAATATATATTAAAAGATAATTTTTATAAAGATAAAAATTATATAAATAAAAATCCTAAACTTATATAAATTATATAAAAAAACAAAATTATATACTAGTTTTATAAAATCACAACCCAAAAAATACAAATTATAATAAACATAATAATGTATGAAAAATTTTTTTTGGCTCAAATTCAATAATCTTTCAAGCATTAAAAAAACCCAACAAGAATTAGGTAAAAATAGAAAAAAGAAAAACCAAACTGAATCCTTTCTTCTTCACCCTTCCCTCTTCCTTTATTCTTCGCCATCCTTCTTCTCTTCCATTATTCTCTTCCATGGAACCCTAATTTGCAGGTATAAAAAAAGAAAAAAGAAAAAAATCACCAACCACCTTCCTTCTTCTCCCTTCACCAGCCACGACCAGGCTCGCCCCGACTCGCGGAAGACCACCATGGTGTGCGCCATCTACATGGCTAGCGTCGACCACTCACGGCTCCCCAACGCATAGTCTTAGTTTGTTATGTCGGATTAACCACAATCATAACAGAGACATGGTTATGGAAGTCTTTTTAATCATAATCATAACCAAACGGTCGGTTAACCGTGGTTATGGGTCGGTTTCGGTTAGTTTGGGTTAATGATCCAATGCATTTTTTTATGTTTTGTTTGCGTTGTTCAAGTTTGAAATTGGTTCAATTATGGTGTTTCAAGCTTAATTATAAATTTCAAATCATAAATATAATGGTTTCATGCTTGGTCAAAACTATATTATAAATAGTTATAGCATAAATTTAAATGTTCAAAACTGGAACTAGAGGTACGAAAGATGAAAATGGGGGTATAAATTTTGGAAAAACATAAACATACAAAGTGTGACATTTGAGCCAAAACAAGGTACACCTCAGTACGTATTTACTAATTAAGCAAATAAACACCTTTTGCGTAACAAACGAACAATTAACCGAACGAGTCGGGTTATGACCCAGAAATCCCGGGGGGGCATCTATAAGTGATATACGTTTAATACAAGCTAAAATATTAGTAATATGGCCTTAGTTCGATAGCAAACAAGTTAAACAAAAACATGCTCGTTTAACTACCCGCTATAGATTTAAACGCAAAAGATAGTTACAAACCAAACATTGTAACATCCGTTAAGCCGACAAAGACTTACCAAACACTTATTTGAAATGTTTTAAGCGATCCGTGAAAATATTTTTGATTTTTACAAACATATAGTATGTTTTTATAATTTTACTCAAAACTAGCCGAAAAACACTCGTTTTCGCACTGTTTAACGCATCTGATAAGTTTTTCGCGCCAAAAAACGAACCCGAACCAAATTTGGACTGGGCTTTTTATATTTGGGCTTGAGAAATCAGAATATTGGGCCAAAACAGCCCAAAGGGAGCCCATAAGCAATCCTGATCGGCCAACACCCCCACCCCCATTTTTTTTATATAACTTGTTATCTAAGCTTGTTTATTCATTTCACTTGATAAAAACTGAAGTCCAAGCAACTGCTGTCATTTTTCCAGAAACCTTCCAAAACCCTAAGGTAACAACTTAAATAAGTTACTTTTAAACTTGTTTAACCTTGATTAATACCATAAAAACATGTCTTAATTGCTAAAAATCATTCCTACCCATGTAAAAATCATAAAAATGGTCCATAAACATTTTTTGATCATACACATGGTAAGGAACCTATTTTGATAGTTTTTATGGCCATAAACACGGATTAAAGGGTTGAAACGGCGTTTTTACGGTTCAAAAGTTCGTTTTTGTGCACTAGCCGAAACCCTAAGTTAAAGGGCTGTTTTATTGATGAAACCTGCTTGGTTTGTGATACAGGAATTGTATCAAGCCTACATAGGAGCACAAGAGCTTGAAAAGTTGATTAGAAAGGAGGAAACGAACCAAAACCGCTAAGGTAATGCCGAAACACTCGCTTACGGGCTGTTTAGGTTAATGTTGTGATGTGCATATTAGTAGGCCTTGAAATTTTGCAGGGACATCAGGGACCATGTCATTGAGTCCCTGTTCAAATTTGGTAATTTTTCGATCATCCGAGAATATTTGGAGGATTTATTACCGAATTGGGACGTTTATTTGGGAAAAATAGCTAAAATACTTCAAAAATTATGAAATGTTTCTGGGAACTCAGATTTGATGTATTTTGATCACATATGAATTTTGGGATCATTTGAAGAAGTTTAAAGATGTTTTGTGTATATGCGTTCGTGTGAATTTTTATAGCCGAATTCGGCCAAAAAAGAATATTGCACGAGCTTTTTACATTCTAGAATTGATACAGGTTGTTTTGGGACATGATTTGAGTATTCAAGAATTTTTGGAAATTTTTTGGGATAAACGGACGATTTTCAGGCGAAATATAGCTGATAAAATGAATTTTTATAAATTAATAAATCAGTAAATAATTCCAGAAATATTTTTATTAAAATCTACATATTTTAATTGATAAGTGGCTAAATTTTCATAATTTAATGATTAACGGTTAATTAATTATGTTAATTTGAAGATTAAACAAATTCAGTTTTTATAAAAACCGGCAAGTTCGTGATTAACGAACCTACGGGAATATCAAAACACCAAGAGTGATCAAAAATCAGATTTTTGGACTAATTAAGTAAAAACGAATTTTTCTATGAGAAACCTGGACAATCCGGGTGGATTGTGCGCGTTTCTTCTTAAATCAAACTGAGTAAACGGAAACGGGCCTCGTTGCTAATCCGGGACCCCAGTATGTGAACTTTCTTTATAACTTAATCATTTTGTTAACCAATACATTTACCCAAGCTTATTTCCCCATAACTGTTTGCTGAACGCGTAAACGAACAACTTGGCCCAGTTGGGAAAACGGGAATATGAGCCAATTTCGGTTTTAAGTATTAGACATTGAATAACATCACAACCTAAGCCTATTGCCACTTTATGGGCGTTCCAGCTATACCCAGATTAGTTATACAGCCCAGTTTAGTATTGAGATTATAATAATATTAAAATATTAATATTATTATAATATTGATTATAGGAAACCGTGATTACAAGTTACACAAACCTCGAACCGACGTGCTACTGACTATCTACTAAACAGTGAGTTTCATGACTCCACTTCTAAACTGTTTTACGAACTTTTGGGGTGAAAAGCATGTTTGATTATATATATACATACCTGAAACATGTATTGATGTGAATTATTTAAGTGCTAACACACGAAAGTCCCCACGATCACAGTGATTAACTTCGAGCCGGTGGCTTGTGAATAGTACTATTGGTTTGACAAACCCAAACGGAATCGGCCTGGTTGCCGTGTCACATAGCGCCGTTTGCACATGACCATATTTATACAAACAGGCTATGTAGTGTTAGACATTGCTACCGAGGCATGTTGTGGGCGGAAGGGGAGCCATAGTGGTTGATTGAGCGTGGGAAATGGATGCACGCAACACATACAGTCAAGGCTTCACTGTAGCTTAGCAAAATTACATCATTTACATACATACATACTTATTTCATGATTACAAGTGTTAGCTTGTGAATACTCACTACTGTTTTCTTGAAACTCGTGAAACTCACAAACTCTAGTAGTTGACCCGTTTTAAACTGCTTTTCAGGTGCACATAAATCGGAATGATTTGGTGATCTGTTACTCGTTCAAGGTGTGTGGTTGATGCTATGTGAATAAAAGCAAGGGAGTTAGTAGTAAGCTCGTATAGTTAACGAACTAGCTTGGTTTGTATCACCTAGACGGTAAAACGATGACAAAACAAGGAATTGTAATATATTGTAAATTAGTTTGTGATGTTTCTTTATAAACAATGTGTTGATACCAGAGGTGTCTGTTGCATTCCCGTTTTACGCTTCCACATTGTGCTAGTCAGGGTGTGACAGAAGTTGGTATAAGAGCCATTGGTTATAAAGGATTAGGTTATCCCTTAGGGTACCTAAAATATAACCGTAGGCTCGATTAACTCTAGGAAATATTTAAATAATAAATTAATATTATATACTGATGGATGTCAGGATGAACTTGTTGGGCAAGTGAGTTATTGTGGTCCGGAACATAATAACAAACTTGCTTGTACGAGGGAATTCGGGGAGAAGTCGCGGAACGTGTGGTTAGGTAAAAGTGGCAACATATGTGTATAAAGGTAATGTGAAAGTATATATATATGTAACACTCATACGTGCTTATTTGGAACAAAGTGTATGAATACGTGTACGTACGATACTGTTGATGACGGTAAATTTTATTATGAATATTATATTCATTTATATTCAGTATTGATTTTAATAATAATTAAAATTAAAGTTTTAATAAAACTAATATTATATTCCAATATAATTAATATTAAATTTGGTTTAATTAATTAATCCTCTCGACAATAGTTAGCGCTAGCAATAGATATTATTTTTATAACTAACCTTTGTGCAGAGTCATGTCAAGGAATAACGACTACGTACCAGAAGAAGAACCGGTAATCTCTGTTGAGCAGGATCCCGAGGAAGAATCAGAGGAGGATTCAGAGGAAGAGGATCCGGAGGAGGAATCCGAGGAGGATCCAGAAGAGGAACTGGAGGAGGAGGAGGAGGAAGAGGTGGAAGAAGAAGTTATTTGTAGAGAGCTACCCAGGAGTGTGCCTGATCTGTCCGGCTACATATGCGATAGCTATCCATCCAGGTTACCACGTAGAGATCAAAACGAAGTTAACAGTCAGTACCATTCACCTGTTAGAGTAGCCAGATCACCCACTCCACTTATACACCTGTCGCCGACGACTTCAGCTACTGCGCGAGTCCGACAGACTGCTCGTATTCGGGTAACCCCGATTGACCCTACCTCGATTCCATTCAGATCTACCCACTACCGGGGAGGACCTTCACGTCTTAGGGCAGATACTTCATCATCCCGTTCGTTGAGTATACCTATTCCTCGCCCTGACCTCCCAAACGCAGGAAACAACTCTTGGATGGCTGTCCTGACTGACCGTGTGATAAACCACTCGATAGCCATAGCTAACATTAACCAGGAAAGGAGGGATGTTACCCAGTGCTTATCGACATTACAGCAGATAGTACTGAACCTGCAGCAGTCAGATGCCTACCACCGTTGGTGTTTGGATAGGGTGACAGTTCGGTTGTGGAACTGTTACTGGAAGATTATGGTGTTGTTGTTTTTATGTTTGTGGTTAGCCTATCGTTTGTACGGATAGATGCAGAATGTTACAGATATGTGTACGTGATCTTTTGATATTCCATGTATGTATATAGTAGTATGTTATGTTAACATGGGGCACAATTTTGTACATTATTACAAGCACTGACCCTTATAAGGTTAAGTCTAACAGTCACTTAGTGACAGATTTTGATACATACATGCAAGCACTGGCCTTTATCAGGCTAAGTCTATGCACCTTTTATTATCAATGTACAAACAAATTGTGAAATGACAGTATGTTATCTGGTTTACCTGTACAGCATTTATTGTGATTATTATTACACAGTGCTGTAGACTGGAATTAGTATTAATTGGCTTATATTTGTTTATCATTATAGAATGGCCCCAAAGAAAGCAACCCCCATGATTGAGGCAGAAATAGCCGAGATGATTGCTCGGCAAATGCAGGCAGCAATATCACTTATTGTAACACAAGTAACTGCTGGTGTTAATGCCAATATTCAAACAAACCAGCAACAAATCAATAATGCTCCCCTTACCAACAATGAAACAGTTACAAATACCAATCCCCCACCTAATACAAATGCCCCTACCAATGCAAATAATTCCTCACCTGATGCAAAATAATGTCAACAACAATAATCCTCCACCAAACCCAAACAATAACAATAACAAACCTAATCCCCTTCGAAGGGAATATTCGATCAAAAACTTTATGGCTTGTAAACCGATCGAATTCAAAGGCATTGAAGGGCCAAACAGACTGATTAAATGGATCGAAAAGACTGAATCTGTCCTCAATATCAGCAATTGTCCACCGGAAAACATTGTCAAGTATGTTGCTTCTACTTTTACGGATCACGCTTTGATGTGGTGGAACACTACAGTTCAGATAAAAGGGCAGGATACGGTTAACCGCATGACTTGGACGGAACTCAAAACATTAATGCTAGATCATTTTTGCCCAAAGAATGAAATACAAAGGTTAGAACACGAACTTTGGAGTCTGGAAATGAAAGGAGCGGATCATTTGGGATACACCAACCGCTTCAATGAACTGGCTCGCCTAGTACCATGGTTAGTAACTCCCGAGGACAAACGAGTTGAACGTTATATTTGGGGTTTAGCCCCGGAAGTGAGGAGTTTGGTGAACTCCGTGGGTCACACATCGTTCGAGAATGCCGTGACTCAGGCTGGTATTGTGACTTTTGATTTAGTAAGAAGTGGTGTACTGAAAAAGGCTGGAGAATCAGTGGGTATGAAACGAACCGACTACGGGACGGGATCACAAGGAGGACAATCAAGCAAGCGTGCACGTCCAACAATAAGAAATTATGCTATAATCGGTTCAGATACGAAGCAAGACAGGTACAAGGGACCCTTGCCAAAGTGCGATAAATGTAATTACCATCATGTGGGAGAATGCAGATTCTCGATATGCCAGAAATGTGGTCAAACTGGGCATTATGCCCCTAATTGCAGAGCAGGTACAGAAATTGTGAACCGATCAACTCAAACAACTCAACCTCGTCGTCCACAGCCACCTAGAACTCAGCCTATCCGCCAACAACCTATCCAACAAACTTCAACATCAGCAACCTATTGTGCCTGTTATGAATGCAGCAGTACAGATCGTATTAGAAGAAATTGCCCTAAGCTGAATCAAAGAATGGTTGCTAGACCGAACCAAGCATCGACTTCAAGTGCGCCTCGGGGACGCGCGTTCGTTATTGGGTCAGGAGAAGCACGACAGGACCCGAACGTAGTGACAGGTACATTTGTTGTTTCTGATCAATATGCTTCTGTATTATTTGACACGGGTGCCGATAGAAGCTTTGTTTCCACTAGTTTTGTATCATTGGGAAATATGCCAGTTAGTGAACTAACAAATCCCTATACTATAGAACTCGCTAACGGTAACTCTATAACTATCAACCAAATAATCCAAAATTGTTCCATTATTCTTAATGACCACCCATTCCTTATTGACCTACTCCCGGTAGAGTTAGGAAGTTTTGACGTTATTGTCGGCATGGACTGGTTAACCAAGAATAAGGCAGAGATTGTGTGTAACGACAAGACAGTTAAAATTTCCTTTTCGAATGGTCAGGTGATTGTGGTACAGGGAGAGAAGTCCGGTTCGATATTACCTCTCGTGTCTCATCTCAAAGTGTTGAAATGTTTACGCAAGGTTGTATAGCATTCTTGGCGAACGTGACTATAAAGAACCCTGATGAGAAACGCATAGAAGATATCCCCGTTGTATGTGAATACCCCGATGTCTTTCCCGATGATCTACCTGGATTACCACCGAACCGACAGGTTGAATTCCGCATAGACTTAATTCCAGGATCAGCCCCTATTGCTAAGGCACCTTACCGGCTGGCACCCTCTGAAATGCAAGAATTATCTAACCAGTTACAGGAGTTGTTAGATAAGGTTTCATTCGTCCTAGTTATTCTCATTGGGGAGCACCGGTATTGTTCGTAAAGAAGAAAGATGGAAGTTTTAGAATGTGTATCGATTACCGGGAATTAAACAAAGTTACCATCAAAAAACCGATACCCTCTTCCACGAATAGACGACTTATTTGATCAACTTCAAGGGGCAAACTATTTCTCGAAAATTGATCATCGATCCGGTTACCATCAAGTTAAAATTCAAGAGGAAGATGTGTCTAAAACGGCGTTCCGAACTCGTTATGGCCACTACGGATTCTTAGTTATGCCGTTCGGACTGACTAATGCTTTTTAATATTTTTTAAAAGTTATTTTGAGTGAAGGAGAAAGAATACAATAATGATAAAGATATAAAAACATTATTATTTAATTAAAAAACAGAATGTAAAAATAACATATTTTATTGTAATTATATGAATATAGATATGGAATGAGTTCTGAATGCTCTTATGAACAAATTTTTGACTTAAAATTCTTTTACAAAACAACAATCAAGTGTGAGTTCACTCTTAAGACGAATCCATTTCTACTTTCTTATAAAAGGATCAGTATACAAACCATGTTAAGCGCCATTTCTATTAGCACTAAACATATTAATAAATTCATTTCATGAGGCAAGATCTAAGAACATGGTTTTGTGAGGATAATTTTTAAATAAAAGAGTAAAGTATGATTTTGGTGCTTGTTGTTTGACCAGTTTAACCCCTTCGGTCTAAAAATGAACCTTTTAACATAGAGTGGCTTGGTTAGATTTTGGCTTGAATGTAAACAATCGAGTGGCTTAGTTCGGTTTGAATACTAGCCGAGCAGAAGCTAAGGAAAACACACTTGATTCTTTTAACACCTGTTAAAGTTATACTGTTTATAATTAAAGTTACACCCATAAATTTTTTGAACGACTGACGAATAAAGCTCAGTTACTCGGGATAACCAAAAGACAACGTCACTCGCAATCGCAAACAACGCTAGGTAGGCAAAGCCCACCTTTTGCTGTTCCGGGGAAAACCCATCCCCCGAAGTCTCATTGCGATAACCTCGGTTGGGATCGGATTCCAATTTAAGACCTTGCAGTCTTAAGCCCATATTTTAGCTTCGAGAGTTGAGTTAAAGCTCTGTTATAGTAAAATTTGTAATGAGATATGTTTAATTTACCTTTTAAAGATGCCTTATGTGAGGTGCATGATCAAATTTAACATAAAAAAAATAGACACGGTTAGCATCAAGGACTAAAGGAGTCATAGAATTTAAACTTCAAGACATGATATGCTAAAAAATTTCTCTTTGGACATGAAGGGGGTTAAACATGCCAAACATTGGGGTCCAAAAGCATAATCTACTCCAAATAAAATTATAAGACTTCTTTTTAAACAATTTTTTCCACCTAATATACAATGTTCTGCTACTCAAATATATATAAGGTAGTGTTTGTTATGAAGGAATGGAAGGTGAAATGTAATAAGCCATTTTAAAGGAATGAAAAAAAAAACATGTTTGGTTACCATGCATGAATGAAATGAATCATTCCAAATGAAATGAAACTTCTTCCAATTTTAGAATTTTCATTCCTTTGGGTATGGGTGTTTTTTTTCATTCCTCCAAGGAATGAAAAAGTCAAAAAGTCAACAATCATTATTACTATTATAAAATTATAATTATATTATTATTATTTTCTAATTGTAGTTATTATATTATCATTATATAATTATCATTATCGTTTTGTATATTATAATATAACTATTATTATATTAGAACTATTAATACGTTATCAATATATTTTATTTTTAAATTGGATGAGTTAATATTTCATAACGCATATACAGTTTAACGATCTCGTTGCAGCACGAGGTCCAAAAAATACTTATTATGAATATTCATTTATTATTAATAGAATTTTTTTATTTTTATTTATTTTTTATTATTATTACTAATAAAAATATTAATAATAATAAAGTGATTAATCATTCCATTATTGCATGATAACCAAACATGACAATGAAATGGTAATGATCCATTTCATTTCTTTCTCTATTGATTCCCTCATCTATTCCATTATCCCGTACCAAACATAACCTAAGAGAGCTTTAACTCTATGTGTAAACATTTTCTATTCTAAACTAAAACTTAACTGCCAAACCATAAAAGCCAGTCAATTTAGTTTGTCTTTTATCTTATCAAAACCATAAGCATCAATCTAGTTCAAGATTTTCCTAAAACCGGTATAAACATTAGTTTTCTTCTTAAAAAAGCACATGATATAAACATTAGTAAAACTTTTATGAATTGCTTGGTTATATAGTTTCCAAAATTAAGGAAACATTGAAAAAGGGTAAAAAATAAAAAGGGTAGATTTTAGGTGATTGGTGGGTAAGCGAGAAATCCGGCGAGGCCGACATAAGAAATATGACGGAAGAGGAAAACGACGACGGATGGGTGAGAGACATTCCAATAATTGCACCCTCACGCTAATCCGACAGTCATGATTTTGTCTTATGTATTTATATACATGGATTAGATCATTGGTTGGATGCATCCATCAGTCGCCATCACGACTCCACCCTAAGTTTAGTTTCCTTAAGTTTTGGCTTTTCTCATTTGTCGTTTCTCTCAACCAAAATTCTGTCTCATGTCCTTTTCATAGCCTCTATCCAACTTCTTTATTTATAGACCGTTTTAATAACAATAAATAATCAAATTATGATTTATATTTCTTTTTATTGGACTAAAATGATAGGGTACACACAATATATGATCAATGTACTTTAAATTTAAGGTTAAGGTAAGATCAAACTTTTTAACTTGTTTAGGTTTATGAAAATAGAGCTAAACTTTAGTGAGTTGTCATATATTTAAAGTTAGTTATGTTATATATTTATATACAACGTTTTAATAACAATAAATGATCAAATATGATTTCTTTTGCTGGGATCTTCATACACCATAATGACTCTTCATACACCATAATGACTCTTCATACATCACTTTTCATTTATACGGCTCCGTATATATGGGCCGTATAGGCTGATAAACTTTTTTTTTTGCCTGCCATACATTTGTCAGTCATGCGCTATACGCCCTGTATAGCTCTATACGAGCCGCATAAACTTGTACAGTCATCATGGAGGTGGTGTGTGAAGAACATGTCCCATTCTTTTCCTTGCACTAAAAAGATAACACACAATGTATGATCATTGTACTTTAAAAGATAACTTGTTTAAGTTTCTGAAAATAAAGTGTTGAAGCCAAACTTTAGTGAGTTGTCATATATTTAAAGTTAGATATGTTATATACTTAAACTTGTTGTGTTCCTGAGTCACACTTAACGAAAGAAGGGAAAAGAAAGTGATGGAAAGAAGGACGTGCATGTGTTCCCAAGTTTTATTTTGGAAAGAGAGAAAAGGAAACATGAAAACCTTGTGTTCTCAAGTTTCATTTAATAGAAGAAAGGAAAGAAAATGAAGAGAAAATAGGATGTTTTAATGAATGGATGCTTCCTTTCCAATTTGAAAAGAATTAGATGGAAATGAAAGAAAAAGAAATTGGATTAAATTAAAGGAATGGAAAGGAAAGGAAAGTTTTCCATTCCTTTGCTTTCTCTTGTTAACGAGACTCGGGAACACAGCGCAGTGAGCTGAACCGAATTCGAATTATGGATTTTGGTTCGGTATTGAAAGTTGGATTAGAGAGCAATTTGAACTCAGATTTCAGTTTGAATTAGTTAGGAATTTGTGAATTTTGAATCGAATGAACAAAACAAAATACCCGAATTAGAATTATATGTTTACGAATTTTATAAATATAAAAACATAGTGTTTTGTCGAATATACTCAAACTAGGTTAAACATATAACATTTTGATCCCAATTGGGTTTGTTAGAATCAACAAGATTTAGAATTCCGAATTCGAATAGATTTTGGTGTATAGATCGAATTTATATTCACTTAAGTCATACAATATTACATATATTTTTATATTGATGAATGATGAAATAATATGTACTGATAATGATAGTTCTGATCCTAAATATATTCAGTTATTATTTAAAGAAACGATAACAATTATGTTGCATGCAAATATTTAAGTAATGCTATTTATGTTAAATAATGCAACGAAATAATTGTGCTAATGCAATGGCACATATTTTTGTTCGATAAAGAGTGGTGACAACTTACAATGATTCTATTGGATTGTTGTCGCTGACTATATAGAATTCGTACATCGAATAAAATTATATTGTATTTTAAAGCAAAAAATCTAATGTATATTAATGCCTTGGGATTATACTAGAAGCCCTGGATGAGCTTTGGGATTCATAATTTCCTAGAATAATGTTTTGTCTGTTAAGATTTTTTGTCTGGTAAAGATCAAATAATAAATTTTTTTTAAACGCAACTATAGATTACACGCGTTTTGAAAATCATATGACTCCAACTCATATTCTTTGAAAATGTTAAAAAGTTAAGTTTTAGTTAACTCTTTGATACCGGTATGTAGACCAAATATCTTTGGTTGTAAGATCAATTTACAATACATAAAGGGAAACTTGTGATAACAATTAGGATTGAGCACGGTTCGGTTTGGTTTTTATGTGAAACCGAAACCGAAAAGTCGGTTTTTCAAATACACAAACCGTTTGGTTTTCAGTTTTTCAATTTTTTTCGGTTTCGGTTCCGTTATAATCGTTTTTTTTTGTGTGCGTAAGCATTGCAAAAAAATTCCAAAAAATGAAATGCTTATTATATTCAAAACACAAAATATGCATTTGTTACGTCAAACCAAACGAATACAAACTTGCAAGAGTAATAGAGTTAAAATTCAACAAAGTTATTAATAAAAAAAATACTAAACTTTTAGTTACAATCTTCATTCTTCATCTTATTCATCTTCAAAGTTTACTTCCAATCTACATTATCTTCATAATCTTTATCACCATTAACGGTAGATCCTTTTGGTGTTTTGTTTCTGGTCATAACATCTAAAAAAACACATATAATTGTATTAATATTTAAGTAAAAACTCATATCGGTTCCGTTCGGTTTTTTTCGGTTTTTTAAAAATGGAAAACCGAACCGAAACAGAAATTTTGGTTTTTCAAAAAAACAAAAAATTAACCGTCGGTTAATGCTTCGGTTCGGTTTTTTCGGTTAATTCAGTTTTGGTTCGGTTAATTCGGTTTCCTGCTCATCCCTAATAACAATCATGATAAGAATCAATCAACTAAAGCTTGCTTGTGATTATATTAGCCGAGTTAGAATAAGTTCTATAATGTATCGTTGTAGTTATAAGAGGTCGGATATATCAAAAAAAGTATAACTATTATAAACATGTGATGGATGACCCAAAAAAGAGTTCCATTTCCCTTTTATGGTCACAACCCACAAATGCATGATGTTACGATACTAAGGTATTTTAAAGTTAATCATGACAATAAATGATTTATGTATGCAAACGTAAATGTATTTTGAACTTCTAGGGCAATTAAGTCGCAATATTGAACAAAGTAAGTCTACATGTCACATTGACGCATCATAATGTGGTTTGTCCATAGAATGTTATGATTGCTTTTGAATGTTATTTTATAGGATTTTATTTGGTAGTATATATTTAGTTGAATTATTATCTATATAAAATAAATCATGAACACACCGGCCTAAGTTTTAAGGCAATTAGGTGAAATGTTTCAATCATAGCATGTATTCTAGGAGAGTAGAAGATCTTAATGCCTAGCAATAATTAGTGCAAAGAACACTAATGTCAGGATTATTCTAAAATAAATAATATGATTAATAACCGAAGAGTTTGTGACATGTTATGTAAAAAAAAGAAAATGCAAGCTTTCGCTTAGTATAATTTAAGACTTACATTGTTTCTAGTTTGGATAATCATTACTGATAGTGTGGCAATCTGATCAAAAGAAAATAGTAACAATTTATGATATCAAGACCTAGCTATATATGCATGTAAACTCACTCCTAATAGACGAATCAAATTTAACATAAGACATTAGGACACACCACATTAAACCTTATACAAGTATTATAAGTTAATGAGCAAATATAAACGGTACGATTTAAGAGTTTATTAAAGATATGAATAGAAAGAGAATGAATATTATATTATGAAATTTGGTTTGGATTGCTAAATATAAAATTTTCAAAATTTAAAAAGAATACATATTATATTATGAAATTTGGTTCTGCGTTAATTACGTTTCCAAGCCCCAAAACAAAGACACTATTTTTTTAGTTATTAACGTACCAGTTTACCTCTTAACAATTGAAAAACCTACTGTGAAAGTTGTTGACTTTTAACCTATAACTTTTTTATATAAAAAAATTTGTTAGGTCAGTCGTTCTCAAATATTTTACATTGATGGCACCTCATACATCAAATATTTAATATTATACTGTTTGTATCACTTGATTGCGATTTTGAATTTTGGCATCTACATTTCTACATCATCTAGAAGGGTTGAAAATTTTCCGTCGCATGAAAAAAAAATTACTAATATCAGTTGGAGTAGTTTAAGACTTGGATCCCTTCTTGGCGAGTCAATTATCCTTTGACTAGTGTCATCTTATCCACAATTGTTTGAATCATATGATATGAGTATGGAACAATCTACTCAAATAACGGCATGTATTAGGTGTCGATTTTGATTACAATAGTAAAAGATTGTATAAAAGTTACACTATTATTGTCATATAATTTCATGTACACAACATTAAGACACATCTCTTTGCTTGTCTAAGAAGTGTATAAACCCAATGATTGTCTTGAAGATTATACTAGACACTTTAGAGTTACATGAACTTTGTCATATATAAGCAACTATGTAGAATTCGAGACAACTAAATTAGGGAACTAGATACCACACACATGTTGCCTGTTCGAGGCTATACAGAAACTTATTCAGCCAACAAACACGATGAACATTTTTAGAATTCGTTTAATACTATTTCGTGAAAATAAAACTCAAATCAGCATCCTTAATCCTTGAGTGTTCAAAGCTGATTAAGATAGACAAATTCCGTTTTCTAGAGACAATTCAAGAGACTAATATTTTTTTTAAACAAAAGAAGGGCAGCAGGACTATGGCTAATGCAAGACATAATTGTGTTATCACCTTTCAACATTAATCAAACTTTTGTCGCATAACTCTATTAGTTGTTTAAACAATTCATTCCTACATAATTTCACTTAGGGAAAAAACTCTATAGAATAGTAACCAAGTTTCAAGTTTGTTCCAATTAAGTCACTCATAGTTTGTTTTGTTCCAATCAAGTCACTCAACTTTCAATTAGTCTCAATTAGGTCACTCAAATTTCAATTTGTGTTGTAAAACGAGATGGACAACTACTATATCATCGTAAGTGATATGGTCAAATATATATATAAATATATGAATATTCCCTATACTTTTTAGTGCTTTTGAGCCAAGTTTTTATTGAATATTATTATTATTTGGTTCATGTGTGAGTTTAATGGTTTCAAGAGACAACGAACTAAAATGGAGCACTTTTACTAAACTTAAGACCAACGAGTAAATGTTTGAATTACTATTTTTATTACTATTAATATTCACTATCTTAAATTAAAAATACATATGTTAATAGTATATTGAGATGAATTCAAATAAATGAATTACGGTTAGTGTAAATAATTGATTTATGTCTCAATTAATACATATGTTAATGGAGCACTTCACGTTTGATTTGAACAGTACCATTAAGGAATGAGAATTTGTGGCCTTATGGGTCACGCATCATTTGAAAAATAGCTCAAGGGGCCCATAAAAAAATAAAAGAAAGAACCACAAGATATATTGAGAGGCTGGGAAAAACCCTACGGCGGACAGGGGTTATTTTTGGACAGCGTGACCCCTAGGTATGATTGGAGGGTGGCGCACAGCAGCCGCAAGAGAGGAAAAAAGGCAGATTAGCTGGGACACAAGAAGGAGAAGAGCCGTATTGGTTTAACTAGAAAGCGTTGGGGCTCACCACTTACTCGTTCATAACACTATTTTCTCGGTTTGAATTTATTATTTTCATTATGAATTCAGTGTTTGAACCTAATTATTATGTTTTACTCTTGAGTATGGTTGTTGGTTAAAACCCCTAGCTACCTAGGTTTTTGATGAATACTTTGTGATTTGAGGATTTTTATTGGTTTATGGATTTTAATGTTGGATTAATATTAAAGTAGAGAATCTTTTTATAATTGATTTAATGTGTTTGCATATATAATTTTGATTTATTATTGATCTTAGTTCCGTATGTATCTTGTTGAAAGTCTTTCAGTTGTAGACGCATATTTAGGTCGCTTACTGTGTGTTTGTGATTATGTTATGGTTTTACTAGACGTAGTAATCCATAGGAATATTGGTTGGTGATTTATAAAGATTTTATATTCTACCTATCTAGAGACTGAGAGGTAATAGATAGTCGGATTGTCCTTGGGATTAGGCGTTTAGGCTAGAACGCTCTGACAAGAGGTTTCCCTAGTTTCATTGTAATACCGTGTCTTATCAATTGTTCTTAAGTTACCCCTTGCACTTTAGGGTGTATTGAGATAGTGAGACTGACAGGTAATCTATCTTTTAGGGTACTTTAGTATTGTTGGAGAGACTGACAGGTAATCCGACCAACCGGTAAGTTTACACACCCCCTAGGTTTCCTTTTAGGTGACACCCGGAGAATGATCAGGGATCCACTAGGTTGTCTAAGGGTGCCGTATTTTAAGATCCCGGTTCCATCACAGTTTCCATAGCCGAGAGAGATCCAAGATTCATAAGTAGGATTCTAAACCTAGGTAGTGCTTCTCCCATCTTTGAGTTCGTCTAGATCATAGAGTTAATGTCTATTAGTGTTACTGTCAGTTTTAGTTTAAGTATTTTTTTAGTTTATAGTTAATAATAAAAAACACACAAATCAATTAAATATATTTATTTAAAGTTTTTAGTCAGAGTCTAGTTTAGGTGTCGCTAGTGTCCTTTGGGTTCGATATCCCGGACTTCATTAGGCTTTACTACAGTTGATAGGTACACTTGTCTGTCTAGTGGTCTAGCATTAGGAAAGTCTTGGTTTATAAATTTAAAACTAGAGTGTCTAGGTTAGGTTAGATTTTTATAGACCGCTTTCAGCACATCAGAAAGTGATACATTTATTGACAAAAGGTATAAAATGTTGGTTTTAATGACGTTTAAGTTATTTATAAACATAAAATATGAAGGTAAAAAACATAGTATTAGAACATTTATTGAAAGTTGAGTGACTTAATTGAGCTAAAATTGAAAGTTGAATGACCTAATTGAGACATATTGAAAGTTGAGTGACTTAATTGAGATAAAATTGAAAGTTTAGTGACCTAATTGAGACATAATAAAATATGAGTGAGTTAATTGAAACAAAATTAAAACTTGGTTACTCTTCTATGAAGTTGTCCCTTTCACTTACCTCTTGGAAAACAAAAGTTGCAGAATACTTGTACTAAATTATAATTTTTGTCATTTTGAACACCCCAAATTATGAAATGGGTCATTTATGAAAATGACTTTCATTTACTATCCTTTATATTATATTTTGTCTCAATTTAGTTCTTTACATTAACCACCATCCAAGAACTCAGTTAAGTCTTAGCGTGTGCCAAGCATGTGATGGCGTCTTTGTCATTTTTTTCCTATAGGCCATCATCTCCATCATCTTGGTGAAACCCTTCATTCCAAGCCACCCAAGCATCATTATTTATCACCTAACCACCGTTGTACATCGGACCACCTACCACCTGATCACCGTTGCACCCTCGCATCTCTGTCAGGTCCACTAGGGCATAAAGCATGCCATAGTCTTAAATCGAGATGAAAATCCATATAAAAGATAGCAAGTAAAGTCATTTTCGTAAAGGAAATATTTCACAATCTATGATAATAAAAAGAAAAAAATTTCTAGTAGTAGAATACTCTTTGAGTGACTTCATAATTCCATTACAAGCAAAGATTATTAAGCAAGAGAAGATCAAGATTAGATCCAAAGAAATCTAGCGCAAACATAATATTAATTACTTGTAACTATCATGTATTGGTGATTTTTCCCTATGTTTGACATAAGCTAGGCATATATAATATATCTCAACCTTTAAAAAGAGACGTTTGTGGCCTCGAGAGCCCAATTGTGGGTGCTTCAGGATCACATTTTGTGAGACAGTGGTATATGTGGAATGACTTCTGATTATTCTTGTGCTTTGGTTTGTCTTCGTGATATGATTCCAAGCGTCGATTTTAGCAGTTTTACTAACAAAAAGGCCGCCCCCTCTAAAGCCCAGCATGCATTGACGAGTGCTCTTTTTAGTAAATTTTTCACGACATGGAGTCACACTTTGACATGACAAGTAGACAAAATGCCATTTTTGAGTGTCTACAAGCACCACTCGCTCAAGATTTTCTTCTTGCTATTCCTATAGATGAGTTAGGCCAGCAAATGTCTCTAGTGGAGTATCGTAATATCCTTAAGTATTGCCTCATGATTCTTCTATTCCCGGTTGATGAGATATGTCATGTTTGTCGTAAGGCGTGTTTAGACTCATACGGGGAGCACGCGGTGCATTGTAAAGAGAAAGAGCTCCCGAGGTTCAAGTAGCGACACGATCTGGTTAGGGATGTGCTCTTTGATATATTCAGGCGGGCTGGAATTTCTGTTAAGAAAGAAGCACCTATGAATTTCCTGACTAACCCAGTCGGAGGGATCATCTCTTCGACCGACTGACATTTTGGTGTTTGGATGCATAGGAGGAAAACATGTGTGTGTGGATTTAACAGGGGTTTCCCCTTTGGTGGGCTTAGGGAGTAGTGGTTTCACAGTCGGTCAAGCTGCATTAAAAGTTGTTTCAGGCAAGGTGGCAAAACAGGAGAAGGCGTTTCTTGACAACCAACATGTATTTATTCCTTTTTTCTTTTGACACTTTTGGTTTCCTTGCGCCTGAAGCTGTGGAGTTACTTACCCATATTCAGCGTGTCATGCATAGTAATGTTATGACTCCAAGATCAACAAATGCAGTTTTTAAAAGATTGAGTTTTGTAATTCAAAATGGGGTAGCGGCGCAGCATGTTATCCGCTTGCCTTCTGTTTCGATGTAATCTAAACACTGAAATTTATATTTACAATATAAATGAAAACTCAACCAAATTTTTATAAGACAATGTAAATTGTAATTTACTAATTTTGATCTCTATTGGCTTATAGAAACGTTGTTAGTGAAGGATATTCTTGATCGAGGATCAAGAAATGAAAACATAAGTAGTCAATCTTTATTGGAATTGCTATACTTTGTGTTTTCATCAGGGTATCTTTCTCTCTCTTAACTTTTTAGTCATTGTTTATAAAAGAGTTTTTAGGATACTATATAATTAAAAAATATCAAATATGTCCCCTTTAGTTCAGAACTATATTATTCGGCGTTGTACATGTAGTAGTGGAACATGATGTTGGTTTTCTCAAAGAAGTTACCTACATAGAATTCTCAAACGTAGGCAGAATAACCAATATCAAGAATGATTAAATAAATATAGTTATTACTATAACCAAGCCGAATTAACCTCATCTTTTTCTCTTCTTTTTTTTTTCTTTTTTCCTTTTTTTCTGAACGGCAAACCTCATCTTTTATGCCCACGACCAGGCTTCATGAAAATTTGTTTCCCACTCTTCATGGAAATATCTAGCTTTTGTTAACGTTTTTAACACTATTAATAATTACTAGCTATATACAAAGTCCAACCTCATCCTTTTTTTACCTGAACTCTAAAATCACAAAACTCCATAATTAATAGTATACAAAAGATTTGATTCTACTTATTTTGTATCATTAATTTACTTATTTTGTATCATTAATTGAAACATGGTTCAGAAAGTAATCATATGAAAACAGAAGTTAATGAAGCAAACCTATAATTTGATTAAGTTTGTGTTATTTTCAACATTTACTCTTATATCATGTGTAGTGGGAGAGTTATGCCCCATAACTCTCCTCTCCACTGCCCTCTCAAAGTAAGGGGAGGCGTTTTTCTAATGTGTGAGAGAGAGAGAGGGCCGATGGGTAATGATTGCATGAGAGTTATTGGTATTTTACCACTATACTACTTTTTACAAAACTCTTCAATGCTGACTAGAACGCCACGTGTCGCAAAACGTCTAAGTGTGAAAAGCTTTGACTACGCATGGTCTTATGGTTGTCTCTGCATAATCATCTAAGAAAGAAGGCGCGATCGTGATTGGTGAAGGGGTGGAGCTGGTTGGCTATAACAATGAAAATGAAACGACGAGTGGGGAAAGAGGAAGCGCCAACGACCTTTGGAAACCGCATGCCCATGTATGACCGATAACGAGAGATATTACCTTTTTTTGTATATTAACTTGTAGGGTTGGATCAAATACAAATGAAATTAACGTGCTAATTAAGAATTAATTAGAGTAATTATATATATAAGTAGAGTAATTATGTAATTACATAATTACTCTATGATGTAATTACATGATTACTCTACTTGTAAATACAATTACTATACTTGATTGTTGAAGAAACGTGGATCTACTCACTGGTAGCAGATCTACTTTCCTCGGGTGTGATTATACTATTTCACCGATGGTTCTTCTGGATCAGTGTTCTTCCACCTACAAAATGAACAGCGCCGTTACTTACCCCTCAGAAAGGGACAGAGGGGTCCTCTTTGGGGTAACCCTCCGGCGTGAGAATAAGTATGGTGGGAGAAGATAATAATGTCAGAGTAAGGGAATTGGGAGAGTATTGCTTAATAGCTGAATACTGTATGTTACTCTGTATGATTGTGTGATTGAATATGCTTCAATGTGAATCAATGTGTCTGTAACTGTCAATGATTGAGTATGAATGTATCCCTCAAAGTGGAGTTGATGCTGTATTTATAGTGCTAGGGTTTCCACTGATTAGGCTCAACCTCGTTGGCCTCCTCCAATCGCACTGCACCACGTGTCCTCTGGGACACCTGGCGCTTTCTCGTTGGTTGTAATCACGTGGTAGTACATGTGTCATGCTGAGTTGTCGACCTTTCATTTGGCAGCTGTCAACATCAGCATATTCTTATTCCTTAAAAAGATGCCTTCTGGAAGGTTGTCTGACGTGCACAATCAAGGTTGCCCTAATCCTGATTTGGATAAGGACGAGGTCGATTATGTGCATGTGTGATATGCGAGGTCTTCTCTTTATTCTCACGCGCAGATATTTCATGCGCAGATGTGATATGCACGAGCATGTGATATGCGCCGCGCGCTGGTGCGCCGCGCGCATATGTGATGCGCGAGCATATGTGTGCCTGGGCAGATGTGATATGCACGAGCATGTGATATGCGCCGCGCGCATATGTGATGCGCGAGCATATGTGTGCCTGGGCATATGATGCCTGAGCATGTTTTGTATGCGCCATGCGCATAGGTTTTGGCTTTGTGCCTTCATAATGTGTTTATCTTGTGGGTTGACCCGCCTTGCTTGGTGTTGAGGCGGGTACATACCTCTTCAAGCCCCCCCAGTCTAATGTGTGTCTTATCTCGCGCGAGCGCGGTAAGATAGATATTAGACTTACTGATTTGGTCTTTTAAAGGGGTTTTGTCGTTTTCTTGGTTGTTTTCATCGTTGCGCGAAGTTCTATCCATTTGGTTGAAACGAAGGATCCAAACACGTGGTTGGTTGGTGGTGACGTGCGCCGTAAACGTGTCAGACGTTTCGTGTGCTCGAGGTGCTAAAGTTGCCTTTCATGTCCCCTCGCACAGCTGTCTGGAACACGTGTCGCGCTCGCATTGGTTTGCACCTGCGAGTGGGGGCGCGTCTCTGTTCCGTGGCAGGTCGGTTACATTTTTATGTCCCCTCAACAGTGTTAGGGACACGTGCCGCGCTCTCGTTGGCTTGCACCTGCGAGTGGGGGCGCGTGAAATCCGATCAGTTACCACTTTTCTCTCTCCTGGGCCTATAAAAGCAGGCCCTTAGGAAAAAATTTTTATCTTCATCTTCATTGTTGCTAATTTTCGAATTTCTGCCTTTCATATTCTGATTTGAGTGTTTTGATTGTTTTGAATCCTCGATTATCTGCTGCTGCAGTTGTATGTCTGATAGTTCAGACTCCTCTAACCCCTCCATCACCTCTATTGCCTCCCGAAGACGCCGTGTGAAATCTGTGGTGATGTCGACATTGAAGCAGAAGGGCAAGGGGAAGAGGGTTGTTGAGACCACATCGGAGGAAGTAGGGAAGACCAAGGCCCCGAAAAGGTGGAATGAAATCCCCTGCAAATTGAGGCAGGCCGATCTCGACAGCCTCATCTCGTCACAGGGTTTCCCCCCTGTGTTTGGCTGCATGTTGCCTGTGGCCGGGCAGACGGCGGCGGACCCGCCTCCCGGCTATATTTCACTGTACACCCATTTTTTCACCCACTGCAACCTTCGTCTTCCGATGACAAGGTTTGTAGGCGCGGTGTTACGTTTTTTCGGGATTCATATATCCCAAGTCCATCCTTTTGGACTCGTGCGCATGACTCATTTCGAGTTCATGTGCAAATCACAGCGCGAGGAGCCCAACCCTCGGCGCTTTCAATTTTTTTACAAGCCCAAGATCCAAGATTCTTGGATCTCCTTTATTCCTCGCAGTCAGAAGGTTAAGTGCTCCACTGTTTCATTCAAGAGCCTTCATGACTGGTCTGAGAGGTTCTTTTACATTAGGGCTGGCGTATTCCCATCCGCATGACGATGCGCGCGATCGATTCTGCGCCCGCGGATGCGGATGTTATTAAGAACCCAACCGGCGCTTGGGTTAAGAAACTGACCACCGAACCATCCCCCGCCAAAAAAATTCGCGAGGAGGCGCTGGTTGGGGTCGGCATGAGTAAGCTGTGGACCGACAGCGCACTTGTGCCCGTTATCCAAGTCGACGGGTTGTGTAAGTTTATTTCATTACTTTATTTCTTTTTCTGCGCGAACATAATTCTTTTTCTGATATCAGTTGACTTGTTTTTGCGCAGTCACCAAGGATTATATCCACGCCGCTTATGATGATCAAGTGGAGGGTGGCTCCGTCGCGCTTGGCGCTGGGGAGGTTGGTTTCCCAGATCGCTTCGATGACATGTTCATCCCAGTGGATCTGGAATTTGACTTTGATGGCGACGCGCCTGGTAAGCCTTCACACTTATGTTTATTCCTTGAGAATACCAAATTTTGCTAACACTTGTGTTACATGTATTGTAGATGCGCTGGAGAACTACGAGCTGGAGCTCGCGGAGGAGGAGGAGGAGGAGGAAGAGGAGGCGCCCCTACTAAAGCGCAAAGCTAAGGGGAAATCAGGCGCAGGGGGCAGTAAGAGACAAAAGAAAGATGACACCCCTGTCGCTCATCCCCATGCTCAAACGAAGGGACCTAAGGAAACCCAGGTGTTTACCACCATGGGTTCTTTAGCTTCCCTGCCTGTGAAAGTGGGCAGACCTCCTGTCCACTTGAGGTATGGTGGCGTCACCTCCTCCGTTCGCGCGGCTGAAGAGAGAAGCAGTGCCGCGCCTGCGACAGGTATACTTTGCTTATCTTCATCTGATTGAATTATTATTAAACCTTTGCTCCTTTGAATGTTTGCAGGACCGGCGACGGTTGCAGATCAGCCGCAGGCGCCACAAGGTGCTGAGGCTGCGCCGGGGTCTGCTTCGAAGTCCCCCGTTCTACCCTCTGAGAAGGGTAGAATGAACTTTATGGCGATGTTCGCCGCGCGAACAGAATTGCGCCAAGGTATGTTTTGCACATTTGTCTTCTGAATTTTTTCATTTGGATTTAGTGATAAACCAATTTTCCTTGTTGATTTGTTCATAGGAGTTGTAGCTGGCGTACAAGTTGCCGGTGACACTCCTGGCGCCGTTGGCGGCGCCGCTGGTTCTGGTCCTGCTCCTGCTAGTGCTGATTCTCCCCTTATTGGGGTTACAAAGGAGCAGGAAGCCGTATTGCGCGCCGAACTGGCGGCGTCGAGACCTCCCTCGCCTCCTCCTACGCGCAGCCCTCTCCGCGAGGCTGGTTTGGAGCCCCCCAGGTCGCAGGAGAAGAGGCCTATTCAAGAAGATGAGAAGGATGAGGGGGCTCAAGCTGAGGACTCCTTGGGAGACCGCGCCAGCCCTGCGATGCCACAAGTCTTCGCAGCGCATACTTCTGGTGGGGCTGGCGCTGACTTTTCTGCTTCATCCCCGCAGGTATGTTTTAATTTGTTGCTCCGCTGCGCGTACCTCCATATAAGTATGTTTATGACTTAGAACATTTCTTGTGTTTTGCAGGAAGGTGACCACGTTTATCGCCCGAGATGGAATATTAATGAAGACAGTTCCTTCCAATCCATGGGCGTATGCGAGGACTTCTGGGCTCATGCCGTGCCTCCTACTGAAAGGAGGTATCAGGAGGAGCGCACCCGCGCTGACTTGCTCAACGATCACATTTTCGCTGGGTCAGCTTTCTTTGCTGCCTCCCAAGAGCTTCACCGCGATTATATTAAAGTACGCGATGCTCTTGTAGCAGCCCAGCAAGAGGCTAAGGTGGCTGCCTGGAACCTTTCTGATGCTCGCGCACGAGCTGAGAAACTCCAGGCGGAGCTCAGCGAAAATAGAGCAAGTGCCAACACCGCCTTTATTAAGCGCGGGCATGAGCTCTAGGCTGCGCGGGAGAAGCAGCAGGTGGCGGAGGCCGAAGTTGCCAAGTACGCGCGGAGAGTGCGTGTCTTGGAACAGCAGGCTGAGGCGCGTGACCAAGCTATCGTCCAGAGTATCACTGAGAAATCATCACTGGAGAGTGAGGTCGCGCGCCTGAAGAAGGAGTTGGCGGCCGCGCAGGCCGATAGAGATGAGGCCTTGGCGACGGCAGCGTCCAGCCAGGAAGCACTTGATGCTGCGCAGGCGGAGAAAGAAGAAATTTTGGCGGCAGCAGCGTCTGATAAAGAGGAGCTAAAAAAGACCAAGGAAACTGTTGAGTTATTAAACTCACAGGTTCCTGCCCTCGAGACGTCTGTTGCTGGCCTCGCGCAGGATCGCCAATGGCTGGTGTCACAGGGCATGACTCGTTGCGCTTTGGCGATGAAATATTCCGCCGAGTTTCAGGCCCTTGTGATGGACTGCAATGCTGCCGCGCGCTTGGTGGGTCGAGCTGAAGGGTTTACGGATGGGTATGAATATGGCATGTTGAAGAAGAACCCATCCGAGTACCCTTACAAGAGCGACGCGGCCTGCGCGGACATGGCCGCTGTGGGGGAGAAGTATATGAATACTCCCATCCCCATCCTTATGCAGGTACCTCGACCTTAATGAGTTTGTCTTGATTAATTTTCCAAGTGTTTTGTACTCAATACTTTTCTAATGATTTGCAGATAGCTGCGCTTGCTGACCAGCCCGACCTCGGCGCGCTAAAGAAGTTGCTCGATGAATGCGAGAGGGCTGGTGGCGATGATGGTGGCGCGGGGGATGTTGCCCCTGCCAGCGGCTCTGGCGCGGCGAAAGAATCTGCTCCTGACACCGTCGTGATAGAAGACTCCATTGAGGAGGAAGAACTTGACTATGGTCAGTTCGGAGATGAGGAGCGGGCCGCGCCGGATGCTGAGGGAGATGATGAGGGTGATGAAGTGGCTGACGTCGACGTGGAGACCTGAGAAGCCCTTCATCTTTCCAAATTTTTTTTTATTTTTTATACTTGTAATTTGTAACCCATCATACTTGTAAATTTCAATGCTATGGAATGAAACTTGTTTTCCCTTTTTCACATCTTGCGCATTTCCATTCATCTCTTCATGTTTGCTTGTATAGATATAAGATATGCTTGCACGTTAAAATAAGAACAATGTTGTAAGGAAATTATTCACTTAACCATAGTCCTATTTTGTAAGTGGTTTCGCAGTATCTTGTTTATGCTGACATGCGCGATATCTTTTCTCAATTCCTTCTTTGCGCGTCGAGGTCGCGCGGTTTTAATATGGAAGTATGAGTTTTAGCCATTACATGTCAGCATGTGTTACTCAGATATCCACTATGATTCCGCGCGCGACCTCGACCTGAGACCTTAACAACTATGATATGGCATGTACTTTGCCTTAGTTGTGTTTAAGGATTTTTATGATCAGGCTGCGCGGGATGTAAGATGGATGTTTGTGAGTGTTTTGAGCTAAGGCTCTTTGTTTTGGGCTAAGGCCCTGACGTTTTTAGAGTTAAGACTCATTAACGTGTTTGAGCTAAGGCTCGTAGGTTTGGGCTAAGGCCCTGACGTTTTAGAGTTAAGACTCGTTAACGCGTTTGAGCTAAGGCTAGCGCATGTATGTTTTACTTCGTTTTATTTCGTTTTGAAGTCAATATAGTGTTGTCATATTGCTCCAAATTAATAAAGGAAGTGTGAAACATGTATGCAAAGGTAATAGAACAAATATTGAAAGATAGCGCGAATCATCATTCATGATGGCTTAAAAGCCTTGATTACATATTTGAACTTTTACATGAAGCATTTTCTAAGTTGTGCCGCGTTCCACGCGCGCGGTATCTTTTTTCCATTCAAATCTTTTAAAGTGTACGCGCCTTTCCCCAAATCTTCTGAAATTTGATAAGGTCCCTCCCAATTGGGGGACATTTTTCCTGGGGGTATTGCGCGGCTAGCTTCATTGTTTCGAAGGACAAAATCATTTTTCTTGAAGTGGCACTCTTTAACGCGCTGATTATAATATTTTTCCAGCTTTTTCTTGTATCTGGCTTCATTGATGATAGCCGCTTCTCTGCGCCCTTCAAGCAAGTTAAGGTCCAATCTTCTTTCGCGCTCGTTATCAGTCTTGCTCATCATGAGTACCCTATGGGATGGGCATCCAATTTCTGCTGGGATCATAGCCTCTGTCCCATAGGTTAGGCTGAACGGGGATTCGCCATTGCTAGTTTTGCTTAATGTCCTGTGCGCCCACAGGACATTAGGTAACTCTCCGACCCAAGAATGGGATTCTCCCTCCAACCTTTTCTTCAGCCCATTTAACAAACTTTGATTCGCGCGCTCCACTTGGCCATTCCCCTGAGGGTGGTAGACCGAAGTGAAGATTTGGTTGATGTGCAATTCTTTGAGCCAGCTGGATATCTTCCTGTCAGTGAATTGTTTGCCATTGTCGCTCACAATTTCCATAGGAAGGCCAAAACCCAAATGATGTGGCTCCAGATAAATTGCTTCATCGCCTCAGCTGTGATTTTTGCTAGTGGCTTGGCCTCAACCCATTTTGTGAAATAGTCTATCGCCACTACCAAAAATTTCACTCGCCCTTGCGCTTGCGGCAGGGGCCCCACGATATCAATGGCCCATTTGTGGAAAGGCCATGCAGAGGTCACCGGAATCAAGTTGTTCTTTGGCCGCATGGTGTTTGGCGCGTAGCTCTGACATGCCTTGCATTTTTGTATTTCTTTTAGCGCATCCAAGTACATGCCTGGCCAATAGTAGCCCGAGCTCATTGCCTTGGCAACCACCATGCGCGGGCCAGCGTGTATGCCGTAGATTCCTTCGTGAATCTCCCTAATCACATAGCTTGCTTCTTCGGCATCCAGGCATTTCATGAGCGGTCCAAGATAAGAGCGTCGATATAATGTACCATCAAGTAGTTCATAGTTCTGCGCCTTGTGTCTTATCTTTCTCGCCTGTGCGCGATCGTCCGGTAACGTCCCCTCCTTCAGGAATTCCATTATTGGAGTTATCCAGGATGAAGGGGTTGTATGAATTACAAGGACCGATTGCGTTTGCACTGACGGGTTGCTCATCACTTCCACCCTGACATCTTTGCCAAAGTGATCAAAATTAGTTGATGCCATCTTACTCAACGCGTCAGCGGACTTGTTTTCGCTGCGCGAGATGTGTATGATTTTGAAGAAGTCAAACTGCTCAACGAGCTTTTTTGCCTGCTCTAGATATAGAGGCATGGTGTTCTCCTTGGCATCATAAAGGCCATTGACCTGTGCAGCTACCAAGTAAGAATCAACATGTGCCTCTAGCCTTTTAACTCCAAACTTGCGCGCAATGCGCAGACCAGCCAGCAGGGCTTCATACTCAGCCTCATTGTTGGTACTCTTGAAGTCCAACCTAATAGCATAAGTATATTCATGATTATCAGGGTCCACCAGTTTGAGGCCTGCGCCGGACCCTTCGCTGTTGGCGGCTCCATCAGTGAATAGCCTCCAAACATCTTCTTCATCATTTGCTCGCGGAGGGTCTACCTCGCGCTGAGCTTCTTCAATCTTTCCCTCTGGGATTTCCGTGATGAAATCCGCCAAAACTTGACCCTTTATTGCTGGACGGGGCTTATAAGTGATCGTGTGTTCACCCAATTCCAGCGCCCACTTTGTCAGCCTTCCGGAGAGCGCGGGGCGTCGCAAGACTTGCTGGATGTTGTAACCTGTCAGAACTTCAATCGGATGACCATTGAAGTATCTGTGAAGCTTGCGCGACGCGTGTGTTAGTGACAAAACTAACTTTTCCATGATGGAATAGCGCGTCTCAGGGTCTGTCAGCACCCGACTCACATAGTATATTGGCGTTTGGATCCCCTTGCGATCCACCAATAATACTGCGCCGATGGCGCGGTCTCCAGCTGACAAGTACAATGTAAGGGTTTCGCCAGGAAGTGGAGCTGTGAGCGCGGGCAGCTTTATGAGACATTCTTTTATCTCACTGAAAGCTTGCTCAGCCTCAGGCGTCCACTTGAATTGGCTCTTCTTCAAGCAGTTCCTCAAAGTGTTAACGAATGGAGTAGATTTGCTGGCGTGGTTCGCTAGGAACCTGTTGATTGACACCAATCTACCATTCAGCTTCTGAACCTCTTTCATGGTGGATGGTGAAGGCATGTCAAGGATGGCTTCCACCTTTTCAGGGTTCACCTTGAAACCATCCTTAGTAACCATTACACCAAGAAATTTCCCCTCTTCCGCGCCGAAAGTACATTTGCTCGGGTTGAGCTTCATGTTAACTTCCGTTAGGCGCTGAAGAGTTTCCTCGATGTCTTTGAGCATTTGTCTCTCCTCCCTGCTCTTGATCACCAAATCATCAACGTAGACTTCTAGATTTCTTCCGATTTGTTCACTGAAAACCGAATCCATAAGTCTCTGATAGGTTGCGCCCGCATTCTTTAAACCAAAGGGCATTTTTGTGTAACAAAAAACACCCTTGTCGGTTCTGAAGGCAGTCTTGTCTTCGTCCTGTGGCGCCATTTGAATCTGGTGATAGCCTTTGTAGGCATCCAGGAAACATTTGAGCTTGAATGGCGCCACGGAGTCCACCTTTGCGTCGATGTTTGGGAGGGGGTAACAGTCTTTTGGACATGCTTTGTTGAGGTCCTTGAAGTCAATACACATCCTCCATGACCCGCTGCTTTTCTTTACCATCACAGGATTGGCTACCCACGTCTGGTATCGGATCGGGCGGATGATGTTTGCGCGCAACAGGTCCTCCACTTGCTCATTCATGGCCTTCGCCTTTTCATCCCCCATGATTCTCTTTTTCTGAGCAATTGGCTCCACCGACTTGAACGTGTTAAGAGAATGTTGCGCCAAGTCTCGCGGGACCCCCGTCATATCGGAGTGTTGCCACGCGAAAACCGACGTGTATTTTGTGAGCAACTTTTTCATTCTCAATCTCGTTTCGTCTGAAATGGTAGCGCCAATTGTGACCGTTTGCTCTGGGAATTTTGGGTTTAAAATCCACTTCTCTGGCGCATTGTCCGCCATTGGAAGTTTCATTCTCCCTTCCCGCGGCGTACTTGTCACTGCGCACAAATGATCGCGGTAAACAAATGTTACGCCTGTTGGTGTAGGGAACCCCAATGCGCCGTGCGCTGGCGACGGTACAGCATTAAATTGGGCAATCGTTCCCCTACCCAGGATCATATTGTGGCATGACGTGGTGGGCAAGACCAAGAAGTTGACAACTTCGGCTCGCTTGTGCTCATCATCCCCCATAGTTAGTTCAAACTGAATCTGGCCTAGGGGATGGATGATTTCATTTGAGACACCACAGATTGGTGCGTTCACAATTTCGAGCCGCGCTTGGTGTGCCGGGTCTAACTTTCTGAAACATTGCTCATACATAATGTCAGATTCGCTTCCAGTGTCCACCAGGACCTTTGACACTTCGTAATGAGCAATGTGTGTGGTGATGACGAGAGGACTGCTTATTGAAGGGCCTACCCTGATTCTTGGGAAGATGACTTGCTGCTCGCGCCAATCTCCGTGGATTTGCGCGCTTCTCTTTTTTGACGTCTGCCCTTGTCGTCCCCCCTCAGCCACACAGATTCTTTTGTATTTCTTGCTGGCAGAGGCTCCTTCCGGTTGCTCATCTTCTATTCTTTGGTTTTTCACCAAGTGAGCCAGCCTGCCTGATTTTACATCCTTCTCGATCGCATCCTTTAAATGATGGCATGCGTCGGTGTTGTGGCCCGGGGACCTGTGAAATTCACAATATTTGCCACTGTTTTGCGGTCCCTTGTAGTGTAGTTGCTTGGGGGGCTTGAATTGAACATTCTCAGTACTTAACACCTGTGAAGGTGTTTTAGTGAGTGGAGTCCATATTCTTGGCAGAGGTCTGCTAGGATCTCTGCCGCCCTCCCTCTTGTCACCATCCCCGCGATTACGAACATCTTTTTGGGGCTGGGGTGAGCTTGGTTGCGCTTGCTTTTCTGCTGAAGAAAAACTTGTTGGCTGCAACCTGGACCATACAGAGTTCTGTTTGGCCCTCTTCTCTTTGCTGCGCGGTGATTCAGCCTGATGCGCTCTTTCTCTTGCCCTATCTTGGGCAATTTGTTTTTCATTTCTCGCGAAAACTCGCGATGCCTCCATTAACTTGGCCCACGTGGTGGGCATGCCATCTTTGCTTACGAGAGCTCGTCGTAATTGATCACTGCGCGCGCCTTGTATAAAGGCCACGCGCAGGAGCTGCTCAGTTATACCCCCGATTGCCAGGGACTCCTGATTGAAACGAGTGATGTAATCTTCAATCGTTTCATCATTCCTGCGTACGCAGTGCATGATGTCATCAGGATCGCGCGTGTGCCTGCGCTGCTGTACGAAGTGGGCTTGGAACTTTTCTAATAGTTCCTCGAACCCATCAATTTGCCCAGTCGGCAAGCTCTCGAACCATACCCGCGCTGCGCCTGTGAGGCAGCGAGCAAACATATGACACCATGTTGGCATCGTCCAGCTCTCTAGGTTTCCCGTGTTATAGAAACCTTGCAAAAAGTCATCTGGATCTGTTGTGCCATCATATTTGCCCAGACCACTTGGCATCTTGGTCTTGTGCTGGATGGGAGCCTGCGCGATGCGCGCAGTAAACTTTGAGTGTTTTACCAGGATGGCTGGTCTGTAGGGTGTGGTTACGTCCACTTGCCCTCTGACCGGTGGGCTGTACGGCATGTGCAGATCCAGATCTGCTCTGGCTCCAGGCGCCATGTTCACAGGCGCGCGGAGCTGTGAGCCTCCTGCATGAGTATCCCGTGTCTTCCTCATGCTATGCACTTCTTCATCACTGAACTCAGTGTGTGCAGTGTGAACAGAATGTCCTTCTTCCGGCGCGCGCGGCCTTTTTGTAGTCTGCTTATCAAACGCTTGCCTTTGTGTTTGGTCGGCTAGCTTTTTCTGTTTGACCATTTCATTGTACTTTTCCAGTAGACGCCGCTGCTCGTTTATGAGCCATTCATTCGGATCATTTGTTTCTTCTTCTGGACCCATTGGTCCTTTCAGTTTCGCGCCGGCCATATTTTGTAACGTGAGATCGTCTGGAGGAGTTTCAGTCTGGCCGTGAGGGGTTGTGACGAAGGGACGGTTGCTGGTGGTACGCGTAGAATCACGCGGAACCCTCAGAACCTGCTGTCCGTCGTTAACACCCTCACGTTCAATATCCTCCAGAGCTTGATCAACGTTACGAACGCCAGAAACCATGGTGATTGATTTTTTTGTAGATCTGATTAGATCTGATTGCCGTTTGTAACAGTGGATGGCGCCAATGAAGAAACGTGGATCTACTCACTGGTAGCAGATCTACTTTCCTCGGGTGTGATTATACTATTTCACCGATGGTTCTTCTGGATCAGTGTTCTTCCACCTACAAAATGAACAGCGCCGTTACTTACCCCTCAGAAAGGGACAGAGGGGTCCTCTTTGGGGTAACCCTCCGGCGTGAGAATAAGTATGGTGGGAGAAGATAATAATGTCAGAGTAAGGGAATTGGGAGAGTATTGCTTAATAGCTGAATACTGTATGTTACTCTGTATGATTGTGTGATTGAATATGCTTCAATGTGAATCAATGTGTCTGTAACTGTCAATGATTGAGTATGAATGTATCCATCAAAGTGGAGTTGATGCTGTATTTATAGTGCTAGGGTTTCCACTGATTAGGCTCAACCTCGTTGGCCTCCTCCAATCGCACTGCACCACGTGTCCTCTGGGACACCTGGCGCTTTCTCGTTGGTTGTAATCACGTGGTAGTACATGTGTCATGCTGAGTTGTCGACCTTTCATTTGGCAGCTGTCAACATCAGCATATTCTTATTCCTTAAAAAGATGCCTTCTGGAAGGTTGTCTGACGTGCACAATCAAGGTTGCCCTAATCCTGATTTGGATAAGGACGAGGTCGATTATGTGCATGTGTGATATGCGCCCATCCTGAGGATGCGCGAGGTCTTCTCTTTATTCTCACGCGCAGATATTTCATGCGCAGATGTGATATGCACGAGCATGTGATATGCGCCGCGCGCTGGTGCGCCGCGCGCATATGTGATGCGCGAGCATATGTGTGCCTGGGCAGATGTGATATGCACGAGCATGTGATATGCGCCGCGCGCATATGTGATGCGCGAGCATATGTGTGCCTGGGCATATGATGCCTGAGCATGTTTTGTATGCGCCATGCGCATAGGTTTTGGCTTTGTGCCTTCATAATGTGTTTATCTTGTGGGTTGACCCGCCTTGCTTGGTGTTGAGGCGGGTACATACCTCTTCAATTCTTATAATTAGCATGTTAATTTCATTTGTACGTTAACTTTTCCCTTAACTTGTGTATGCAGTCTTTATTAATTTATTGTGTTAAACAAATTTTTATTTAATGAATTATAGTATTTCTTTACGTTTTCTTTTAATTAATTTATTGAGTTAACTTGTTGACAAAAAGGTATTTGAGTAAAAGCCTGATTTTCTCAAACGAGAATGGGTGTTGGGCATAGCCAATATTATTGTGGGTTCATCTTGGGAGACAGTATGCAATCATTATGAGTTATATACTTATATTGTTCGCTCCTTTTAATCATACATGCCTTTGTTGTGTGCTTCCTCAAGTATGCCCCCAAAATTCACTCATCCATGTTTCCCCACTTTTCTTGAAATAATAAGTAGTACTTATATACTTATCGCCAATTTCAAAATTTATACACGGCTATACACAACTCAACATCGATGTTCACGTATTAAAAAAAAAGCTAGCATTTTGATTTTTTTTTTGTTAAATCATTCGATGATTAAAACTTTATAAAGTACGGATTATACTTTAAAGAAACACGCTTTAGCCCGACTAAGTTTTAAAGATTCACTAAACTTCAAAACATTAACGATTGTAAGGTATTATATTTAACTTCAATTTCTTTAAACGAGGGTGCGGCTTCTTTTACATATTCCTCTTCATAACTTTCATCCGACCCTAATATGAGATAACATGCATTCTGTTTTTATAAAACTATTTCAAGTTTATATAAATTTTTTATTATTCCCAACACACACACACGCAAGGGTAAGATCTAATATAAATGAAATTAACCTAAACTAGAGTAATTATTAGTGTATAATTTTTAAACTACTATAGTTTAAATACTAATGTTATCTCATATTAGGAATGTATTGATGAATAAGAAAAATAAAATATAAACTTTAAATAATTTTTAAAAAATATATGTTCTTTCACATTAGGGATGAAAGTTATGAAGGAGAATATGTAAAAGAAGCTGCATCCTCGTTTAAAGAAATTGAAGTCAAATATAATAACTTACAATCGTTAATGTTTTGAAATTTAGGAAATCTTTAAAATTTAGCCAGGTTTAAAACTCTTGTTTCTTCAAAGCATAGTCCATACTTTACAAAGTTTCAATTATCGAGTGATTTAACAAAAGAAAATCAAAATGTTAGCATTTTAATATGTGAACATTGATTTTGAGTTGTATATGGCCGTGAATAAAATTTGAAATTGGCAATAAGATTATGAGTGCTACTTATTATTTCAACAGAAGTGGGGAAGCATGGATGAGTGAATTTTGGGGTATATTGAGGAAGCACACAACCCTGCAATTAAAATGTTATGGATTTTAATCTCATTTGAGATACGGGTGAAATATTAGTTGTTAAAAGAAAAATGCTATAAAGTAATAATAATTACTCTAGTGTTAACATAATATACTAGTTATTTGTACGACTCTCACATTGGGTGAAAGACACTCCAACTTGAACCCGCAACAACAATCCACGACGCTAACTAATAAGCATTTGTCAGTCTTGAAACCGTGATAAGAAACATTCAAAAAACCCAAATCCATCAACTGTTGAAGATCTCATCCCTCCGCCAGTTGAAGATCCAATCCCCTCGCTGGAAGAGGAGTTTGCTCCATGGAACGAAGTACTACCCGAAGAAGAGTATGTACCACATGATGTAAGGCCCCAACTTGGGCACCTTACGTAACGTTGGAATTACACATGAACTCAATTTAACATCATAGATTGGCATGTTCTTGCTACGGAAAAAACTAAAACTTTGACATAAACTTCTTTCACTTACAAAATCTTTAATACGGATAGTCTCATATGCACTCCAATCTTGCCATGTCATATAGAATACCTGCATGTATACTAAAAGTCAGCTACACACTGAGTAAGTTCTAGTTTACGTAATCATCCGGTTATTCTACAACATACAATATAAGTCATAATTAATTACAACTTACAAATTTTCATGCATAACCTAACATTACTCATTCATTCTTTACTCGTTCCTATGTCGGCTATAACTTAGTCCCTAACTGGACTCTTATATTTTAGCCTGTGACTTAGCTGTATGTGCATGCCAATGACTAGGTCGTTTATGCTTGCCCGTGACTGGGCCATCTATGCTTACCCGTGGCCAGGCCATTTGAAGTTAGAGGGATTTTGCTATGATAACTTATTAAAACATTTATAAGACTTGAATTCTCTATACTTAACCATTTACTCATATTTCCGTGCATAACAAGCATGCGTATATACGTTCTATCATGCTAACATTCTACGCAAGTGTTAGTAGAGCTTTCCCCTAGTTCCTCTTGTTCTATTCACTGTGGATACAAATAGTATAGTATATAAACACATCTGTACAGAATATAGATTACTAATTAAAGACATATATAATAATTATTCACATGCGATTATGCAACCCCAATACGTTAAAGAGAAAAGGGGGCTAAAACTCACATGTCTCGCTTAACCTTCTGAACTCGTAATCGCATAGTTCTATAGCCCATCCGCATCCAGGTTGAATCATTCGCATCCAGGTTCACCCATCTGCATCCAGGTTTCCCCCAACCCTTACTCGCATGCCTTGACTTGCAGACACCCACCCATTCGCAACTTGGTTTCCTATCCGCATTCGCAACTTGGCCACATGACCATTCGTAGATCCTTGGATTTTAAGCCTATATGCAAACATTTAGGACTACGCACAGACTTGGTAGAACCCAACCATTTCTGAGTTTAACCTTATCTCGATTCGCATTCCAACCCAAGTTCCAAAGTCTATTAACCAATTACAGTCGATTTACCAACACAACGAGTTTCGAGTCAAACCTCCTTCATTTACCTATTCTTTTTATGAACCGAACTTTACTCATTTAACATGAACTACTTTTTTAGACTCGTTTATTATCAACTTTGCAACTTTATCAACCCCCATAACCCGGTCTATTATCCCACCAATTTTCATGCAAGACCGACCACCAAAAATGAACCTTTTTAACGAAAACATATCTTAACGAGCTTATATTCGAAAATGAGAAGGTTGTTTGTTGTTGTGGCTTCCGCGTTTTTCCTTTAGTCTTGACCGGATCTAAACGTTCGTTAAATCAGATCTAGAATTCATTACTAAAATAAAACGCTTCAAATCTTGAGCTTAAGTGTGTGTAAATTATGGTATAAAATGATGTTGAGGAAAAAGGTTAAGGGATCAATGAGTATTTACTCCTAGCCCATGAAACCTAACTTCACCATCTATCATTAAAACCATGTTTTTTTTACTTTAATCAAATACTTAACTCCATAATTCTTTTCTTTTAATCTCTTGAATAAATAAATCCTATATTTATTTTTAGAAGACTCGTATAACAGGATGTTTCACATAATCCATGAGCGGCCGATGAAGATCGTTAGTGATATCACGGCCCTATACTAAGACGAGTGTGATACGGATTCGGATAACTTGTTTGGTTGACATTTTAATGATTAGTTATCCTTATAATTATTTTAAGTAATGTTTTGTTAATTATGTTTTTAAGTTTATGTTTAAGTAACAATAAACATAAATAAACGCTAACTTATTTATTAAAAAAACATAACCATAAAGTTTCATGATGATTAAATAAATTGCTTATTATAAATCAAAAGTTAATATTTGTGATACGTTGGTTGTAGTACAACTAATGGTCGTGAGTGCAGAATTTATTTCTTCTTTGGTCTACTCATCAAGTTCGCCCATAATAACCTGTTGGTAGAGTGTGTTAAACCACGAACATTTTATAGTGGATTAACCTCCATTTTGTCAATAACTAATCAATGGAAAAGTACATTTCCCGACCTATAGGGTATGAAAATTTTCACTAGCGCTTAAGCAAAACCGAAGATTGTGATCGATATTAGTGGTCTCAACCCATGCCATCGACAACACACCTTCCTTGAGCGACTATGGTTTGCGTCTCCGTTTGGTACAACCAGTCATTTGGTTAATGTTGTTTTCATTCGTTCATCGTCTTTTTTTTGTGGTTAAAATAGATAGAAAGATGCATGTATTTTTAATATATATATATATATATATATATATATATATATATATGAATAAAAGGGCTATTTAATTTATTAAAAATGCAACAATATTACTATTTCACAACGGGAAAACGTACTCACCACAAGCGACTTTCACAAAGATGCAAATGCTACTCATAAACACAACTCGGGAGGGGTCGGAGTGGCTAGGGCGACTCGCCCGGGCTCGGTTGCTCCAAGTTAAACGCCCCATCACTCCTCTATAAAAAAATCATAACAAGTTAACTAAAACCGTAAATTATAACCTTCTTTACCGCCATATCTTACCATCATCTACATAGATCAACCTCCTCTATGTATTATTATTATTATTATTATTATTATTATTATTATTATTATTATTATTATTATTATTATTATATTGGGTATTGTGTTTGGATAGCGTATCTGGTTAGGGTACAGTAAACAATATAACATGCTAAAGAACCAACAGCAAGTATAGGTTTAAAGCTTTAACAGTCTCTCTGTTCCATCTGTAATCTCTCTCTCTCTCTCTCTTCCCTGTAAAAGCCTGCTCACTTTCTCTCTCTCTGCCTCTGCCTCCATAAAACCCCTCCCTCACCAACATTCATTCCCACATACTCTCACTCAAATATCAATTCAACAAAAATGCCATTAGAATCATCCTGCACCCAACGCCGCCCAACCACCAAACCCCACCCCATCACCGGCTGCACACCACCACCCGAACCCGAGCACCTCCCATGCCCACGCTGCGACTCCACCAACACCAAGTTCTGCTACTACAACAACTACAACTTCTCCCAGCCTCGTCACTTCTGCAAGGCCTGCCGCCGCTACTGGACCCACGGTGGCACTCTCCGTGACATCCCCATCGGCGGCGGCAGCCGCAAGAACGCCAAACGATCACGTCTCACCTCTAACCACAACCCTAACTCCACCCTTGAGTTCCGTCACATGGCTCCGCCCACTGCCACACCCATCTTGATCCCCTTCGCCGGAGAACACGCTGGGTTGCATTTTCTCGGTGATGGGAAACCCATGTGCGAGAGTTTCACGTCGTTGCTGAACAATAATAATAATAATATTAATGGTCATGGGGTAGGGTTGTTTGGAGGGTTTGAAGATGGGGGTTTTGGGTTTGGAAGAGGGATATGGCCGTTTTCCGGCATGGGTGACGGTGGACGTTATGCGGCGGCGGGTGGTGGCGGTGGTGGGAACACGTGGCAGGTGGAGGGTGGAGAACACGTGGCAACTGGTGGGGAGTGTTTTACTCTGCCAGATCTTGCTATTTCCACACCCGGGATGATATGATATAATATGAAGATGATGGATAATGGGTTAGAGTTAGAGGAAATTAGAAGTGATAGTGTAGGATTATTGTTAATGTGTTTTGTCGGTGTTGGGTAATTACTACTTCCGGTTTGGTTTAGTACGAGAATGATGTTTTAAAGATTTAACTAGGAATCAAACTGGTTGTTTTACTTGTTAAGGTTACGGGTTTAGTCGGTGCTAGAAGTATGTTGTCAAAATATTCTATATTACTATTTGAAATAGAAACATATATTATCCTACATGTTTTTTTTTAGATAATTTAACAAATTCAAAGTATAAAAATTAAATCGACATGTTACTTTTTGTGATAAATTGAGAAGTCGAACTATAAGAAAAAAGTTATTTTGTATATTTACTTTCACGAAAAAGTATCATTTGGTAGGAGGATCAACGGACACTTTAAACACTTGTTGTCTAGATTTGGCCATAAATTCTTATTTCAACAGGTTTTTGTTACATGTTGCATCGTCTATTCGTTATATTGGATCACATTGCAAACTCCTCTTTCAATTCTACCTTATTTGACTGGTTTTGACTAAAGACACTCCCTCTCCCTTATAAGACTCTCAGTTCTATCTAATTTGACTGGTTTTGACTAAAGACACTCCCTTATAAGACCCTGCCTAGTTAAAACTAGGCATACCCGGACATTTTGTACCATGTGACGTCTAGTCATGTTTTGAGGATTTTTACAGAAAGTGGGTGTAGTGGGAAAACGCCCCCAAAACGATTCTCTCCTCCACCTCTCTGTACCTATTAGAATATTTAGTGATCAAATTTTTACTCTCTCACAAAACCATCAAAATTCGAACCAGCCTCACGTTATGTACAAAACGCAAACATCCAAAACGCGGGGAGGGGGGGGGGTGGCCTCAAAACTCCACGAAACACAATCGACTACGGATGGTCTAACAAGTTATACCCAACGATGGAGTTTGCTTTGATTGTCTTATCATGCCCCGTTTATAGAAATATTATATGAGAAAACAAAGTAGTTTCCAGTGTATTTTAACTTCATTGTTTGGGTTCCTTACTTTTGTTTGAAAATTTAAGTTTCTCTTTCATTGCAATTGACAAAATGTAGATTTTAGATTTTTAGCTCACATGTTCGATCTAACTTCCAAATAAGGTAGGGCTTAAAGTTAAGAAATAAAAAAGTTCATAGATTACAAAAATAAAATGTAGTCGACAAATGTGATGAGGTTGAATGTTTATTAACATTCTTTTTATTTTTTATGGTAACCAACTTACTGCAAATGTAAATTAATTTTAATTTTTAATTCAACCCATTGTATAGTGAGACTAGATTCTGGTTCTTTATTAGGCTGTATGTAGTGTTCAAGTTAAAATTGCAAGTTAAAGTGTTACGTCACTGTCACGTAGACATTGAGGTTTTACAAACTCATCTTTTAACAATCACATAGTGCTTGTAGCTAACAATTAAGTTACAGATAAAAATAAATAAATACGTGTAAATAAATAAATACGTGTGATATGTTGATTTGGGATAGACCCCACCTCTCACACCTTTTACCTATGTTAAGCCTTGGTGAAAATAGCGGTTTTGGCACCCTGTTTTGCCGACTTGGTGGTCGGTTGGCGTCCCTCCTTGGCACAACTACGCACAAGACACAAGTCACAACCTTATGAACTGTTTGTGAACAGGGAGTAATACTTCAATATAGTTATGAAAGACAACCAATCTGGGCCTAGCCCAAATATTAATTTATAAAATTCCGAGTTTAATGAGTTGGATCTAATCCGGGCCTAAGACTTCATATTAAACCCGATCTGGAAAAATGCTCACACATATCATTGTTTATATACTTCTTTATAACAATCTCAAAACAGTTTCTAATGGAAAAAAAACAAAAGAAAATATATTAATTCCCTGTCAGGTGAAAGTTTTTCATGACTATTTTACACTGAAGGTCTGAAGATAGACATTATTCCCTGATATTAGCGTAGCCGCTTCCTTTGTGCTCCTTCAGGTATGCATGCAATGAGTCGGGTTTGGATCATATCAACCGATGGTGATACAACCTGCCAGCTTGATGGATCCCACTAATAAAAAGAGATGGACCATAACCCAAATCCACCATTTGTTTTAATTTTAAGACTATTAGAATTTATGTTCTAATGTTATAGAAATTATACTGAGTTGAAAATAAGCAAATAGTATTCAATTGATCTAAATCCTGTTCTCTAAGCATGCGATGCCCCCCAATAGAAAGCATAATTTAATGATTGAGCTATACCATTTTTCAAACTTATAGTCGCCATCAACTTGTAACAACTCCCACCTTAACCATACCATAATCATACCATTTTAATAAAACACCAAAATTTCACTTCTTTTTAGTTGGCTGGTTAGGCATGTTGATCGGGTCCCACTTCATTATTAATCACTTAAGACTATGGAAGTGTCATTAGAAATTAGAACTACTTGCTGGTAACTAGAAAATGGCATATAAATATAATATGCATCCTAGATCCAAGTAGGTAATATATATTATATATTTGTTGGTTATAATACTATAGTTATATGTTGTTAGTGGATAATCCTCGTTTAAAGTTGTGATCATGATGAATATAAGAAACATTGTTCACTTAAAAATGACATATGCTGCATTGATTGGATAATTTCATTTATTATGATCTAAGAAAGCTTAGGTACATGATGAAAACCTTTTTTTTTTATATAGTATAGTACTTCATGGGACAACAAGTCCCTCATAGGATTGTTCAAGTAAAGCTGAGCAGCACTATGTTTTGTCCAATGATGTGTAGCTGTAGTCTTACAAGTTTAGAACTGCAAATCTTATCATCTACATCATGATGATTCATGTAATGTCTACATGATATATACATCACATATGATCTACTTTATATGATATTTACAGGTGTAACAAGTACTAATTATAAACAGTAGGATCCGTGTATTGATCGCCAACTTTAGATTAATTTTAATATTGTTCATGCGTGTTGGGAATATGATCATGTCTTCAATTATGGTTTTGTTAGTGCAAAAGTTGTTTAAGCAACTTTTATGTGTTCACAACAACTTTTTAAGGGATTCGTTGACCCAGTCAAAGTTTCCTAGAGTATTCCACCAACTTTTATCAATGGATGTAAAGGTCATAGACTCATATATACTATATGGTTGCTGGCCCATGAGTTGGACCATGGTGTGGGTAAAAAGGGGTGAATTTTAGAACCATACATTCCTAATATAGGATGAATATAAAGCGGCTAATCACATAAATTAATTTTAAAAAAGGTGAACATATTATTAAGTTCTTTTAAATGAAATTATTACACTTTAGTGGGAGCCCAGAAGATGGTCTAATCCACATATTGACGGATGGAATATTGGTGCTATATGAATTCATGAACGTAATAATATGTTTATTGCATGCCTAAAGAAAAGCGACATCAAGAGCTTCAACCACAATCCAATTTAATAAATACAGTTGATTATGGTTCAACCCATATTCAATTAGTGTGCTTCTTTTTAGCATAAATTAAAATGCAATATGTTTGGTTTTATAGTTTACAACTTTACATATATGACTAGTTCAACTCTTGTTTATCTGAAAATTATTAAACTATATATTCACATCCATTTAGTCATTTTAAAATTTAAAATGTATAGAAGTGGATTTTTGCTTTGTATCCTCATTTAGCAAGTTGTAATGCTTTAATTTCTTTCGGATTTCGTATATAATTATTAATCTCTTCTTCTCTTTGGTCGTTTATGCATGCATACACACAGCAAATGTTGTTTTCGTTTAATGTGAACGATAACCCAGCAAATGTTGTTTTCGTTTAATGTGAGCGATAACCGACCTCCTCTACCACAATAGCAATGTAGGTCCCTCACGTGCCACTAATTTGGACTTTCACTTTAGACATGCAAATTATAAAATTTTAGTTTTAACCTCAGTTTTGATTTTTGTTGAGTTTTTAGTCCCAAAACACTGACATTTTAATAAAATCACGCCAATGCAAATTAATTGAGAAACTCTAATTTATTAATTAAAATAAAAGAATTCCCTCATATTACATTGAAAATTTTTGGTGCGTGATAATGATAACGAGAACAGTAAAATAAGTTTGGTAGCCTAATAGATTATCAAGTTGAAAAACAGTTTATTAGTTATTCATTTTGTTAATTACGAAATGAGGTCATACAAAAAAATTAATTATAAAATAACTTTTCATATGCTTATATGGATATATTTCATATTAGTTTGTTATCTATTAAAAAAATGCAAAAGTGTTAACAAAGAATACGAAGAAACATACAAACATACTTAAACAATTTACATCATAGAGTTTTTGTTTGGGTTGCCTTGTTCAATCTGAACACGTGCCATATATTTTACTCGTGTAAAACACATGATTCCTAATCCACATACACTTAAGAGTTAAGATTAAATTGGTTGGTAGTAATCAAGTTATAGAAGTGCTAATCGGGAGTTTGGTTGGCGGGTTATAAAATATGGGTTAAATATATCATACACGAGTAACCGAGTTGGCATGTTTAAACATGAGCCGCTTATTAAACGGGTCAATCATACACGGCCATTTATTAAATGGTTGGATATAATAACCTAACACCCAACTAACTTATTATGTGTTGAATATAAAACTTTCAAATAAGCAGGGTCTGAATATAAAACTTTCAAATAAATAGGGTCTGAATTTACACATTTGAGACGGTCATATAAAAGGAAAAAACGTGTATAAAAAACAAAAAAAATAAAGTGTACTGGAAAGCGGCTATTCCACTTGAAACGAAGGGAGCCATAGGAACTGAGTTGCCGCATATGACGAGACATATGTGGGCCGGGACCATCTAAGGTTAAAACGGTACAAAGTGCACCCAATATTATTCTCTTGCAACTCATCTTTACTTGATATAATAATACTTTTAAACGACTTCATATTAAATCGTTTTTTTTCCCTCTTTCTGTAGTGAAGTATCTTTTCAATCAAATTGAACGGTTGTGGTTCATACATATTCGAACAGAACATATTGATAAAGAAATGATCATTATGGCATTCCATCGATCACGTACATGGTACTCGTATCAACGGTGTTCTTGGTTGATCCAAAACGATTCAAGGGTGATGGCTTTGTATAGAAATTAAAGATTTTAATGGTCACTCTAATTTACTTATATCATTATAACGGCATCTAAACGTCAAGAATCCATCCACTTTTGAGCTTCTTTGCAACAAAATTTTCGTTTGTCGAGTATTAAGTAGGTTAATGAGCTAACATATGATTTCTTGATATTAGAGTTGTTTATGAGTGTCGTAGGATTTGAAACCTTGTATATGATGTTTGCAACTATTGGTTAAGTGCAATCTTTATTATGTAACCTAATCTCTATGGAAAATCTTTAAAATGGTCCATCTTTAAAATGAGATTTCAAATTTGTCACTCCAAATTCAAGTTTCTAGTTTTGTCCCATAGTTATCTTGTCGCCGACGACGTGTTAGGGTATACCGACGACGTGTTACTAAAGGAACCGGAGAACGACACGTGGCCGGAATCTGGCCGGAATAGGTCGTCGACGATGTGTTATCGAGGCCATTTCAACGCAGACGATTTGTTATACATGTTCTTGTTCACGACGTCAACGCCGGGCTGCCATACCTGACACCCGTGTTCACATCGCCGGCAACGGCTTACCGGATCTCATGGTCGGCGACTTGTTGACAAAACATAGGGTTGAAAATGCATTTATGGTGCTAACATAGGGTTGAAGATGCATTTCTTGTGCTAACGTAGGGTTGAAGATGCATTTATGGTGCTAATGCTGGGTTGAAGATGCGTTTCCGGTGCTAACGTAGGGTCGACGATGCGTTACGTTTGGGTTTAAAACATAACACATCATCGATCCTACGTTAGCACCGGAAACACATCTTCAACCCATCGTTAGCACCAGAAATCCATCTTCTACCCTACGTTAGCACAAGAAATGCATATTCAACCCTATGCTAGCACCAGAAATGCATCTTCAACCATATGTTTTGTCAACAAGTCGCCGGCCATGAGATTCGATAAGCCGTCGCCGGCGATGTGAACATGGGTGTCAGGTATGGCAGCCCGGAGTTGACTTCGTGAACAAGAACATGCATAAAAAATCGTCTGCGATGAAATGGCCTCGATAACACATCATCGACGACCTATTCCGGCCAGATTCCGGCCACGTGTCGTTCTCCGGTTCGTTTAGTAACACGTCGTCGGTATTCCCTAACATGTCGTCGGCGACAAGATAACTATGGGACAAAATTGGAAACTTGAATTTGGAGGGAGAAATTTGGAATCTCATTTGAAGACAGGGCCGGCCATAAGGTGTGGTGGGTTGGTCGACGACCACAGGCCCGACACCCTGCGAGCTTGGTTTTAAAAAGTGAGAGGCGAAGAAAAGCGACGGGGTTTAAAACAAAAGTGTGAAGCGCTAGGCACAAAAGCAAGAGCTTTTCGTACTCGAGGCGAACGTAGTTATATAATTTTTATATATGTATATATCATGGATTTTTAGCATCTTGACTCATGATGTAGCTATATTGAAGAATTATATATGATTTAATGTATAAACTACTTACACATACAACCTAAAAAGCATATTGTACAACATTAAGATGCTTAAAAACCACTTGCGTACGAAAGGCGAGTGCCTCGCCTTCGCTTTAGGTCGCTTTTTTGCCTAAAAAGCTCGTCTCGGACTCGCCCTTTTGAACATTGCTCGCCTTGACTATCCTAAAGCGAAGAGGCCCTCGCCTTTTGTCGCCTCTCGCCTCGACTCGTCTTAGGTGCGCTTTTTTAAACCAAGCCTGCGAGACCCGGTTTTTTTTAATTATATGCATTTTTATTAAAATAATATGTATATTTAGTATTTAAACTCAATTACATAACAACTAGTTTGGTCTAGTGACAAAGGGATATTACTTCCAACCAAAAGGTTATAGGTTCTAATCTCATTTGAGACATGTTTAATCCTATTTTTATACAAAAGTTTTTTACACAACTTAAATTATTCCCAAATAAGCCCATATCAAAATTAAATTGTTTAAACTCAACAAAATACTCAAGGCCCAAAAAATTTTCGCCTTCGAACCAAAATTTTTTTATTTCTCAAAGCCGGCATTGTTTGAATATGGGCTATTTTGAGGATTTTCCCAATCTCTATGCGTGTGTGTGTTTCTTTTTTATGAAATTTGATGTAGAGTAGAATTATGTCTTGATGGATATGGACAATAATTACTATTGAAACTGACTGGAATCATATTTGAAAGCTTAATTGCTAAAATTGTGGTATTTGAAGAAATTGATGAATTTACTAAAAGCTACAATTAAACGGTAAACTAACAATTCGAGTAGCAAAAAAAAAAAATGATGCAAATTCCTTTCGATGGCCAATAACCTCAATTAAGGTCGTTATGTTTGTTTTTGCTTAAAAGCTATGCAATGAGCTTATATCTGCGGACGCACAGACAAAACTCTCTGAAGACAGTTTGTTGTTTTTAATTTGAAGAACTGAAAACTGATTTTATGTTTTTAAAAAATAAGCTAATATTCAACTTTTTAAATTTTTTTTCACACCCTACCAACACACCTACTGTCCACCACCACCTCCCCCACCCCCACCCATCGTCCGCCACCACCACCTCCCCCACCCCCACCCATTGTCCGCCACCACCACCGTCCGCCACCCACCACCACCACCGTCCATCACCACCACCACCCACTGTCGTCCACCTCTACCGTTCACCACCACCACCGCCACCACACTAATTGGATATGATAGTTAATTATCTTTTGGCTAAGACTAGAGTACTATTTCGTACGCAAAAATTATAGACAAAATAAAAAAGTAACATTGTGAGGGAATGAAAAAAAAGAGTGTTTGTTTGGTCAATGAAACGGAATCGCCTATGCCCTATTATACAAGAAATCTCATTGCCTCTAAATACCCCAATATTATTCTTCCCTCTGTTTTTTCTCTTCATTCCATTTCTTCCTTCACCACCACAATTGGCAACAATCACCGCCACCACTACCTCAGGCCGTCACCACCAGCCACCACCATCTCAAGCCACACACCACCCCCACCACCACCATAAATGAAATAATTTTATTTGTCTTCAATTTAAGCAAGGAGGAAAAAAATAGTAGCCGATCAAACACAAATAACATTATGAAACAAATATTTTTTTTTAACTTTGAGAAAATTCATTTACCATATTTGGGGCACTAAACGGCTCATGCGATCCGTAATCAGTATTCAACGTGACCACAAGAAGAATATAAATATTGTGCCATTCACACAAACTCGAGCACGATTTTTTTTACCGCCTAGAAAGCCTAATTTTGTACTAGTATAAAAAGGACGAACACTAGTTTAGACTTTCGACTAAACAAACTTAGCAAGTTTCGTGTGCCTTGCAGTATCAGAATTAATAGCTTTAACATCTTAAATCTAATTTGTGTTCAAATATAACATGAAAAGCTTATATATAATTTTGTTGCCATGTGTTCCAATTAAGAAAACAAAACATGGGAAACCGGCGAAATAGCAAATAATGGTGGTGTTGGTTTATTCAAAGAAAAGGAATCTCATGGGGAAGATGAAATTAAAGAGATCAGTCGCGGTGTGACCGAGGAGAATAGACAGACGGCTGCCCAGCCCCAGTCAAAGGTTTGTCTGCCCGTGGGACCCACTCACGTACAGATCAGATCAGATCTCTCTCTAAAAATATATATGTTCCGGCTGCCAGTGCCACGCACGCTCAGGTGAGGTCCTGTACCTCCTCCATGTTCCTTTTTTTTCTTTTAACTTTTATTTACTTATGTTTAGTTGGAAAACAATATCATAAACTATAAGTTACATGAGTAGAAGATATATCACGTACACTCACTATTGTTTACTTATGTTTAATTAGGGATACGAAAATATCACACTATTAAATTCAACACAAATAAGACCTTGAGCAAGTATTAAGCATCATTCCTATAAACATATATAAGAGGCTTAAAACCTTTAAAACTTATAAATTACTTCAACTCAAATACATCAGCGTCATCCAGTTAGTTCGTTACCAAAATTACTTTTTATTTTGTTGTTTTATGAAGCAGGAGATCATCCTTTCATGTTTTATGGTGAAGGTTTGTCGTTCTAGCTATGGGTCTTTCACAGGGGCGGACCTAGCTATTCATTTGGGGTAGCATTCGCTACCCCTCAACTTTTCGTCAATAGTGTAAAAGATTATTTTTTTAGACAGGTTTTCGTATTTCGTTACCTCTGAAAAAATATGACGTTATCCCTATTTGTTTAAAGCTCAATCAAATTAAAAGTTCAACCAAAGGAAAGCCCGACCAAAGTTTAATGCCCAAACCAATTAAAACCCATTAACCATTTTCAAAAGTTATACTCGTTTGGAAATTAGAAACTAGCCAGACATCAAGCAGCGTTGCACCAGACACCACCATTCGACACCATTTTGAGGGTGAAGTTTTTTAATATGGTTTTGGATATGCAAATTCAAGAACATGAAAATAGATACAGTGAGGTCACAACTAGTTTGTTAGAAAATATGTCTGGTTTAAATCCTTACAGTTCATTTTCTAAGTTTGATATATCTAAGATAGTGTCATTTTATGAGATGCGTCCAAATGATTTTAGTAATAAAGAAAGATGGTGTATTTCGGGTGATGATCTTACGACCTTTTATCACACTTTAAAGGAAGATGATAAATTACAAAAGTGGGTGTAATAACCTTGCTCGTGTAATGGTGGAAACGGAAAGCACACCACTTTTCCTTTGGTTTATCGAATATTGAAACTAGCCTTGGTTTTACTGGTTGCAACCGCAATCGTTGAAATATATTTTTCTAAAATGAAGCTTATCAAAACGGATTTGTGCAATTGAATGGGTGATGAGTATTTGAACAATGCTTTAACTTGAGCAGTCGATAAAGAAACGTATAATAAAGTAAAAGAAGAGGATGTAATCTCAAGTTCATGCTTTCAAAAACCGAATAGGAGAAATTTGCACCCGGTGTATTTAAATTTATTTATTATTATGTTTCTATACATCAAGGGCGGCTATAAGGGCAGGGCCGGGTGGTCGACCGATCCTAGCCCGACACCCCGATATGCCTGAATTTTAATTCTTTTTATTATATATATATATATATATTTTTTAAAAATACGTATTTTTAATATTTAAACCCAATAACTCAACTAATTTAAAGGCCAATTTTTTTCGCCTTCGACCTAAAAAATTTTCACGATTCTCGGAGATGGCTTTGGTTTACATTGTGTGAAATTCGGTAAAAAATTTTGAACGTTACCTCTAAAATTGATGTCTAGATCCGCCACTGGTCTTTCATATCTACAGAGAACAACATATAGACATACACCTACTAGAGTACTAGACATCAAGGAATATTCCAAATTAATATCATATTAAACTCCCTTTACGTTACGGCGGGGACGTAAAAGCATGTCAACCAGCGTCATTGTCACACCCATGGGCGGATCTAGCTAATGAAGTGCGGGTTCACGTGAACCCACTGACTTTCAGATTTTATATAAAACGCCTATATAAAATATGAAAGTCAACCCACAAATAAATTGCGAGTGAACACATAAACAAGGTTGAGCCATGGTCTAATGGTAAATACCTTGCTTTGTCACTGTGAAAACCCAGGTTTAATGCCCACTCCTTGCAATTTTTTTTATTTTTATGGCTGGTTACTTAATCATTACTGTTTGTATCTTGCTATCGTCTGGTCCAAGTTCAGCGTATATGGTTACTTTGCACAAAATTATGTGACTCTTGTAGACTAAAATCAACACAATTTGAATAATAGCTATAGGTATTACATGTTATAAGTTAAGAAAGAAAGATCTGCTAGCCTTTCTAAAAAAAGTTTAGGTCATTATTTTTAGGAAACAAATATGATCTTAGTAAAATCTCAATCTTGATACATTGAATGATCCGAACCGTCTAACTGACTCGAACCATCGAAGCGATCTGAATAGTCGGAACGGCCCAAACCATAAGACTAACCTGAACAGTGAACCCACTGAAAAAAATTCCTGGATCCGTCACTGGTCACACCCTGTTATCACCAGCATTAGAAAAGCTCCTAAACATAAAAATAAAAAAAATGAATGAAAATTAGAAATATAAAAACATTGAAACATGCACGCTTGTAATTGAGACTTTTAATGCACAAAAATTAGTTCAAAACATAAAAAACAACACGGCCATTAGACGGAAAAAAAAATTGGTAAAAAAATTGAACCACATATGCACGTTGTGACATGTTAAGTAAAAAAATTTAGACAGAAACATAAAATAAAAAATTAATAGAGGATGAAAAGTATATGAAACCAAAGTTAAAAATGATAAAAGTATTAGGTTAAATGTAAAAGATGCCAGTTATTAAAGTTAAAAGTAAATAAAATAGAGAAAACACAAAATAAAATACAAACTATAATGCATAAGCTGGTAATTGCAATATAAAACAGCAGACTAAGGTCTAAGCATACTCAGTCTTGTAAATTTTAATCGTCACCCTTCATTGAAAACATCAAATCAAATATTGTTTTTGTTGTTGGTTGATATAACATAGGAAATATCACTAACTACCAGTGCATTGCGTCGGGCAGGTCGGTAAAATTCGGGCGGTGGTAAACCTAAGCGTTGAGGCGATAAGTCAATGCGAATTTGGTCGGTTTAGATTACGCGCATTTTTGTGCCGGTACAAAAACAAAAGTTATAAAAATTAAGGTCAACCAATGAGGCAACGTCGGTTAGTAGAACTCAAGCGTTGGTAAAACCCGACCGTTGTTGATCCCGGACGTTAAGGCGACCAGTCTTTGCAAATTTGGGCCGTTCATCACGTTCTTTACGATACTGACACTAAACAAAAAAAATCAACATTCGGTTTGTTCTCGTTATGATAGTGGAACTAAAACACAGCAATAAAAAAAATCAAAACAAAAAAAAAAGAAAAAACAATAACTTTTTTCCACCACTAAATACTGTAAAGTGACCAAATAGAATCATTGTGAATCCAAAGTTCTAAAATATATATAGTAACATGACAAGTTAAAAATAGAGTTACAACAACTATAAAATGAAAAGTGTATAACCTTAGATATTTTTTAAAACGAGTGAGTGATCTGGATCGTGCACATTTTATTAATATATTATATGATTTTGATTTCCTTAACTCACAGTTGCAAAAACAATTATATTTGACAATGCTTATTCATCATAACAGTTGACGATCATGAACCCAAATAATTTTCGTGAACTACTTTCTCTAAAATTTCAAGTTAAGTTTTATATTTTCTTAGACTCAAATTATGTGAGTTTATGTTTTGTTAAGTACAATCAACAAATAAGTGGTTTGTAACAAACATTTTTTTTTTTAGATACAGTTATAGGTATTAATAAACGTTGTCTTTATATCAATATCATATTTTCTTAATCAAGAAAGTTCTGAAAGTATTGTTTTAAACACAAACGTTTTAAATCCTATGCGAACGTCGGAAGAGAATTAAAGTCTAATATTAAATACAGGTTTTCGCAACATTTACTTCTCGTGTAAGGATTCATTTTTGGCTTGCGATTCATTAGTTCAGGTTTGGACTCTTTGAACAACTTATGTGTGCGGATTGGTTTTCCGTCACTTCGTAGTCGGTTATCTGAATTCGTTATTATAGTCATTATATGCTTATGTGATCGAATTTGTGACATCATATTATATGTATAGTTATTTATACTATTAGCATTTATTGATATTGATGCACCGATTGTGACACACCGAAAGGTTACTAGCTTACGCTCTGATTGCCACACAGCGAAAGTTGACTCGCTTACGCTCTGATTGCGACACACCACAAGGTGGCGCGCAGAAAATCTGTATAAGACGCACTGAACTACTCTGAATGTTTTATTTGACGCTCTGTATCTGACGCACTGAACTATTTGACGCTTTGAACTATTTGACGCTCTGAATACGACTAACTTAATGTGTATGTATATTGATTGGTAGCTATATTTAAGGCATTGCATTATTTTATATTTGTCGTCCCACTGAGTATTTCTACTCAGGCGTGTATATTTCGTTTATATGTACGTCAGGTAACAGTGCTACCCGGGAAGAGATTGATCGATGGCTCACGGGAAAATGCTAAAGATTTAAGGATATTTCATGAGCGAATAATTAAAAAGTTTTGTATTCAATCTTTTGCAATTATTGTAAACAATTTAATATTTTATCATTAGTGAAAATTAATACTTAAAGTGACACGTCAGCGCGGGCGAGGTGTTACACTTATCGTGGACCGATTGGTATAATTTTGATTTTAATTGTTGCTTTATTGTTCGGGCTTCAAGCGTCTTGCTTGTTGTGCCGTGTTTTAATGAAAGTTCATCTGAAAAAAAACAGTAAAATAATGTGCTAGGCAGACCCAAATCCCTACTTAGACTTTACAAATCTAACTATGCTATTAAAGCAATAGCATTTTTTGACACATAGCCTCTTCTTATTGGTCTAACCCTATTGCTTCCATATATAACAAGCATTTCTTAGATTTTCTTCACAATTAAATAATAAAAAAGAAAATAAAATATCAAGTCTTTCTGATTTTATTCGTATTTAAATAATTCTAAATTCATATTAAATGTCAACTTATATCTTATGGCCATTAGACATATTTTAAAATCATAACTAATACACTAGCTATCTTTAAATCATAGTCAATGCATTAACTATGTTTAATAATTTTTATGAACAATCTAATTTATGAGTAATTAAATTAAATTATTTTTAACGCATAACCATTTTCATATTAAACAAATTAGAATCAAGTTCAGAAATCTATCTATATATTATATTAAAACAAGACCTTTTTTTGGAAGCATGTCCTTTTCTAGTGGTTAACTTGACTATATTTCATAAATAACTTGCAACCTTAAAATTTCTTACTATTAAATTAATTCTATATTAAATTAAAAAAAAACTTCTACTGAATGCACCAATTTACTATATTTTATATCCCATGACTAATTTTATCCGAATATTTCATGACCCGTTTGTTAGTTATATGAGATAATTGATAAAATTGATAATTCATGTGCTTATTGTATGATTATGTAAACTGTGACATTCGTCAATTTTTAAACCCGAAACCCGACCTGTTCCAATTTTTGAAATACCCTGAAATTTAATATTTTTATACGAGTATTTATACAGTGAAACCACTTTTCAAATTTTGTAAGCTTAATATTTTTTTATGAGAGGCTATTTAAACTTGTGCTTATGACGTAATCTATATCTATATCTATATATAATATTAAAACAATTCATTTTACTACATTCTTATGGGATGATTTTAGTAATTTTCATAAATAAGAATGCATTTTTAGAATTTTCTTCAAATTTAATAAATGAAAAATAAAATTTAATATTTAAGAGTGGATGACCTTTAAGCTCCTTATAAATTTGGCTAAGTTTTTGCTTTACAAAAAGGTATTTATGATATGCATAAAATATTTACCAAATATAGAATCCTAGCCGTCCAACTGCAGACGCTTTTTAGCATATTCACCAAATTAATATCTTTTTTTTAGTTTGATGTTTTAAGTTGTAAATATATTTTCAATAACCATTTAATAAAACTTTCACAACTTTGTTGTTTTAATATAAATATGTATTTCTAAATGTTTTTTTCAATATTATGGTATGCTTTAACTAACAATTTATATCATATCTTAATCTTTTGTTACTCAATTTGTCTTTGCATGTTGCTTTTGTTTAAAAAACACAACAATTGTATAGATGCAGTTTCAATTTAAAATAATGCAATAGCCTTTTCATTAAGATTCATATTAGTAATATTTTATAATTATTAAATTCAAAAGTATAAATTAATAAATTTTCATCTATAGTCATCTTTTTTCATTTTGACAGACTTATGTAAAATAATCCGTTCATTTAAAACCAGTATCATTACATTTCTTCAAATAGTTAGATAATATATGTGTGTGCGTGTGTTTTCAATTGACGATTTTTTTTATTTTCACCCGTCTAACACACGGGTCAATAACCTAGTACTTAATAATTCTAATGTTCATGGGACCACGAGTGCAAGTTAGAAATTAATGAATTATTTTGAATAATTATATACACCCAACTGAATGAGATTAATAAAAGAGAAGTGATATTATCAGGAAAACAAATTGTAGTATGACACATAGAAAGTATAGTCGTGATTTGTTAGCTCACAAAAACCATTAAAACGCTACCATTGAACGATAGAACATAGTCACTGAAGAAAGTAAACTAAAACTGTAATCGTATTCTGTGAAATATAAATTAAGAGTCCTTAATAACTTATTATATATTGTGATCTTTTCTGATTGATTTGCATGTGAGAATGATGATAATAGAAGGTATGGATTATACGTATGTGTTTTCAATTCAAGATGTAGAAAGTTTATACTATAAACTACTAAACATTATTGGTCATTTATGGTATGAAAGAAACCACTTTATGTTAATCGTAAAGAATGATACAGAAAACATTGCACAAAGTTTGTCCATATGCTTGTAACTTAAGCATCTTTGATGAAAGATAGTATTATGAAATGACACTCTTGCTCCTCCATGGCAAAAAAACTTAGCAAGAATCAGTATATGTATATACTAGTTGGATCCCCAAGTGTTATGTTACTATTCTTTTTTAATTGTTAAATTATTATGAATATACAATTTTTGTTTATGATCTTTTTAAATATTAAAATTAAAGGTTATATGAACGACACTATTTTCTGTTTTCATTTATTCAAGAAATATGTTTATCCCCACGTTTTATGCACGTGGGTTACTTTTATTTATTTATTTATTTTCTAATTATTGTGAATATATAATTTTTCATGTATGATGGTTTAGGATCCGTGTTACGAGGGGTTTGTGTAGGCTGTTGTGCTTAATCGTTTTGCTATTTTATATTTTGTAATGATTTTCTTATAGCTTTGTTTTGTTTTGATTTCATTTAATGCGTATATATTAGTTTGTTACGCTTATTAGATATTTTAACGTTTAGCCTATCAATTGAGATATGCAGGTTTTTTAGATTTTTAATGAACGAACATAAACGAACAAGAACATGTCGATTTTTTAAACGAACAAACATGAACACAAATATTTATCTTACTAAAAAAGGACGGTTAGTGTAGATGATGATGGTGGTTGATGAATGAGAGGGGAGGTTGACGATGGAGGATCAGAAGTTAACCGGTGTTGGAGAGGATAGATCGGCGACAAAGAATATATATGTAGATGAGAGAAATTAAATTAAGGTTTGATGATGAAAAAGTTTCACAGATAAATAAGATGTTATAATCCGTTTAAGAGTTATCTGGGTTTGGTGATACCTATGATCTGCTAAAATTGTTTGATGATTAAGGGGTTATTTCATTAATAAATGAGATTTTATAACTCGTTTAGTTTGGTGAGAACCATAACCGGGTTATTGTTTGAGGGGTTATTTCACAAATAAATGAGATGTTATAACCCTTCTAAAGACTTTCCAGGTTTTGTGAGACCCTTGACCCACAAATTTAATAAAAACAGGCTAAAGCAATATGGTGGCTCGAAAAGGGGGATGGAGCAACCAGAGATATGCCACACAAGATTTTTAAGTGCGTACGTGTGTAATCCTTTAACGTACAAAACGTACGCGACATCCATCTCCGTCGAATTCAGAAGAATACAGAAACCTAAATCAAACACTCCTCCATCACCATCGATCTCCTCCATCAATCCATCACCAATACCACCGATCCACCACTCGTCGACATCAACAATCCTACGCCACCATCACTGACGTTGACGACGTGTGCCCGATAACTAGCCAGAAAAATGCAACTCGGCTCCCCTTTGTTCTGGACAAAATTTTAACGAATGATATCGAAGTTTTTCCTTAATTTCGGGACGAAATTTTCAAAAGTAGGGAATTGTGTAACATTTTCTGTTTTCAAACTCGAAAACCCGACCCATTTAAATTTTTGTATTTTAATTATGTTCGTTTGCGCTAAATTTTATTAAGTTAGGTCTATCTATAATTTTGAAATACTCTACAAACTCAATTTCTAGTATTTTATGCCATAATTGCAATTAAATAAAGTCCAGGGGTTGTTTATGTAAAAAAAATCAATGTTTTGAATTCTCCCACCCGTCGCGCTACGTGACGGGGATTCATCAAGCCCGCGTCAGATCAACAATTCAAGCCGTTCGTTTATTATGGAAACCTGATTTCGGGTATCTTCTTCCTAACATGATTGGAATATGTCTTGGCATCATGCCAATTCATATTCCCTTGATTCCTTAGATTAAGGAACAAGAAATTATTTATTTATTTTTTAAATTATTTCTTTGACCATTTTAGTTATTATGTAATTAATACACATTTATGACGATTTCTTACTTTCCAAGCTCAATAAAACCTATATAAAGGACCATTGGTTTCTGCTAAATGGTTACCCCAACTCAATTACCTCCGATTCATGTTTTTGGTGCTCAATTGCTCAAGTTCTAGACAAACTTTTCATAAGTTCTCAAAGTTTGACCTCTTTGTTCTAACCATTTCATCCACTTTGGGTAAATGTTTAACATAAAATATGTTCATTTTAATATTTAGTAACTCAGATTTGTTTTGACCCAAGGTTAATAAAGTAAACAAAATAGAGGATTTCCAATTTCATCACTTTCTGATTAAAATTAGCTTTTGCTCTAAAAGAGTTTTAACTTTTTTTTTTCACAATTTATACGTGACGAACCTGAATCCAAACCCGAATTCACTGTTTGGATTCTGACCCGTCTCAGCTCGCTTAAATCTTGTTTTTATCATAACTTGAGAACCGTATGGAGTTTTCACGTGATTCCAGTTGCTAAATGCTCGTTTTTAATTATAGGAAAATTGGATTTTAATAATCCCAACTTTTTGTTATTGACCGATAATAGTCCCAACTTTGTTTATTCCCACCAGTGGTCCCAAATTTAAATAAGTTGGCTCTCAATGGTTCCCCGTTAAAAAAAAACCTAAAGGCGTTAAGTTATTTCCGAATTTCAAACTGAAAGAATGAAACGAGTCGATTAATGTAAAACTTAGCTCGAAATGATACACCAAACAACTTAATTTTTGTTAATTTTAAATTCAAACACCTTATTTGAAGCACTAATCAAGCCATGTGAAGCATCGTTTCGAGCTAAGTTTTACGTTAATCGACTCGCATCCTCCTACCGATCAGAAGCCCTAATAAATTAGTTTGAAATTCGGAAAAAACTTGATGCCGTTATGTTTTTTTAACGGGGGACGATTGAGAGCCTACTTATTTAAATTTGGGAACACTGGTGGAAATAAACAAAGTTAGGATTATTATTGGCCAATAACAGAAATTTGGGATTATTAAAATCTAATTTTCCTTAATTATATTATCATCTGTAATAGTTTTAGGTTTATTTTCTTGATTTGGCTCAGCTCGCTTATTTCCGCATCCTCATCTTATTTAACTCGCCTACCACTTTAAGGTGAGTAACCGCACTCCCCCTTTTCTATTTTTGTTTTAGGGACTTTATGCATACAAAAATTTATTATTTATTTATTATACAAGTATATGCGCAAACCCAGTTCCACTATTTGCATATTGTTATGTTTCTCGATTAATTGCTAAATGTTATATGACTATGTGTTTACAGTTTTTATAGTTGGTTGGCATCTCATCCTCATTCTAATAGTATGATCATACGTCGTCTGAGTAAACATGTCCGAATCTAGTGGCATGTTGAAAAGACACTTTTATTTTTATGTTTTGCTAGTTGATGTAATACACATTATCGCAAGAAATTGTCATTTTTATCATTATATATAACTTAAAACTTGTGATTACTTGCTCAACATTATTGCTGACAAAATATATCATTTTTTACGCACATCACATGTAGCTACATGTGATGATTGAAGATGCAAGACCTTAGTTATACCATAGGTTTAATAAAATAAATAACAATTTACATGTATTAGTTAATGTAATAGCTTTGGGATGATTATGATTTGTGAACTTTTAGTACGATGATTATAATAAATAAATTAGATATTGACACTTTATATTTATTTAGTTTAGTGTCTTTGAGCTATGATACAAATATTGACGCGCCCCGGCATGTTCCGCCGATAGGTTGAGTGTGACAAGTTTCAAGTTTGTTTTAACAACTATTTTAGCAATTCATCAAATAAACGTTGAAATTGATCAAATTAATCATCAATTCATCGAAACAATATAGTTTTGGATCTTTAATTGAATCAATTTTGTACTTGAACGTAACTGGTTTTAACATTGAGCGTTTTTCATTTTACGCCTTGAACGTTTTTAGGTTTTGGATTTCAATTGAATATAATTGGGTATTTAACCTTGAGCGTTTCTCGCATACCTATTCTATGTTAAGCAATTATACACGCACACACATAACACACGCACGCACACATACACACACTTAAGGCAACATTAAAATAAAACCTCGAAAACTCTATAAACGTTGATTAAATGCTTTGAACAACTGAGATTTGTTCAAAGAAAAGCAAAATTCTTTTTAGTGATTTTTTTTAATGGTCAAAAGTACTCCAATGGACAAGATAGTAAAAAGAGGGGGGGGGGTATTGGTATATGAATCGGACTTGAGGAATTCGAAATTCGATTTGGATTGAATCCGAAATTGAAGGTTTGAATTCGATTTTCAATCATTCAAATTCAATTCGTTTCGAATTTGTATTGGCGATGATTTCAAATTCAAACACACCAAATTTATTTAACTAACATTTCTCTCTTTCTCATTAAACTAAAAAACAAACTAACGTACACTCAGTCCTCACTTTCCTCTCTAACCATCACCGTTGCTCACCGCTAATGACAAATTGTTATCACGAGCAAATTGTATCATCGAAGTAACAAATAATGACAAATTGTAAGCTATGGTATAAATAATTAAATTGTAACTTCCTTTCCGCAACACTTTAGAATATGAGGTTATGGATTCAAATCTTCACAGTTAAAAAATAAATATGTACGATCTTTTTGCAAGGACAAGCTCATAGTTAAATAATCCCCCTTTAATAAAATAAATAAATTTATATGGTAGAAACATATATTAATTATTTAATTTTTTATTCTCTATTAAGATATTGGATTTAATAATCTAAACTTTGGTCTTTTGGCTATCATTCATCCCAACTTAAGAAATTCTCTATGTTAATCTTAACTTTCACCATATAGGCCACCACTAAGCATTTTCCTAATGGAGACTAACCCTGTTAGTTTTTAGGAAAAATATGTCATTTATTCAATTTGATGGGGGTAAAAAACTTTTGTTTGTTATAAACCAAATTTATTTTTCTCTCCAACTAGGGGTGCAAACGAGCCGACACGAGCTCGAGCTCGACTCGCTTCTATCTTTATTTTTATAGCTCGAGCTCGGCTCATAAGTTGTTTTTCAGGCTCGAGTTCAGCTTGTTTACCATTTGTTAATGAATTTTTATATATTTATAATTAAAAATAGACATAAAGATAATATTATATAATATGCATTATTTATTTAATTTTTCATTACTATATATATATATATATATTAACTAACAATAATATAAATTTTCAAACTCTCCCGTAAACCTATAATCAGCAAGGAGGCGACGGTGGTGGCAGCGGAGGTGTTGGTGTTGGCGGTGGTGGGAGCAGAGGCGGCGGCGGTGATGGTGACGATGGCGACGGTGGTGGCATCAGCGACGGAGGTGACGGTGGTGGCGGCGGAGGTGATGTTAGCGGCAGTGGTGGTGGCAGCAGTAGCGGTGGGTGGTGGAGGTGTCGTTGACGGTGGTGGTGGGTTTTGAAGTTTATTTGCCCTTTTTATTTGTCCCTCTCAAATTGAAGAAATGACAATTTTTTTGCCCTAAACTAATCGGGTTAGTCTCCGTTAGGAAAATGCTCGGTAAAGACTAATAAAAAGAAAGTTAGAATTAACATAGGGAATTTCTTATGTTATGATTGATACCGGTCAATAATGGACCAAAATTTGGATTATTAAAATCTAATATTCCTTTTATCTTTTGTTATTTTTTCTTAGTCAACGATAATGCTGTTCCTAACTCGTGTCACTTTTATGGTATAATCATGAGCACGATTGCCTCTAAAAAACAAAATAGAATCATAAGCATAATAATTTGGTCTTTTTACTGGAAACTTTGAATGATTGTAGATGATCGACACCACCAGGGTGCATTCATGCCTTAGTTAGTTAATTAGTTAATTAGTTAATTAAATGAAAATATATTGTAATAATGGTTATCTGATATAATTTGTGTAACATAAATAATTCGAAAATATTGTATATACTTTATGTGGAATTATATGTATTACAAAAATTACATCAAATAATCATTACTTCAATATATATTCATATAAACGAATAATGCTTGAATGAATCCTTGCTGGTTTCATTTACAAAACTATACTGAAACATTTTATTGATAAAGACAACCAACATAATTTGGATCCTAAGTTGGGAATGATCGTTGCAAAGAGAGCTAGGAGTTCAAGAATCAAGGATACAAAAAAATAGAGACAGCATGTTAGTAAGCAGTACATGTTGAAAATTTATGATAGATTTAGCAATGACAAGGTCGTCGCATAACATAATTCATAACTCTTCAAAAAGTATCTTCAAATATTACCCCCAAAATTTTGTCTTGAAATATACAATGAGATTAATGATGGAACATAAATTATTAACTTTTATATAGAACGTTAGCAGGGTACTTTTTGTAATATTTATAGGTAGAAAATTAGCAATGAGTTATCGAAGGTTAACTTGTCCAACTAGTTTCCCATCACAAACCGTCTCTTCCTCGCTCATCAAATTTCTCCTTGATTAAGTAATTTGTGACTATCTATCACTAATCAGAGGCTGTTTTCTTCGGTCACAAGTGTGGCAATATGATTTTGTATGGGTAAGTGTTGAAGAAATAACATACGAATGAATGATATTGCTATACGATCAAGCAAAATTCCAAAGATCTATTTTTCGAAAGACAAAATTCCCCACATAGATGCTTTAAACTATTAGCCCAACGTTATAAATACCAAAACATGTTGATAAAACTCACAACAGTGTTTGAAAACATGTTTTATTTAGGCTTTAACTTTCTTACAAGAAATTATAATAAATATTTATTATTATAATAATCGAAACAGAAGGTAAGCGGACAATAAGCTGAACCGCTGCCCCTTGTTAAATTGCAAAAACCCAATCTTTTACAATGAAACCAAAATGTGGAATCTCTTTCCTCTTCTCGCTCTTATACCGTTTTTGCTTAAAAACGTCAATCCTTTTATTCTACTTAAAAAAACTTGAAACCGGTTTGCTTCCATTTTAGATGCTTTTGAAAAGGGAAAATCCCCAAAATAGCCCTTTTTAGAAAGAGAAGTCTCAAAATAACCCTTTTTTGTTGATTATTTTGAATAATTTGTACTTGAGAGACATATTAAGAGAAGATAAAATTTATGAAGGAGCAGACCAAAGACTTAAAAATATGTAGGGAACAGATCAAATATGGGAAATATTTATGGAAAAATCCAAATTATTTCAAAATATTGAGGGAGCAGACCATATTTTTTCTTAATTTTTCTTCTTAAAATACAGTCTCTCAAGACTGTTTTTTATGTTTCTTACCTGGTCCCGGGCCGTACATATTTTCAAATTCTAGGAAAATTGGCTTTTTAACATTCGTATCGGGAGACGCATTTCAGAGACATTTGTTCTTAGGAGACGAGATTATTGTATTTCCTTCCTTGTTCGTACAAATCTTATAGTTCTTCATTTCATATATATTTTCAATCTCAATCATTAAATCGTCCGATCAATTTATGAATATGTATGATCAAATCATCAAATCATCCGATCAATTTATGAATGTCCCTCGAAAACGATTTATACTAGATTCGAATATATCAATATATGAATATGGTGATTTTGATGGCAGTGGATGTGTAGATACTCAACAATCTATTTATTTGAATGATGGTGGATGTGAAGATACTAAACAATCTATTGATTTGAATGATAACCCACCATTACTTCTTGAAGATATTTTCTAAATCAAAGAAATGAAACAGTAGTAAATTGTTTGTTCATCTTCGCACCATTACTTCTTGAAGATAGTTTTTCTAGATGATTTGATGATTGAGATTGAAAATATATATGAAAAAGATCAAGAACTATAAGATCTGGACGAACAAGGAAGGAAATACAATAATTTTGTCTCCTAAGAGCAAATGTCTCTGAAATGTGTCTCCCAAGACGAATTTTAAAAAGTCTATTTTTCTAGAATTTCAAAATATGTACGGCCTAGGTAGGAAATATAAAAAAAACAGTTTTGGGAGACTGTATTTTGAAAAGAAAAGTTAAGAAAAAATATGGCATGCTCCATCAATATTTTGAAATAATTTGGACTTATCCATCAACATTTTCTCATATTTTGTCTGCTCCCTACATATATTTATGTCTTTGGTCTGCTCCTTCATAATTTATATCTTCTCTTAATGTGTCTCTCAAATACAAATTTTTAAAAATAATCAACAAAAAAGACTATTTTGAAACTTCTCTTTTATAAAGGGATTATTTCGGAAAATTTTCCTTTTGAAAACATTAATCAATTAATGTACTTTTTTTTTTGGAAGGAACTCTCTTGATTTCACTCTATTAAAGCTTTCCCTCTTCTTTCAACAAAAGCCATTCAAACAACAAAGGGAACTCTTGTTTCCCCCACACTCCCTCTCTCTACTTGTCATCCCAGAGAGTACAAATAATCCAACTTTTGTAGCTTTTCCACTATTCTCATATTCCTAATTTCTTAAACTCAACAAAGTTAAAAATGATCCAAGAGCTCTTTGGTGCAAGTGCTACTGGACTTCTAAACCAAGACCCAAATCCCTCACCCTCATCTTCCACCACAACCACCACCACCACCACCACCACCACAGACAACCAGAAACTAAGATGTCCAAGATGTGACTCCTCCCACACAAAATTTTGCTACTACAACAACTACAACCTCACTCAACCCCGCCACTTTTGCAAGACTTGCCGACGATACTGGACGAAAGGCGGGGCTCTTCGCAACGTCCCGATTGGAGGCGGATGCCGAAAAAACAAAAGCTCCATCACTTCCTTCATAACCGGAAAGCTGAAAGCAGCCGTGTCATCCGAACTTGAATCCAATCCCAACCCAATTCTATGGTCCACTCCACCACAAACATCTCATCTTCTTTCATTATTCAGAGCCACCCAAAACCCTAACCCTAATTTTGCTTCCAATCCAGTAACCCACATCAAAGATCAAAGCTTTCTTGCTGGATCAAACATGGGTAGTTTAGGGTTTGAACCACCTTTAGGTCTTTGCAGTTCTTTATGGAGAAACAATCCACAAGATCATCAAAAGATTCAAAACCAGCATGAGGTTGTTCAAAACACTGCAAACTATTATCATCATGATCAGCCAGCAGTACCCCTGATCTTGGGTAGTAGTATGACTAATACTTCATCTGCTTCAACTATTTTGGATTCTGCTCCGGTTCTTGCAAGTGGTGAGCTAGGGTTTTGGAACCAAACTCTACCTTGGTCAGATCTAGCCGCGAGTAACGGTGCTTATCATTAAATTAAGAATTTATTTTATTTTAATATTATTTTTGTTTTAGTAATTTATTGTCAAGTGGTTATAATATTATAGCTAGGGTTTGTGGTTTATAAGTTAAATTGTGGTAAGTTGGGGGTGTGGTATATGATTATGGTTTGTTAATATCATGCATGTGTGCTTTATTTATAACTAGTACGTATTTTCACTTAATTTAAATTATATTGTTTTAGCTTTCCTTTGTTTCGACTAATTTATCTTCCCGTTTAAATTTACTTTTAAATCTACAACAATATCACATACGCTATCAACTCTAAATCAATTTCTGAATCTGGCCGGTCGCAATTTCTAAAACCCTCAAATATTGTATAGCATTGCAATAATTCAAATACTTCATGTGAAAAGGAAGAGATCCTTGATTCAAGTCCTCCTTTTAATAAAATAAAAAATGGAGTTTTAGGTTTGCCCTGCACGGGTCCGGGTCTTATCATCTAGGACGGGTTTTCTTATAAAAATATAATCAAAATGATCGGATGAGTGAGTGATTGGTAAATTCTTCAAATATTAAGTTAAAAAAATGGGAATAAAAGGAATGGGCAAAAATCACATAGATAAGAGAGCATATCTTCTTGGTTAACCCAATATTTTTAGGGTTGATTTGCCTTTTCTGCTTAGTGGATGGATGATGGACCAAAAGAGAAGATTCTTGAATTCATTATTGGTAACACGAGCTTCAAGATGCAATATTAGTTTAAAATTTTAACCCACCAGCAAGCTAATTCTGATAGTTTATTGATGATATTATAACGGATTTTCTAAAGACACCCACCAATTGTTAAAACATCGCTTAATACGTCGTGTATAGCTCTATACACAGCGTATTAAGCGGTGTTTCTATAAAACACCACCAATTTTGTTTTATTATGTTTTTTTGTTTTTTATTTTGTTATTATTGTCATTGTTATTTATCATTGTTATCATTATATATTAATTATTTATTTAATATTATTTCGGTGAAAACAATTAACACATATATATACCAAAAATCATTGTCATATTGATAAACTGTACAAATAAAACAAAATACGATAACTAGAACATAAAAATCTACGACAGGAAGTTGTCCATTTTCATTCCCAAGCCGTCGTCGTGGCCCCCAAACGCTGCGCCAACGTCAGCGTCGTCCTCTCCCCTGCGCCCAGGCCCCAAACCGTCCGCGGCATCCACGTTGTCGCCCCGTCCGCGTCTCACGCCAGACGTGCTCGCCTCGTGGTCAAAATTGGGGGGTGGCGGTGCCACGGTGTACTACTGTCCAGACAGCTCCGCTACCCGACTGCTAACAAGCCAATAGATCTGGCGCGACATCTGCCTCATCCCCAACTCAAGGGACTCCAACCTAGCGTCGGTGGCGGGACCCAGATGCACCGAGCGATATGTGCGTGGAACGTGCTACGTCGGCCCTAACAACAAAACAACAGAAATACGTTTAATACGAAAACGAATTAAAAGAAACGATAAAACGATAATATATTAAAACGTACCTGAGATACGCCCGGATCCTCACGTCCGTCACCACCGTCATCTGAATCACCGCCGGCCCCCTCCCCCGCGTCGACGGGCCCATGGACAAGCTCCACCTCCGATGCCGCGACCAGGGGAGGCTTGACTAAATGCACCGGGACATAAGGCACACGTGCCCCCGCCCCGACCACCAGTCGGTCGTACGGGCCGTTGTGCCTGGGGAACGAACGCACAATGTGCATGCCGCCGCAACGGCTGCGGTCCAGCGCACTCGGAGGGGTCGGATTGATACGCAGGCCGTCCACTAGGGCTCCATGGCCAGAGATATCGCAAGCTGGGTGACGTACCCGCCACCCATCAAGGATCCTAGCGAGGTTGCAGTGCGTGTGAGTCAGCAGACACCTCAAAAAAAACATGTCGCGCAGGCTGCAGTGCTCCGCGCCCTGATTGCGACCCGCGATGGACGTCGCAATCAGCCTGTATAGGTACCCGTGTAATATAAGATAATATAATTTATTAACAATAATAATATAATATAAAATTATATTATATATTATTATTAATATATATTGCGTTATATTAAACAATATAATACATTTTAAGAACGTACCTATGCAGCGGGTCCCTAATAGCCGAGACCTTAGACTTGGTGTCCAAGGGCCTGTCCCCGAAATCCTGATCACTGATGGCCTTCCACCATACCCGCAGGTCGTCCTCCGGCATGTGGTGGATGCTCTCCGTGTATATCGGGCTGGTCACCTCCTGCTCGGTGTATAAGCCCAGAGCAACCGCGAACACCTCCATGGAGAGATGGACGTCCTGCCCTAACATGCGGACGGAAACCTCCGATTGTGTCGTATCAGCGCCTGGCACCCTCATCGGAATCTCGGGCGTACCAGACGCACGGGGCCTATAATATAATATAATATAATATAATATAATATAATATAATATAATATAATATAATATAATATAATATAATATAATATAATATAATATAATAACGTGGAGTAAACTTACGTAACGTGTATCGTGGAGTAAACCTCCAGTGTCAGCTCCCGGTACCCTGATAGTGGCATACTGAAGCACTGGCTCCAGGGCGTATCCTGTCCGACGTACTCAGCCGCCCGTTGGTGATCATCACAGGACTCAAAAAACGACCAGGATATAACCGTGTTCGCAAACGGGAGCATCTGACGTAGGCGACTGTATCGTGTGTGGGCGTCAGAACCCTCAGCGAACTGCAAATGAAAGTAGGTGACCAATACTGTCACACTCCGACCAATGAAGGCGGAAACGTCGAGGCGTGACATGATTGCTCATTACACAATGACACTATAAAGTTACAATATTTAAACAACTCATTTAAATTCATATCATCATAAATAACACAACAATTGTTCATACAAACTGCCAAATAGATAGATAAACAAATAACTTGTTCTTTTATTTTCTAATATCCTAAAGCCAAGATAATAAGTTTCTTCAAGTAATCCAATCAAGCTAACATCAAACCTGTAACATTGCATAAAATAAAGTTTGTCAACACGAAGGTTGGTGAGCAATTTTCATAGTTTTGGACAATAAGTATATAGTATGAAATCCACAACTAGTATATAAAAACAATAAATAATAGCAACAATTTAGACAATAAAACCGTCAATAAGAATACATTGACGACAATAATGAAATCGTCAATAAGAATACATTGACGACACCTTTCTATATGGGGATACCATATATACTCGGAATTAACGTATGATCATACTTTGATGAGGCTACCCGCCTTAGCATTCAAGAATTTGCACATAATCATGTAAAGCATATAACACCAAATCGAGCATTTATTTAAGTAAACATATACAATACGTGTTGTGGTTTAAGACTCAAGTATAAATCATTTGAATTTGAATAAGTATGCAATGCCACCCCCAAAACGAAAGATGAAAAACGGGGGATGAAAAAGTACTCACATTAACAAGTAACTTGAAAGATAGTGTCGTGAATAATCGGAGAGATCGGTTTAACGAGCAAGACCTATATTAAACGGGTCTTGTGTTAGTAGGTAGTCTTGGAAGGGTTTAAAATAAAATACATGACAAATAAAGTAAATAAATAAAGTTTAGGATTTAAAATGTAACTATTTGAGAAATTAAAGAAACGAGTTTTGTAAAATAAGTTTACTCGAAACCGGGTCCCTGTATTCTACTCATTAGTTTTTTTCTTTTTTTACTCAACCTATGTTAAGTAATAATGTGGGTTAAAATGCGATATTGCAAAACCCTTGGTTATAAGAATACCAAAACGAGGTTTAAACGAGTGTTCGGGTTTGTCGGTTCGAGACTTGATAATTGACCAAGCTCACAGTTAACTTCCCAAAATAATAAATGTTATGAGTTAACTCAATAAAATCAAAATAGACTTAACCAAGTATGTAGTTCTATTGTGAAGAACCTTAACGTTCGTTAAGCGAGTATACGACCTTATCGGTTCGAACTTGTTATAAGATCAAGTTAGTTACCGACATGCCAAGTATGTTTAGAAATTAACTAAAATTGATTTAAAATATAATCTTGAAGAAAAATATGAGTTTTGGTGGCTAAAAACACACTTGTGTGTCTTAAGCGAGTGAACTCGGTTTAGTTCGGTTTTTGGTTCGGTCCTTGACTCGGAATAAGACCGAGGATGGTTACCACATACCCAATTACCATGTAACTTGTAAAATAACTTATAAATAATAATACTCAAGTTTTACATTCAAAAAGTTAACAATAAAGCTTTTAAACAAAAGTTCGGTTTTTGGTTCGGTCCTTGACTCGGAATAAGACCGAGGATGATTACCACATACCCAATTACCATGGAACTTGTAAAATAACTTATAAATAATAATACTCAAGTTTTACATTCAAAAAGTTAACAATAATGCTTTTAAACAAAAGTTCGGTTTTTGGTTCGGTTCTCAACTCGGGATGAAACCGAGGCTAGTCACCACATATCCAATACTATGGAACTTGACAAATATGAACAATAAACTAAAATATGTAGAAGTTAAGCAAGTATAACAAGTTATATGGTTAGATTTGTTAAATATATAAACAAGGACTACAAAGTCCTCCATGTAACCTTGCCTTACTAGCCCGACATTTCAACCGGCCGAGACCGGAGAAATGAAAGAACGAAGGTAAACAAGGAGTGTATATTATATATATGTTGTAACATCAAGCTTTAAGTATCGAGAAGTTAGTTAAAATGAAATATTAGCTTATGAAGAACAACCTTAGAATTCAAGAATTTGAGAGAGAAATGAAGAAATGAGCATGCACAAATGAAGAAGATGGGTGTGTATATATAGGGTAAGTTGAATGGGTCTTTCATAAAGGGTGTTTCATGAAAATGGGTTAGTTATAGACCCAAGAAAGCACAAACTACAAATGGGTCCTTCAAGTCTCCATTTTGGTAGTTTTAGTCCCTGGAGTTCGTTTTGAGCGTTTTCGGGGAATTTTAAGAACCAAAAAGGGTGTTTTTTTTATCCAACAACTATAAAACAAATATTTAACATACAATTCATCATTTTGATAATATCGAAAGGTTCGGGATACAAAACGAGTCGGGTTTACATTAAGAATACAAGTATAAAATAACCCGAAATTGACAAATGTCACAAACACGTCGTCACCCGGTGGGGGTCCTCGGCTCCGCCCACGGCCCCGCCCCTGGCCCCGTCCCCGGCCACGCACCCGGCCCCGGCCTCGCCCCATCTGCTGCTCGTACTCTTGCTGCTTCTCCTCAATCTCGTCGTCTCCAAACTATAATAGTAACAAATAATAATAATAATTATAACAATAACAATAACAATAATAATAATAATAATAAATACTAATAGTAAATAATAATAATAATAATAATAATAATAAAATAGATAATGTTAATAATAAAAAATAAATAATAACAATATTAATAATAAACTAGCTTTAAACTCGCCGCGTTGCGGCAGCTGCTTGACGCCAATTTGGTTGGTATCGGTTAAGTTCTTCACAACAACTGCACTAAATCAAAAGGTTATATATGAATTCCCAAAATAGTATTAGCACACGTACAAATTATGATAAAAGCGGCACATATATGGTCAGTATCTGATAGAAACAAATTATTAAACGTATAGTTTATGATACAAAAAATAATATAAATAAAACGACATTTATTTGGTTAGCAAATTGCAGGCGTTTTGATGAAAATTCGGTCGGTATCTGTAGGTTTGTTACAACACTAGAACTAAACCCAAAAAATAATTTCTAAAATTTGACATATTTAAGACAAAATAAACATGGGCATTGCAGCGGCGAGTCGATATACATTCGGTCGGTAATGATTAGGTTCGTTATCGTACCAGAAGTAAAAATAAAAAATAATTTCGTTATTGGCTAGGTTTGTTACGGTACCGAAACTAAATAAACAATAACACAGGTGTTGCAGCGACGAGGCGTTGCGTTTTTAGTTGGTGTCGCTTAATTTCGTTACGATACCGAAACTAGATCTAAAACTCAATTTCCTCAATTTTTTATACTTAAAAATCCTTTAAAAAAGTCTTGATCGAAAGGAATAAATGAAAATCGAAGTTAACAACCAAGGGGATTCTTTTAAAAAGAAGTTAAACTTCTTAAAAGAAGCTGAAAAATAAGTACACCAAAATTAAAAGAATATATAGATAAAAAGTAAATGCTGCATTTGAGAATGCCAATGGGATGCAAAACACAAATCAGCCAACACACCATTACTAACAAACTCATTTAAGTGATGAAGCTAAATTCCTAAATATTAAAGCAGTTGGTTTCTAAAGGAGTTGTGGCACCAATATTTAATATTTATCTATATACTAGGTTTAAACCCGTTGCGGTGTGGTGGCGACTTGACGCAAATTACGGTTGGTATCGGTTAAGTTCGTCACGACACTTGCACTAGATCAAAAAATTACATGTGAACGCCCAAAAATAATGTCAGCACATGTACAACTTATGATGAAAGCGACACATATATGGTTGGTATCTGATAGAAAAATAAATTAGTAAACGTATAGCTTATAATACAAAAAATAATATAAGTAAAACGACGTTTATTCGGTTGGCAAATTACAGGCGTTGTGACGAAAATTCGGCGGTATCTATAGGTTCGCGACAATGCTGGAATTAAACCCAAAAAATAATTTCGAAAAATTAAAACAAAAAACAAAATAAACACGGGCATTGCAGAGGTGAGTCGACATGCATTTGGTCGGTAACCAATAGGTTCGTTATCATACCAGAAATAAACATAAAAAATAATTTCATTATTGGCTAGGTTTGTTCGGTACCGAACCGAAACTAAATAAACAATAGCATGGGTGTTACGGTGACGAGGAGTTGCGTTTTTAATTGGTGTCGCTTAAATTCATTACTATACCTATACTAATTATAATATCTATGCATATGTGTAGCCGCATATTGAAAGGATGAAAAAAATAAATACAACGTAAATGGCTAGCTAGTATACTACCTGGTTCCAAGTTCCGAACAGTTAAGTCTAGATTATCAAACCCTCAGCAGAATCATCTAAAACTCAAACCGATTGATTTGCTTAAAAAATCTAGATTGAAAAAATTAAAGATGAATATGAACAGCCAAGGGGATTCGAACCCTGGTTGTTTAACTGCAAAGAAGTTGGTGCAACACAACTTAGCCAACACACCATCACTAAAAAACCTGTTTTAGTGATGAAACTAAAACCATAAATATAGTTGTGGCACAACAATGGGTTTAGTTGTGGCACCACCATTTGATCTTTATCTATATATATATGATTAAATAATAAATATAAATATATATATATATATATATATATATATCAGAGGCGGCGTATAGGGCTATATGTAACATCTCGGATTTTTCATATTTGTATTCGTTTAAGTTTAAACCGATTCGGGAACGTAATTTGGATCATTCGAACTATTTAAAACTTGTATTTATTGGTATTTAACTTGGTTTAACTTATTTGATAATTTCATAATTTTCATTTATGCCAAAAAGTTCTTAAAAACCCTTAAAATCAGTTAAAACGGCTAAAAATCGCATTCATAAAAGTACAGGGACTATTTTTGACCCAAATCTCGAAACTTATGCCCCAATATAAGTTATATAATATTATAACATGACCATTTTCTTACCTTAAATATTAAAAACAAAATTTTATTATTAATTGGTTCGATTTTTTTATTAATTGATTATTTTGTTTCCTAATTCGTTTTTAGCATGCAAATCACTTATTTTAGGCATAAATCAGGTGAATTAAGCTCCAAGAAAACTAATAAAACTAAAATACATGTCCATATACATAACCTCTTGATCAAGAACGAAATTTACAGCTTATAACATTGATTTAATCATTAAAGGCTCATTCGGTTCTTAAACGAGTAAGTTACCATATTTAGATCGATTTAGTGTATCCTATATAAACATATCACTATTTCTCTACCACAAATCATCCCTAAACCCTAAAAAACTACTCTCAGCCGTCACCTCCTCTGACCCTCCTCAAACTCTTCGGTTTTTGCTTATTGGTTGAAGATACGTTCATAACCGGTTGGCTTTGCATACATATGGACCTTTGACTCATCGTTTCTGTTGATTCTTTCACTTTCTGGGTAAGTTGTAAACATAGAAATCATTCATATATATTCCCTAGTCAATAACCTTCAATAAATTTCGGTGGTTGAAGGGTGTTGACTGGTCAAATCATTTAAAACTCGTTAAAGGACAAAATAGTCAACTAGTTTGACTTAAAGTTTTCTCATACTTCTAGTCGGATTCAACGTTCAGTCCAGAAGACTTTTATTCTCGTAACAAAATTTTAAGGCTACTGACCAAAACCCGACTTCTGACTCGCTTTTCGGATTCTGGTCAGTACCGACTCGTTTAAACGTTTAATTCAACATAACTAGAGTTCTACTGATCCGTTTGGATTGATTCCAGTGGCATTAAGTTCGATTTTATTTAAAGTTTCATATCACAAAGTTTCAGGTTCTGATCAGTTATCTCGTTTGACGCGTATTGGACGACTCGCTTATCCGTTTACTCGTTTATTCTTAATTATACTCGCTTGCCTTTAAACTAAGGTGAGTTTTATCATTCCCATATTTTACTCGATTTTCATAAACGTTTTGGAGATATATGCGTATATAATACTATATATACATATCTATATATACCTACATATCAAAAATAGCAAACGTGTAATTGTGTGTGATTAATCAAATCTACTTGTTATGTGCTTATGTGTTATTGTATTCATTCGTTTGACATATCCCCTTGGAGAGGGTTCTCATTCTATTGACCACCGCCCGATTCGCTTGGCAACGGTCTTATTCTTATTTGCTCATGGTTGATTTACCGGCGCCCGATTCGCTTGGCAATGGTGTAATCGACAACTTACTTGTTTATGGTTTGATTTCATTACCGCATTTATTATCTTTTGCTTATTTATTATATTATCCTTATTTTATTGCAAAATTGGTGGTAAACTCACTCCACATGTGTTGTTGACCAAAACTCTATTTTCTACGCATATGCAGGTTGCCTGAGTTGAATGATCGACACTTAGAAAGACCTTAGGGTTATATTGAAGACAAACTTAAATTTAATTGATTGTATTTATTTGAATTGTATTGTTGTATTTGAATATTGTGTATTATTTGAATTAAATAATTAATTAGATATTGTCACATTTTATATATGATAGTATCTTCGAACTGTGAGCAATCGGATCACTCCCCGGCATTTCCGCCTTAGATTGGGGTGTGACACTATACCCCGCCGCTGATAGTCCCTGCAACCGACGACCGCCATATTACGGCCGACGGTTTTATCCATCCTAACAACAGCATCATCATCATCATCATCACATCATCATCATCATCTTAACATAATCATCATCACCAACATAATATTAAAAAATTACCTTCATTTCGTGTCGGTGTCGGGTCAAATCTCCTAGGCTCGTGTCGTAATCTGGTCAGTGTCGATCCAATATAGACTCGTGTTTGGATGCTCGGATGCTCAGGAGGGAGTTTGAAATTTGAAATCATAAAGGGGCAGTTGAGCAACCAGGCTCCATATAAGGGGCATAAATACGCCGCGTATAGATCTATACGCGGCGTATTATGCCTATTTTTATTATTTAATATTATTATTTATTAGTATTTACTACTATTATTATTATTAGTTATTAATATTAATATTAATTTGTTATTTAATTATTATTTATTATTATTAGTTATTATTATTTTTATTTATTAGTATTTATTATTTATTATTTATTTAGTATTTTTCAGTATTATTAATATTATTATTATTAGTTATTAATATTAATATATATTTGTTATTTAATTATTAGTTTTTATTATTTGTTATGATTATTATTATTAGCTATTAATATTATTATTAATTAATTATTTATTATTATTTATGTATGTATATGTGTGTGTGTCTATATACATCCATTGATACATTTTTTTCTATACGCTGTCTAGATCTACGTTCGAGGGTTCCCTTCGCCAACCATCGCGTATCTGTTCGTACTCCTTCAAACGTTGTCCGTACAGTGTTTTCCATTTGAGGGCCGCCGGTACGGCGCTTCTTTCCCAATTATGTTCGACGTAGGCATTGGGAAATCCCCTACCAGTTTGATATATATCCAATGATCACCTCCCCAGTTAGCGATGCCCATAACCAGTGGATCCAGAATCAAGTCAGGACCGATTCTCAATGGGAAGTAAGATTCAGTCTGATTGCCAGCTAGGTTGACTAACACACACCCGTATGTCTGAGCAGCCACGTGCCCGTGACGGGGTACGCTGAACCAACGACTCGGCGGTGCCGGTTTGACCGTGTTGGAGTACGGAATGCTGGAATGAACCCATCCGTACAATCTTTAATCCTCTTTCCTGAACATCACCCTCCATCACCCTTCGTTGGTTTCCAGCTCGTTCAGCATTGCCCGCCTATTATCCGGCCAGTGTTTCTCATGTATCCCCAAACCCACAGCGATTGCTCTGAAACCGCAGTTACCGTCTGGCGTACGTTTTTGATGTCTGTGACGAACGGTTGGGCCCAGCTAGGAATGACGCTCTTAAACATTTCTATCACCGGTACTTGTGCTGGCGAAACCATCAATGGAAACCCGAGGTGAGCTCCCGTATGTTTCGATGTCTTAAGTCGTCCCCGAGGAATTCGGTCATTGCTCCAGCTTAACGGCAACGAGAACGTGAGCCCATACTTTGAACAAATAAGTGAAAATTCGGTCATTGCCCCAGCTTAACAAGCACCAGACTGAGATATTATCCCGGACTTACCTGAACCGGTTGACACGTATGCCGACGTGGATTTAAGCGCGGTGTTGACGCTGATATTAACACGTTTGCTTAAAGCTTCCGTTATTACCGGCATAATACACAATGAAAGCACAAACTCAAACAACAATCCATACAATAGTAATTCTCTTCAACGACCACTTAAACAAGAAGAAGAGAAAAATAATGAAGACAATTGCTATTGTATGGATTGTTGTTTGAGTTTGTGCTTTCATTGTGTATTATGCCGGTGATAACGAAAGTTGTAAACAAACGTGTTAATATCCGCGTCAACACCGAGCCTAAATCCACGTCTGCCGGTTCAGCTAAGTCCGAACTAATATCTCAATCTGGTGCTCGTTATGTTGGAGCAATGACCGAATTTCCACCTATCTCTCCAAAGCAGGGGCTCCCGTTCTCGCTGCCATTAGCGGATACGGCGGATCCGAGAGATTCAAACTCATCAAACTAGTATCTCGATCTCGTGCTGGTTATGTCGACGCAATGAATTCTTATACCGCACATCTACTATATATATATACGTATATATAAGCCGATAATATTTAATATACGCAAGATGATCAACTTAGAATACCCCCAACTAAAAATAAAACTAATAACAAGCCTAAGCTTAAGCTTAGTGAAAACTGATATGTGTTTGAGTGAACACAACTACGGTTGTCGGTGGTGACCGACGGTCAAGACAGTTGGAGTTTGAAGAAATCAAAAAGCCAGATTTGAGATGTCGATAACGAAAGCAGCCGAGAAATTGAATGTTCATTTGGAAATGCTAGTTTTCCCAAGCTACTGTAACTGATTCAAAATGCCCATAACGAAACCAGCCAATAAATTAAAAGTTCGTTTCACATTGTCAATTTTCCCAAATAAGTCCTGCTACTAAACGCCCTTTATCGAATTTTGAACAATAATATGTTATTGATAAGTAAATAATATTAATATTTATAATAATCATAAATAACATTAATAATAACAAAAGAAAAGAAAAGAAAAAGAAAGAAAAAAAACCATAATAAGACAATACTGGTGGGCTTTTTTAGAAAAACTCACTAACATAACCTGCACCTATTTGATATAATACAATATAACATAATATAATATAACATAATATAATATAATAATAAAATAATATTATTATATTATATTATATTATATTATATACGAACATACCTTCGAACGTCTTGCGTCGACGCCTAACACCGACATCTGAATCTCTGACGTACATCAGGTACCTAATAATAATAATATTTTAGTTCTAATAATAATATAAAAATTAATATTTTAATACTAATAATTATATGTTTAGAATAATAATAATATAATAATTAATATTTAATAGTATTTTAATATTCTTATTTTAATAATAATACTATTTTAATAAATACAATAATAGTGTTTTATTTTATTAACAATAAAATTTTCATAACATCTTAATAATAATATTATTATTTTAATAGTAATAATATAATAAAAAATTTAACAATAACGGTAACAGTACGGGAAATCTATTTTAAGTTTTGGAGGTCCGGCGAACTAGGGTTACCGTAAAACAGTTCAGGCTCATGTAGGTGGTGTCTATATAGTAGGCAAGGTGTAGACAAATTTCAAAAGTAAACCATTTACCAAATCTCGGTCCTAACATGCACAACTATGTTCTAACATGTACTAAATAAAGATAAAACGAAACCTGGTTTAACTCCGACTGACCATTAGCGCCGTCCGGCATCTCCTCGTCCGACTCCGGAAATATATGGTTGTTGGTGTTGGTTGAATGAAGAGGGTGAGGGTGAAGTAAAAAAATAAAAAAAAGAAAAGAGAAAGGATGGAGAGGGAGGGGAGGGATCCGGGCTCCAATAATATACAAAATCCAATACGCCGCGTATAGGGCTATACGCGATGTATTCGGGTACGATCCGACAACCCTATGACAGAGCCAGGCTAGGACGTCAAATCGTACCCTAATACGCCGCGTATAGGCCTATACGCGGTGTATTCATGGGTGTGGTGGGTGTCTCTAGCAGGACCCTATTATAAATATTTTAGTAGCTCTAATATATACGTTTGTTGATGAGTTTTTTTTATCTTTTCTTAAACGATTGATAATTTTATTAAAATCCGGCTACTAGCTTGAGGGTAAAATCAGCTGGGATCTTTTTGGGAAAAAAGAAAAAAAAAAGCCCATAAGTTATAATATATATAATCTTTTCTTATTTGTTTTCGGGTTAAAGCTCACCTACTAAAAAGCGAATTCAATAACTTTAGATGAGGGATTTAAATGTGATTTTTAGGCGGGGTTTATGGATTTCATTCCTACGTCGCATGGGATATGGTCTTACGGCGGTCAATAAGTCAACCTTGAACATAGCTCTGGAAAAAAAAGCTTTACACATGTTAAAATATATATAGAAAAGGACGGCAACCAGGCGCTATGTGAAAGCACAACTATAAACCAAATCTAATGAAAGATATAGGAAATTTTCATGAAATGCCTAAATAAAATCCAATAAAAATATAGAAAATATTTAACAATAATCTAAACCAAATCCAATAAAAAAAATTGAAATGCGCACTAGTATAGATTTGAAAAGATGAACCAGCAACTTATCACTAATTAGATATACACAACTTAACTATTAGAATACTGGAAATGGTTGTACGTTTATGACTTTAGTGAAATCTTTGATCAAATCAATTGATTATGAAAGAATAAATCATGTTTGGTAAATATGTTAGAGTGATTGTCTCTGTAAAATTAGATTGCATATAATAGTATATTTAAATATTAGTCATTATATTGTATATTTATCTCTCATTGTAATTAATTGAACAAATGGTGGTTTCATAATATTATACATTAATATGGTACTAGTGCTTATATCTCTAACGAGAATACTTTGATCCTATTAGCTTTTAAATCACCGTACACCAACCCTAAATTTCTTTTTCGACCACCTCTCTATTTCTTTTCCAGGCACTATAATCCTACCATCTCTATCGAAATGCCTTAAAAAAAAGAAACAAAAATCTCTTCCTAAGTCACCATTGCAATGGTTACTTTTTCAAAGACAATTACTTCTTTGTTTATATCAGTTAGGTTTTACAAAACCTATTATCCTTCCTATTACCGCCGCAAATACTCTACCTTTTACATCCTATCTTTGGTTTCATTCAACCCCAAGCAAAAAAAAAAAAAAATCCCACAAAATATATCTTATTTTGCTTCTATCTCCATTTACATCTTTAACTTCATAGACTTCATTAACTTCTTCTATTTCTTAAATACCATAATCATACACTTTTATTTAAAATTGGACTTATCCTATTGTCGTCTATATTGCAAGAGCATATCAAGGAATGTGATCAAATAAATTGTTTATGGAAGAGCAAATCATGTTTTGGTTAATATGTTAGAGTGATTGCCTCCACACAATTAGCTTGCATATAATTTGTATTTAATAGTCATCGTATTTATAACTATCTTCGTCATTGAACAATTGGTAATTTCATAACATATTTATCGTTCTAAATATATGATTTCAATCAACTTTCAAATACAAAAGGTACATATAAATTATTTTCACTAATGTGATCATACCAATAACTCTAAGTAACGTTGGTTATTTTTCATGTTGAATACTATTTGCATACAATCAAATGCACTGTATTTTCTTATTGTTAACGAATATAAATTTGCTATTTCACCCACAATAGAAAAATACGGTACTAATGTAAAAAATCGTGGCAACAATTTTTGAATAAAACAACATTAACTGGATCATATATGACCATTGTTTATGAATTTTACAAACGTTTTTAAAAGAAAACCAGTTTAATAGAATTATAAAAAGCTTATTAATTATAACCCGTATATGCTTTTGTCTTCTTTACTACTTATATCTAGAATTATAGCTATTCCTGGTATGCTGTTACTTCTTCGTTAAACATGTTAAATTTTAAAATATGCATCGTTAAAAACGTTGTAAAATGTTGAAGCTCATTGATGAGGTCATGTGGATATAGAATCGCCGTTACATGCTTATTGAATAAATTTTTATGTAGATATGGTTGATGTTCTCATTTGTAAATAACAAGTGTTAGTTTGTACTTTTTTAACTAACTTTGCTGAAGTTTGTTCGGCCGCAAACACCAGTTCAGGGTGTGTTTGGGTTTATAAATTTTTGGGTTAGGCATTTTACATTTGGGTCAAGCCTAAAATACAAGTTTTATGTGGGTTTGTTGATAAACTGCTGGACTAGGCTAGGTTGCTGTTGTGTAAAATCTGAGGGTCCCCTGCCGGTTATGGGCCTTGTGTGGCTGCACAGCGCCACAGCCTGCACAGGCCCAAAACCGGCCCTAACTACACTTAGTCTTACTAACATTTTGTATGCTTGCGTTTATGTTGGAGTCACAGCTTGGTAACAAATACTTGAGTAATGTAGCCAACTAGTGGATTGACTTGCCAAGATGCGACGTAGTCTGGCGTACTCATCCTCAAATCATATCCAGTCATCATAGTCACGACAAATGTATTAGCAGCATCAAAGAAGACATAAACAACAAATCGTCACGATATTATCAAGTGAGACTTCATAGCAAATACAAATCAACTGATTATGTGACATAAAACATGATATTTCTGCTAACATGACCAATAATTTGTAACAATTACTTGAATGATTGACACAATTGATTATATAGAAGAGGCAAGTTGCACCATAACTGTATATAGTAAATTAAGTTTGTACATCCTCCAAGAGATGTTAATCAAAACCCTCAATTCAAACCTGAGAAACTTCTATTAAGATATCTATAATCGTGAGATCAGATGAGGAACTATGCTACAGATAATAGCCATGAAAAATCTTAAGTGTAGGCCACACCCGATTTAAGGTTCAGACCAAAAAGACAACCAACCACAATGACCAAACGCAATGACCGATGAATCCGTCACGCATCGTCGCCTAGGGTTCTGAATTGGAACCCGGCAACAACACACAAATCCGGCACCGCCATAAACAAAGAAAGAGCCCAGACAATAACCAAGAAAATGAAACTGTAGAGTCAGAGAAAGCAACGGTGGTGGAGACATAAACTATAAAAGGACAATGACATCATCAATGTTCACCTCTTGGAAGCTTAAGATACATGCACAAATTCAGATGAAAATGGTATTATACAAGTACAAAATTTCTAACACAAAGTACAAGCCTTATTGCCTAAGAAAGTTTCAAATTGTTACCAACATTAAGCAAAAAAAATTGATAGAGAAAATACGGCTAAAACTTCAACTAATGGCTATGGGACTTTTCATACACTGAGAGAAAAAAATACAAAGAAAATTTGTCTTTTTCATACACACAAGGGTGTATGATTTTTAAAAGTGTGTGTATGAAACCACAACCTCGCGTAGATATAGGCTGGATCAGATTTAATAGGAACATCCGGATTAAAACTTTAAATCTGATCAAGACATATCATCATTCGTTTCAAAAGAGAGAATATTATGATAGAACTATGATATTATACCATCAAACAATGATTATAATTATCGGGATTCATACCACATTTAAAAAATTGATAATGTTATAATAAATTATAAATTTGACTTGTTTATAAACCACAGATGGAGAAATTAGCTTCATTGTGCACATTGGTGTGGGGGTGTTGCTTATTTTATGCTATTTATAACTTATTAACTTTTAAAAAAGCTTAAAGGTGTTTGATATTATGACTTATTAACTTTTTGAAAAATTAAGGAGGTATAATATGGAATCCCAAACACCCCTAAATCTTCATTTGGGCATTTTATTACCATAAATTTTGTAGGATAATTGGGCCTGTTCCTACATTAATATCAGCCCAAACCTTTGTAGCCCATATGAATTATGATCATGTATTGTAGAATGTGGGCTGTGATGTTTGAACACCAGACCCAATTCACTTCGCAACCATTTTTCACGTTACAAAGACACAAAAGGAGCTACAAATTTACTATGGTAAACCAAACAACTCAGATGAGTTTGGGTTGCAAAAGATAATGAATGTTTATGTAAGTATACTATTTATTTCATTTGATTTCGTAAGTATTTATGTGTTTGTTTGTTTCTTTGTTTTGGTTTATACATGTTTATAGGACAAATTATCATGTCCATATTGTTAAATTATTTGTATAAGTTTGATAATTTACAAAATAAAATAAAAGTTGCCCGAAGATTGAGAGTATATAATTATTTTGACTATCCTAACCCCATGGTTAATTGGGTGGCCAATGAAAATAACTACTTTGCCTTGCCATAACACAGTCCATTTTCAGGTATATTCGGTATAAACACTCTTTTCATAATAGTAACTAGCAACTATTTCAGTTAAGCCGTTTACTTGGGAAAGGGAGGGGGGGGGGGGGGATTGTAGGGTCCGCACAAGTGTCGGTTGGTTTTAGTTTGAATACTCCCAACAATGTTGAAATAGTCAGGTGGGTTGGGCCGAGTTGCACTAGCTGTGAAGTTTCATCACACAAAAAAAAGGTAAAAAACAACTCCTAAATGCTGAATTCTTTTCTTTTAACAAAATAAAATAATAAAAAAAAAAGTTTATGATAGAGTTGAAATGGGTTCTAACCCTACAGGTTTCAACTTGGTCAAACCTGATTTTTTTCCAACCTGAACTAGTTCCAACAAGAAACGGTTTTGATTTTTCTTTTACCCAAACCGAAACCAATTCAACCCACCATACCCAACCTGAACCAGATAAAACCCGATTTTAAACCGGTCAAACCCTATCGTTGGCCTTTTCAACCCCAATCCGTCCAGACAAAAACTAGTTGACTTTTGTTGACCCACACAGAAACCAGTTCTGACCCGCCAAATCCAACCCAAACCGGTCAAATCCAACCCTGACTTTTTCAACAACCGACTCCAACAGGACTCGAGCCGACATCCCTTGAAAAGACGAAACATTATCCAACTCCTTGATACTGCTAGCGCAAGGTTTTTATTGATCTTAAGAACACATATAATAACTAAAAATAATATAAACAGAAAAATGTAATCAAGGTAAATGAACACAAATTTATTATCTATATGTATCAACATATTGCTAATAATAAGAGTCAACTCGTTGAGCCACAAGTAAACGGAGTTACGAGACAGCCAAGTAGGAGCTCGGTGGTAGATTTTGAGTCAAGTCGAGTTGACTTGTACACTTTCAAGCTCGAGAACAAGTTAAGTCTAGTTAACTAAACGAACTCGATGAACGAGTTAAGCTAAGTTTTTTTTTTTTTTTGAATTTTTTCTTGTATAAATTTTACTTGAATATCTTATTATCTTATTCCTTTGAAAGTTGATAGAATGAAAATTAATTGATTACATGATTGCTTCATTTTAGATTAAGTTTTTGATGATTATTTGAATGCTAGTCATTTGGTAATTTGTGTTTTGATTGCTTTAACACGGTGCTACATATGTAAATAGGGGTGTCAATCGTGTCTGGTTGACGGGTTGACGGATTGAGGGGTTTTGGGCTGACGAGTTAGTTGACATATAAATTAATTTTACTTTTAAAAGTTAATTGACATATGAAAAAATAAAAAATCTAAGGGGATGTTTGTTTACATCTGAATGGAGCCATTCAGATGGAAACATTCAGAATTAAACAACTTATTCATTCATACTTCAGCCTGTTTGGTTTCAAACAGAAAAACATCTGAATAGTTAAAATTATGTTTGAATTAGTCAGACTCATTTTGTTGCTGAATGGGGTATGGGCTTATTCAGACCTGACTTGTTCAGATCCGAATGAACCAAACAATCCCTAAGTATTTAACTATAAAATTTAAAACTTCTTATCTCTAAAATCAAAATATTAACTTCTCTAAAATTGTTAAAACGGATTAACGGGTCAACCCACTTTTTAGCAAGTCAGGTTTCGGTTGACCTGTTTAAGAAAACGGGTCATGTCAACCGACCCAAAACCTATATATTTTCGTGTGAGACTTCTGATCATGACAGAAATTGACCCTATATGTAAATCAAAGAATTTGAAAACCAATTTAGTAAGTCAACTTCAATTTAATTTAAGTCAATAGATTAGTATTATAGGTTTTGTATTTGAATTTATTTAAAAATATACAACCCTTGAATAACCCTACTACACACAATTCGTAATTAGGGGTGTTCACGGTTCGGTTTTAAACCGTGAAACCGTTCAAATCGGTCAACGTTTTGGTTTCACGGTCGGTTTTTATCTTTCACTTCCGGTTGATCGGTTTCAAAGTTTCCAAACCGCAATGAACGGTTTTGTTTGCGGTTTACGTCAAAAATCAATCGTATCAAACCGGACCGGACTGTAAGGTTGATTATTGTTTATTTGTTATAAATATTTGATATTAGGCATTATTAATTATTTATTCAAGTTTAATTTGATTAAAATTGATGACCGACCTTATCTCTTAATTTGAGTCTGTCAGCTAGTTATTATAAGAATATGAAAATAGTACCTCAGCATAATTGAAAAGTAAGGAAAACATGGTTTATGTTTCATTTGAGGAATGTACACTATGAATACCATACATGATAATTGATTTGTAGTTTTGATTGTAATTTGAAAGATCACATGAATACTTGAAACCTCTTAAATTGTGTGGAGACTGTTTTTTCTTTTTCTTTTTTTTTTTCAAACTGTTGTGTTTGGAGACTTATTTTATGTTTTTGAAAAAGTTTATATATTATCCATTTTACATAAAGCATCAATAAATCTTAAAACTGTGAAACCAAACCGGAACCAAATTGTTAGTAACGGTTTGGTTTGGTTCAGTTTTAAATTTCAATGGATAGGTTCTGGTTTATGATAATAAAAAACCGTACTAACGGTTTGGCTTACAGTTGCTATTCTTTTTTATCTTTTGATTGGTAGACCTCGACAGGTACTAATTGTAAGTTTAAAATGTCATTCTTTTTGGGATCTTAGGGCCCGTTCGTTTTACGGACTTTTTTTAAAGGATTTGGAATTGGATTGGAATGGAATGTTTGAGAATCTCTTTCATGTGTTTGGTTGGTTAATATGTATTGGAATTGGAATCTTCTTCATTATCGGGTTTTTTTTTTGTTTTTTTTGTAGAACGAGGACAACGAAGGAAACGTTTTAGTTTTTTTACATTTTTCGTTTTTGATTTATATTTTGAGTTATGATTTTTTTTATTAATTTTTTTGAATTTTTTTTGAAGGGGTTTTTATTTTCCGTAACAATCCTTTAAAATAGGTGGGATTTTGAAATCCCATGAAATGTGGGATTTGATAGGATTTAGTTTCCATTCCCATTCTTTCATTTAATGAAACGAACATATCAATTCATGAGATTTAAAATCTCATTCCTTAGAATTCCTTCCAAATCCTTGAAACGAACAGGACTTTAAAGTATGGTTGATGATAGCCATGGTCGAGATTTTACACTTTAGTCTAATCGTGTTTTAAGATGTCTTCAATTTCAACTTGACTGACAGCGATTATGCTTATCATCCAGTAGCACAACAAGTTGTATTTCCATTAAAATTTAAACAAAACAAAACTTTTTTAAGTTGGCTTGTAGTTGCACCATCTATCAATGTTAGTCATAGCATCAAATACATTAAAGGAATTTGATGACAAAGTGATGTCAGTCTTGGATTGATTACCTCTTACCTTTAATGTTTTACATCTTGTATATTTACTTTCGTGTCTCGACTTTTTTTATTTCAAAAGCATTTCAACTTATGTCTAGACTAAACGACAATGAAAGTTTAGTATTAAAAGCTAATGTATCCTTGGATCGATTCTCGGTGCATACCAACACTATACTATGTAAACGGTCGGTACACTTTTCTATTATGTGTAGTAAAGCTGACGCAATAATCATTTTGCTTGTAAATTTAAAACAAGAATTTGTGGAAAATATACACTCTTACATACATGTCTGGTGAGGAGGAGCATCCTCATGTAGGCAGTAAAGACACTTGCTCACTCACCATGCGCTATATTTTGAGGGTGTTTGAGATTTGCTTATTTAACTCTAAAAATGCTTTTTTGTCAAAAGTGTTTATTGGCTTCTGACTTTTTTAAAATGAGTTTTTAAAAAGTGTTTGGATTAGCTTATGTGGTTGGAAAAACCATAAGCACTTTTTAAAAAATGTTTTGCTTAGCTTATTTACGTAAAATGACCAAAAAGGGTAAATGGTGGGTAGATTAGTAAAAATCCAATCAAAAAGCCAAAAGTATTTTTGAAAAACCTCAAATTGGAGCTTTTGAAAAAGTATTTTTTCAAGCCAATCAAAAAGCCAAAACAAAAGGGGCTTTTACATTTGCCAAACATCTTTTTTGCTTATTGGCTTCTTGAAAAAGCCAATAAGCATTTTTCAAACTCAATCCCAAACGCCCTCAATGACTGATGAGTGGGTTTTTAAAACAACATTAATTATACTTTTTAACCAACTACGTATTAAATTATAATAAACAATTACTATTTCTAAAAATGAATGGCTCACTATTCACCGGGTGCCCCGCTGCTCAGTCACAACTCACTAGCGCAACGTGTTGTTCTTGTGAGCGTGAGTCTGTGTGGCTCACCCTCATAGAATATAACAGTTGTACTTATACTTATTTATTATTGTTTTGAATATTTTTGATCTCTTGTGACTATGGAACTGATCCGACTTCACTTAGTTACCCAAAAGGAAATCCAGGCATAAGACAAGGTAAACCACGAGCTAGAGCTGGAGTCACAGTCAACGTTTGGAATGGAGTTCGTGTCAAATTCCTGATGAACCTCGTCTAGGTTAACTACACATGGCTTTGTTTGGTCAAAGACTCAAATCTAGCATATTCTTTTGCGGTCATTCTATTCCAATTCTTGAAAATAGGTCAAAGTTGACATTTTTTTTCCTTTTTGAGCCAAACATATGTGTGAGCCACATAATATTTGTTAATTTATACCTAGGGCTATAAATGAACCAAACGTTCAACAACAGTTCGTGAAGTATTCGATGTAAAGTTCGTTTATGTTCGTTCGTTTAATAAATGAACAAACATAAACAAGAAAATTCATTCGATTACTTAATCAAATGAACATGAACACAGCTTACGTTCATTCAGTTGTGTTCGTGAACGTTTGATAATATTTACATGAAAGTTCGTTCATGTTCGTTTGTACATGTTGTTTATGAAAGTTTTTTTGTGCATTTATTTATTTTATATAAACATATTATATTCTTTAATTTATTACCCTTAACATAAAATAGAAAATCATATTCTCACATTGATTTTGCATTGTTCTTATTTCCTTTCTCATTATTCACATTGATAAATACATAGATCTCAATTTCTAGGCTTCGCCGATTCTATTTGTGTTCATGAATCGTTCGTTACACATTCATTTTTTTAATGAACGAACACAAACATAAAATCCCGTTCGGTAAGTGTTTGTTTTGTAACACCCCAGCTTTAAGCGGAATACGTCCGGGTGTAACGTACAGATCACTCATAAGCTCATAACACTATTAATAGTGACAATATATTTATTTTATTCCATAATTTCGCAAGTACACAAATAGTTCGATAATGAGACAAATAACATTACAACGAAAAGAAACATTTTATTATTCATTTAAATAAATCCTAAGGTCGATCTATTTTTCTTGTCCTTATAATTCTTCGTATTAACCGGCAGCACGTTTAAAATAATAATAATTTTGTCAACAGAATATGTTGGTGAGCTTTCATAAGTTTTGCGTATATATCTATATAAAAATTACGATTCAACAATCTTCATGCGATATGTAATGCAACGAAAAATAGCGCCCCAACTTCGGGGAATGATAATGATATCACCATTCTTTACAACCGAAGTTGAAGGATAGGTAGCACAGGTATGTCCCGTCGGACCTTCACACTTTGCGCTTGCGATTGGATTGCGTCTCACCATAAAAGCAGTAAACACATTGCATATAATACACTTATACATCATAAACAATATGTATGAACAATAAAAACACAAACGATATAACGCGAATCGGTTTGAAAACAAATGCATAACCAACAAATTAAAATTTGAGACGTGCTACACCCAAAAAAATATTTTACAACGGTAAAAAGGGGTTATGAAAAACTCACATGTTAAAGTAAGTGAGTGAAAGCGAACTATGCGTTTACGCGAGCTAAAACGGACGAGTTCGGTTCGATGAGCGGCCCTAGAAAATTTTCTAGGTTCAAAATAAAATTCAACAAATTAAACGAAAATGGAAGACTTAGAAGATTCGGTTCATGGTTTAGTGTTTTAAACATTTGAAAGCAAAAAATATATATATTTACTTTATAATTGTATATATTTTTAGAGTTTACATCGTAAAGTTTATAAGTTGGTTAATTTTAATTATTTATAAAATGTTGGGTTATAATATTTCTTAGTCATGTTATTAAGTCGGACTCGTTTCAAGAAAATTCCCAAACGAGCCAAAAATGAATTTAAGCGAGTGGTTCGTTTTTGGTCAGACTCGAACTCAACTTTTTATGTCGGGTTCATTTCCGGCTTGTTAAAATAATATTTCTAAAAAGAATTTGGTTTTAGATGTGATAAAATTAACTGAACTAAAACTGAATACATGCATAAGCGAGTCGAGTTCGTTTTTATGAACTAATACTAATGTTAAATTAATCATAACGTCATGTTTTAAACTATTCAAACATGAAGGAAAATAACACATACATACCCGAGGAATGAACACAAGCATAAAAAAAAGAAGAAACTTGAAACTTGATCGGTTTAACTTTTGAAAGTCAAAGTAGCCAAAATACACCAAAATGAGAGAATAATAACAATACTTTGTAAATTGAGTTGTGGCAAAGTGAAATGAGAAGCAAATGAGCTCTATTTATAGGTAAACATGATCAAAGATGATAACAAAGAATTAAATTTGCTCGAGACTTGTTAATGGACTTGAATAACATTCAAAACCTCTAAAATGATCATAAAAGTTGAGTTGAAACATAATGAATATATTCAAATAAGTTTATTATCATAAAAATGAGTGAAACACCTTTGAAATCATTTAAAACGGTGTTAAAATGAGTTAATTGAAGATCAAACATGATAACATGTAACATAACCTTAGACTTGAATAAAATGCAATTAATGTATAAAAATACATAAAATGGGTTTAGGATTAAACTTAAAGATGGGATATATTATAATAAGTTAAAAATAGAGTTTACTAAATACGAAAATTCGAAAGTTTAAAACGGGTCAGGTTTCAGGTTTGAATTTAACGAATGTTACATGCTTGATTCGTTTGAAACCCTATTCATATCCATTAACTATAAGAGCCCATAACTTTTTAAGTCACCATAAGAAACATTTATTTGCTAATTCACACCTACTAATAATTTATAAAAAGGAACAAAAAATGAGTAGTTTAACGACTTTCTTTTGTCTTGTATACATTGTTGAATGTATCATAATTTTTTGTTGACTACTTCTCTTTTCTACTTTTGGAATTTTAGTTGACTGTAAGTTTGATGTTGATTTTTGTTGACTACTATTTTCTAGGTTTGACTTTTTATTTGTCAGTTTCATGCCTTGTTGATGTAAATAATTAGGGAAAATTCTGAAAAGATATCTTTTATTAGAGAGAGAAAACAAATGGCTCCTAAATTTCAACTATTTCATAATTATTATGGACATTTTGGACTGGGGCACCATTTTGGGAGGCGTTCCGACGAGATTCATCGTCAAATTAAAAACTAGCATGTGTTAAGTTTTTGACTTGGCCGTACAAAACTTCTAAGTGTCGTTTGAGCCGGCCAAATTCTTTTCGTAAATTTTCAGCTCAAAAACACTTCCTAAACTGTTTTCTTTTATCTTCTATTTGCTCCATCCAAATTCCAAAGTTTTTAATAATTGTGCCTTTTGAAAACTGTCTGTCAAGACACATTTTAGAGGAATTTGGTGATTTGGTCGGAGGAGACGACTTCCATTTCTTTATTTATATACTCCTTTCTTCATGTTCACTTCCATTTCTTTATCTTTCACAAATTATCTTTGAATTTGTTTCAAGATCTTCATCTAAAATAATGAAGTTTAAGAGGGCTTTTTATAATAAGTATACTAATTACAAATCCTAAACCATTTCTCTTACTAAAAGGGAGGAAAGTACCAAAAATTATTCAAAGCTTATTAAAAAATTGGCGGGTACCGAACACACCACGCCATCATCGTCCCATTTTATAAATTATTGTTTTCAATTTCATCATACTATGCAAATAACATGACCAAAAGACACCGATCAGATCAATACATATTCATTCCAATCCAAACCCTAATTCAATCACAACAATCATATACATAATGAAGTTTAAGAGGGCTTTTAATGGCGGAAATTCCCACCATGAAAATCACGATGAAGATCTTGGAACAAATTCAAAGATAATTTGTGAAAGATAAAGAAACGGAAGTGAACATGAAGGAACGAATATATAAAGAAAGAGATGGAAGTCGTCTCATCAGACCAAATTCCTCTAAAATGTGTCTTGGCGGACGGTTTTAAAAGCCGCAATTATCAAAACTTTGGAATTCGGATGGAGCAGGGAGAAAACAAAAGAAAACAGTAGGGGAAAACTGTTTTTGAGCTGAAAATTTAAGGGAAGAATTTGGCAGGCTCAAACAACATTTAGAAGTTTTTGTATGGTCAAGTTAGAAACATAACACGTGTCAGTTTTTAATTTGATGATGAATCTCGTCAGAACCCCCCCCCCCCCCCCCAAAGTAACGCCTTAGTCCAAAATACCCATTACAATCCTAGATTAATTGAATTTTATGGGCCATTTTTTTCTCCCTGTATAAAAGGTCCCTTTTAAGAATTTTCCTAAATAATATACATGTACTTTTATTACAACTCATGAAAATCTGTTTTGGAATATTGTTTTGTAAATACAAATAAATACTATTTCACGTTGTACGTTTTCAAGTAACTTATGTGTCACTTGTTTTTTAAAGGTAAAATGTCTACAGTCTGCGGACTACATCTGTAGAAATCTGTAGAAGAAGAGGTGGACCAAACCTCTACAGTCTGTAAGAAGAAGACTGTTTGTTTTTTAACGTTTGTAGACAACTAAAATAAACTGATGTACGAACTATAGTAGTAGGTGGTGGTGGACGGTGAGAGTGGCGGTGGGGACAGTGGGTGGTCATGGTGATGGACGGTGGTGGTGAAGGATGGTGGGTTGTGGTAGTCGTGGACGTTGGTCATAAACATTTCTTTAACATCTATTTACGTAATTTATCATCAAATCACATTCTTTGGCCTTTTGATTTTTCATATGGGAAACTAGTAAAACCAATAGCACGATGCGAACACATTAAAAATGATTAAGAATCATATATTTTATAACGGACTTTTGTAAAAATAAAATAAAAAACGTCTTTTTTTTGTGTGTGTCGTAAGATTTTATTTTTCTTTTTTAGAAACTTATAAAGAATATCACGTTTAAAATGAAAATGTTAATTTTAATAGTTTTAATACTTTTTATAAAATTAAAAACAATCAAAAGTCTAGGTGGGTAGTGGTGGCGGGGGATGGTTGGTGGTGGTGTTGGATGATGGTGGTGGTGGCGGCGGACGGTGGGTGATGGTGGTGGTGGACAGTGGGTGTTGATAGGTGGTGGTGTTTAATCCTCTGCAGACCTTAGAAGATCTCGGAAGTGGATGAGCCAAATCTACATCAAGAAGAGTTCGCGTAGACGTTTTTTAATGAAACTTTTTCGAAAAACAAATAGTCTGCAGATAGTAATGTCTGCACATGATATGGGCGACACAGACAAAAAAGCTTACACAGACCTTTTTAATAAAAACAAACAGCATCTTAATTACTAAGTTCATACTTTTGGACCATAAACAATGGAATATGTAAGTTTATTTTACTCTCAAAATACAAGATATACAACTGCTTTGTTCATTAATTAATGAGAAAGCAACATGCTATACAGAATAATAGAAGCGACAACATTTCAACATCATGAAAGAGTCCTTGCTTTGGATTTTAATTCCCCAGGAATGGGTCATGTTTATGGGTTAATAGATTAAAACCCCGATACATTGTTGGTACATGATGTCAGTAGTTCAGTGTCTAGTGTTTGTAATCGAGTCGTTTGGATTTGAGTTTGTATGTAAGCGAAGTTGCTAACAAGTTCGCTGATATAGGCGAACTTGTTAGACAAGCGAAGTTAGTGACAACTTCGCCTGAACATGCCAGGCGAAGTTGTCGTGATATATATGTCCTAGGTTACGGCTTAGAGTTTAACAATTCAATCAGTGTATTCAGTTTACGTGTAACGAGTCCAGTATTAGTGATAGATATCACGTGTTTTCCGGTTGCAATATAACGTGTTTGTGTTTATTGTAACGTGTGTTTAATCGTATCGTCTTCTACGCTCGTAACATCTTACGTAGGGATTCCGCACCTACGTAGAACGAGATATCTCGTGTAGATCCGGCTGGGAACCTACAATTGGTATCAGAGCTTTTGCTCGATTGTGTGGTTCGGGATTATCACGCGGGTGTAGAAATCGTTCCGTTCGATTATTCGCGGGACGAGTTTTCTGAGTTTTTGTGTCCTACTCACCTCCTACAATCATAAACAACCCATAACACCTTCACAAACCTCGTAAAGTCCAGAAATCAAACCTGCATATTCATCGTGTTCATCAGGCGAAGTTGTCGTCACTGTTCGTAGGGTTTCAGCGAAGATATAAGGTTAAGCGAAGTTATCCACAACTTCGCCTACCTTCTCAAGTTCGCTTATCTCAAGCGAAGTTACCCAAAACATCGCCTACTTCACAAGTTCGCTTACCTTAAGCGAAGTTATACACAACTTCGCCGAATCAGGCGAATTTAAAAAGGAAGCGAAGTTCAGAATCAGCGAAGTTCAGACTTAAGCGAAGTTATCCACAACTTCGCCTACAGTACTGTGAAAAATAAAATTTTTATTTTTCGGATTTCATTGTGTCTTGAGAAAGATGTCTTCAATTAACATTACTGAACTGGTAAAGATGGAAGTGGAAGCGGGGTCAGCTACAAAGGCACCGAAGATGCTTAAGAAAACCGATTATGTAGCGTGAAAAGATCGTTTTGAACAATATGTCAAGTACCAAGATGCTAAAATGTGGGTGTGCATACAAGATGGTTACATTCCACCAACTGCTGAGTATGAGGGTCGTGATCAGATCAAGAAATACAAAGAGATGGAAGAAGAAGAAAATAAAATGTATGAGGCTGAAAGCAAGGCTCATGCAGCGATTACAATGGCTCTTCCACAAGAGATTCTACACACCTTCAGAAAGTATAAAACTGCTAGAGAGCTTTGGGAAGCACTTGAAAACCGTTTTGAGGGTAATGTGGGAATTCGTGCTTCAAATATTAAACTTCTCAAAACCCAGTTCTCGGTCTTCAAGTATTTGAAGAATGAATCACTTGATGATATCATCACTAGATATTATCATCTGATGACCGAACTCGGCAATTATTCAATTGATTACAAAGAAGATGAAATTGTTGAAAAGCTTCTTGATGCTCTCCCACCGAAATGAGAGATGTACACTATGTTGATGAGAGAAGACAAAGACTTTGCCGACTATGACCTGGAAACAGCAGTTAATAAGCTACGAACTTTTGAACTAAACATGGTTCGAAAAGAGACACCTACTGATCAGGTTCAAGATCCAGGAATGTATGGTGCAAAGGTTAATACAAGTTCAAGTTCGAAGTCTGATTCGTCTGCTTACTACTCAATGGGAGAGTCGGGTGCTAACTCAACACATGAAGGTCATGTATCTCTCAACATGACTGGTGATGTTTGCTTTGTAGCTGGAGGATCAAATGCTTCTAACCCTCAAGCAACAAAGAGTAGTTTTACCCCAAGTGTTTCGAACAACAACTACTCAAGGATGCCCATGAGTGTTAAATCTGCTGAACAACAGTTTGCTCTCTATATGCATCCTTCATTGCTTCGTATGAAAATTACATTCAGGGTAAGATTGTTGATCCTGCGACTTTGGATGAAGATTATGATCAGATCGATGCTGATGATCTGAAAGAGATGGATCTGCAGTGGCAGATGGCGATGATTGTGAGAAGGGTTAAGAGGTTTATGAAGAAGACAGGTAGGAAGTTTGTTGGTGAAAGACCAGGGTTCGATAAGTCGAAGGTCAGGTGCTACAACTGTCAACAGAATGGCCATTTTGCGAAGGAGTGCACAAATGAACGTGTAGAACGCAGTCAAAACAGGTCTACACAACAGAGTGGGGGAGGTAATGATAATAGAGCCATGATATCCAGACAGAATGGGGAGTATAACTGGAATCTGCATGTTGAAGAAGTGTTCGAACAGGCCAATTTGGCAAACATCGAAACTGCAGATACTGAGAAAGTGACTGGCGAAAGTGAAGCTTACATGGCAGAAGCTCAAAATGAAGCTTACATGGCAGATGTGAAAGACCAGCTCACCGAGGTAAGTACTAAACTCCCTTGTACTAAGTGTGAAAATCTGTCTGAACAATTGGCAACTATAACTGATCAGTATGTTAGTTTGGATGCTCAATTTAAAACCTTAAAAGAAGATCATCATTTCACTAAAGCTAGAGAAAATAGTTACAAGGTAAAAATAAAAGCTAGTGAAAAAGATATTAGAAGTCTTAAAGCAAATCTAGCTGAGAAAATTCAAGTAATTGATCTTAGCTATGAAGTGTTAGAAGAGAAAACCAAACTAATAGCTGAAAGGGATAAACAGATAGCTGATCACCAGGTGAGAGTGGTGGAACTAAACAGGAAACTTGAGAAATTCAGAAATTCCACCGCTATACTTGATCACCTTGTTAGTGATCAAGGTTCCCCAGTTAAAAGGGGAGGAATTGGTTATCATGAAGTTCCACCACCTTACAATCATAATTACACTTATGATCCCAGTAATCAGAAATCTGTTGATGTTGATTATAGTCAGACAGTTCCGGTTAAGGTAACTATTAAAGATCCAGAAGTTAGTAAAGGTGAAACGAGTAAGCCTGTGTCTAATGTGAAGATTTCTGTTCCTAGTCCTGTCTCATCAAACTCGGACAAGACATCCGAGTCGAGTGAGACAAAAGAAAAGGCATTGTTACCAAAAAGTGGAGAGAAACATAAAACAACTGAAAAGAAATCTCCACTAAACCCGTATGTCCCACCATATGTGAGACAAACGGGCAGTAATGCAGCCTCATCATCTAAAACAACTATTGAAAAGAAAGTTGAACACAGGAGTTGTTTCAGATGTAATCAATTAGGACACCTAATTGCTGATTGCCCTCTGAAGCAGAGATTCAGAGGTGCGAGGCCTTCAAAAACTGAAAACAGAACTAACTGTAACTACAATAGTGGTAAAACTGAAAACTTATCAAAGTTCAAAAATTGGACTAATTCAGGTTTTCAAAGAAAAAGATCTCAGTTTTTCACTCCTAACAACCAAACCATAAGTAATAATTCATTCAATTCAAGAAGGTTTGGATGGCCTCATAGTCAATCTCCAAGAAGGTATCCTTTTAGGACTTACAGAAATTATTCCGATACTAACTTTGGACAGCCAAGGTACGGGATGTATCGACCCAAGACCAATAGGTCTTGGGTCCCCAGATTTTAATCATCTGCTTTAATCGTGCAGGAACAGTTGAACAGGGCTGCAAACAATCAATGGGTTGTGGATAGCGGCTGTTCCCGGCACATGACGGGTAACAAGAACTTGTTACACGAATGGAAACCTGTTCAGGGAGGAAGAGTGAGTTTCGCTGGAGAGAGCGGTGGAAGGATCACAGGAATTGGGACTGTGACTAACGGAAAGATGACGTTAGAGAAAGTAAATTTTGTTGAAGAACTAAAGCACAATCTGCTGAGTGTTTCGCAGATTTGTGACAAAGACTACACCGTGCATTTCACCAAGAATGAAGCGATCGTGCTATATCCTGGTTTCAAGATACCAGAGGATTGGATAGTTATGAGGGCTCCAAGAGAAAAGAATACGTATATAATGGACATGAGGTCGACTGAAATGACAACAGAAGAATCTTGTCTTCTGTCGAAAGCAACTGAATCGGAGTCCGAATTATGGCATAGGAGAATGGGGCATATTCATCTTCAGAAAATGAACTACATTGTCAAGAGTGGGCTTGTGCTGGGTGTTCCCTTGAAGAATTTCAACTTTGAAGATCAATGCTTATCGTGCAAAAAGGGAAAGCAACACAAGAAATCCCATCGCACCAAGAAGGTTAACTCAATAGTCAGTACCATAGACCTACTTCACATGGATCTCCGCAACAAAATGGAGTGGCTGAGAGGAAGAACAGAACGTTAATTGAAGGAGCCAGAACCATGCTGGCTGATTCGAAACTTCCTGTGGTGTTCTGGGCTGAAGCTGTTGCAACAGCCTGTTATATCCTTAATCGAGTGTTAACCGTTAAAAGATTAAATAAAACATGTTATGAACTTATGCATGGGAGAAAACCCAACTTGAGTGGTCTTGAACCATTCGGGTCCCCGTGTTCGATATTAAAGACAAATTCTAAATTTGGTGAAGTAGCCGACGAAGGAATTTTGGTCGGATACGTTGTTGGGACTCCCAACAGACGAGTCTTTAATACATCGACCAGCAAGGTTGAGGTGGTCTGTATCACTGATATTACAAGTTACAAATCACCAAAACCAAGCACGGGACCCGCTGGGGTTTTCGACTATGATAGACTTTTCAAATCTTTTAATATACCTTATTTGGATTGTGCAGAGGTAGATGAAAGAATTGCTTCGAAGATGATTTATGATGAGGAAGAAAATTATGTGCAACGACCGAAGTATGATGAATGTCAGCCTTCCTCGTCAAATGCTGTCAATACCCCTGCTGCCGCTACTGAAGAGGAATTCTTCAATCCATTTCACTCTCAACAACAATCACCCACTGATGAGCTATCTTCGAATCTGGAAGACAATCTGCAAGTCAGTGCGGTTCCGACTACGAGAGTTCACAAAAATCACCCATTGGAGAATGTGATAGGTGATCTGTCCGACGGTGTACAAACTAGACAAAGCTTGAATGAGCACACCTGTGTTTATACAAGCATTAAAGATTCAGGCATAATCAACGAATGCTTGTACACCTGCTTCATCAGCCAGATTGAACCAAAGAACTATCAAATGGCTCTCAAGGACAGCTCGTGGGTCGAAGCCATGCAAGAAGAATTAGCCCAGTTTAAGAAGATGGAGGTATGGAACTTGGTTGCAAAACCAAAGAATGTGCATGCGATTGGCACAAAATGGGTCTTCAAATGCAAGAGAGATGAGAAAGGGATTATTATCAGAAACAAAGCGAGGCTGGTTGTAAAAGATTTTAATCATCAAGAGGGGATTGATTACAATGAGGTGTTTGCTCCTGTGGCAAGATTTGAAGCCATTCGATTGTTTTTGGCATTTGCTGCTCATAAGGAGATGAAGGTATTTCAGTTAGACGTGAAGAGTGCGTTCCTAAACGGTAAAGTCGATGAGGTTGTGTACGTTGAGCAACCTCCTGGTTTTCCTGACCCCGACTTTCCTGATCACGTATACAAGCTAAGTAAAGCACTGTATGGGCTACATCAGGCCCCTCGTGCCTGGTACTCAACACTATCCGACTACTTGCTTGAGAATGGTTTTGAAAGGGTAAAGATTGATAGCACATTGTTCTTCAAGAGAAAAGGGAGCGACTTTCTACTGGTGCAAGTCTACGTGGACGACATCATCTTTGCTGCATCAAAAGTCGCCATGTGTCAGGAGTTTGAGGCCGTCATGAAGAAGAGATTCGAAATGAGTGCTATGGGTGAACTAACTTTCTTTTTAGGACTGCAGGTTGATCAGAAGAAAGATGGGATGTTCATTCATCAGACTAAGTATGTCCATGATGTTCTCAAACGCTTTAAGATGGAGGACAGCACTCCATACGATACTCCAGTCTGCGTCAACCACAAATTGGGTGCTGATTCAGACAACGATTCAGACGTGGACCCAACCCAATATCGGGCAATAATAGGTTCTTTAATGTACTTAACTGCTTCTAGGCCTGATATAATGTTTGCAGTTTGTCTTTGTGCTCGCTTTCAGGCAAACCCAAAGGAATCTCACTTGAAGGGTGCTAAGAGGATTCTACGGTATCTCAAAGGCAAGCCTAAGCTGGGGTTGTGGTACACGAGAGGAGGAGACTTGGAGTTGGTCGCCTACACAGATTCTGATTATGGAGGGTGCAATCAGAGTCGGAAGTCAACAACAGGTGGTTGTCAGTTTTTCGGAGGCAGATTAGTGTCATGGCAATGCAAGAAGCAGACCTCAGTCGCCATTTCAACCTGTGAAGCAGAATACATGGCAGCATCCAACTGCTGCTCCCAGGTTCTTTGGATTTAACAACAGTTGCGCGATTACGGTCTGAATTTCACTCATACTTCTATTTGCATTGATAATACTGCTGCTATCTCAGTAACTAACAATCCCGTCAAACACAGTAAAACTAAACATATTGACATCCGTCATCATTTTATACGGGATTGTGATGAGAAAAAACTGATTGTGCTCGAAAAGGTTGATACGCTAGATAATTTCGCTGACATGTTTACTAAAGCGTTTGACAAAACCAGATTTCAAAACCTTGTTGAGCTGAATGGGATGATCAATCCCGAGTAACCCTGCTTTTTGTCTTAAAAAAAAACGTCATTATCGCTTAGAATTATGTCGGTTACCTCAGTTTGAAGGACATATCTTCGGATATGTTTGGTCCTCATTTCTACTTGTAGAATATAAGGATAGCCATTAACCAGATGACTGAAAGTGACCGGGGCGGTTTATGATGTGTTTTTATTCTTTTGCTGAAAATTAGTCGATCATACTTAGTTAGAGGGACACATACTCGTATGTGGTCGGTCCAGCTGATCCATTCGATCTTCAAGATAGCCGTTTACCTGAAGACTTTGAATTGATCGGGGCGATTGAAGTTAAAAATTTTTTTTTTCGGGAGATGAAATTATTTTTCAAGTCTACTACTTCGTAAGAAGTTCCTTTACTATGTTTAACAGAAAATTGATCCAACCTTGGAAAGTGATAGATAAACTAATTCTGTGTGCTTAACTAGTGAAGTTATTAGGCCTAATAGACTTTAGAACAGTCATTGTATGTCATGGTAGCTTTTTATGGTGCGTAAAAATAGAAGTGATACTAACTAAATCTACTCGATTTTACGTGGAAACTTCTTAACAGTTGTGCATGTCTCCATATATATCTTTCCGAATGATAGGCATAAAAGCGATTACCCAGTCATACACGAGCCCGTGAGTGTTCTGATTCCCGTAAAGATAGCGTGTCAAGAAACTGCAGTGATCCAGATTCGGGACTTGCAGTAGTTTATCTGAAGTCTGAGTAAATACTTAAAAAAAAAAAAAAAATTCCAAAACTGTGTGAGTTATTGAGACATTATAGAGTTCATAATGATAAGACTTCTCAATCAAGATGCAAGATAGAGAACGAGATTAAGAGTCCAAAGATCGAAGAGTTCCTACTATTTAATCAGACACTACGGGTCGAGGTCAACTCGGGGTGACTTGGGGAAAGCCAAATACGCTTTGAGAATAGATAGGAGGCATCATAATCTCTGAGTTGTTGCCCACTTAAATTTTGAGCTTAATTGAACCTAACCCGTATCACAGAAACGATGAAAACCATTCTAAGTCATTTACCTGCTTACAACCTGTTTCTTTATGTCATAATAAAGCTGAACACGGATCTGTGTGACAGTCACGTAGTTAGTATGATTCCTGTTCGGATCTTTTCTAAAACATGGTAGTCCCTATCGAGACTGAAATTTGATCCCGTGTACTTTAATTTTAAAATTTTTTCTACTTATGTAGTTGTATGATTTTATACCTGGTTACTTGGTCTTGATCGTATCATTTAACACTTTAAAGGTTGTTTTAAAACTTAATTGCAAATTGTTCAAATTATAGGGGTTTGTTTTGAAAATTTTAATACCGGCGAAGTTGTCCATAACTTCGCCTGCAATAGGCGAAGTTATCCACAACTTCGCCTGTATACTTTTGACCCTATATAAAGGAAATTAAAGGTTAAACTGGTTCATTATTTTCAAAACCCAGCGAACTTATCCAGCGAACTTAACCTCTAAACCCTCAGCGAACTTATCGTTTGATTTCGATCTGTGTTCTTATTCCAGTTTCTAATCCGTGTTTAAAGGTGTGTAGGGTAATCGAATCGATTAATCATGTTCATTAACGTTTATCATCGGTCGATTCGACCCGTTTCACATCCTCGTTTTTCGAACCCTTAACAACCGATTTTCAAACGTATCTTTACGTGTTCATAATCAAATTAATCGTATAGATCATCTTAAAACCTGGTTTTCCGAAATCCGCAAGCTCAAAATTGACCAAATCACGTCGTTCGAAAACCTAACTGATGCCGTTTCATATTCGGCGAAGTTACAGTTTAGGCGAAGTTACCCGTAACTTCGCCTGAGGTTTAACTTCGCCTGATAATTATTTTTGAAACAGTTTATGAGGCGATGTTGTGGTTAGGCGAAGTTATCATTAACTTCGCCTGGACCTTTTTACTTAACATTCATTAGACGAAGTTCAAGTTGAGGCGAAGTTGTTCCCAACTTCGCCCCACCTTTAACTTCGCCTATATAGAATAACTCACAACTTCGCTCATGGTAACAGGCGAACTTGTGATTTGCCTTAACGTTTATCTAACTTAGTCTGTTTGATGCAGATATGGCTGCTATAGGTGGTGCAGGCGGTGATGACGGTGGAGACAACCAAAGACAGTTCTTCCCGGGTCACAACATGTATATAACATTAGACCCAGAGACGAGCGGAGTTGATGATTTCCGCGAAATCATCACATTCCTACTACGCTCGCGTATATTCCACGCGATTACGACAACACTGCCAATATCCTTGCCAAACATTGAGGATTTTTGGCAGACCGTGGAATATGATTGTAGGGTCGAGCCCCCGGTGATGCGAGCAACAGTCAACAATCACATTGTTTAGTTCTCATCTGAACAAATCCAGGCGGCTTTACATTTTGGAGATGAGACAAGGGATGACCCGACAGATTTTGTGGCTCCTTTCCGTGATGGAGCGTTTCTAAGGATGGGATACTCTGGTCCCTTGGGAGATACGCAGAGAAGGAAGGGGTTCTTACTTGACCAGTGGCGCTTTCTCATGCATGTCATGATTGTATGCATGTCAGGGAAAAAGGCGGGCACTGATGGCATGGGCGCGACCATGCAGTCGGCGATGACTGCTCTGACTTATAATAAGCGTTACAGCTTTAGTCAGATGGTCTTCTACGAGATAGATCGACAACGAAGAGCAGTGGCGCGTGAGAGATTTATCATGTATCCAAGATTTCTCCAAATGATCTTGAATCATGTTGCTCCAACGCTACCTCAGCGCCGCCCAATCCGATACGTAGAAAGTGTGAGCAAAAGGATCTTTGCCCAATGCAGATCCTCCAGTGCGAGGAGCAAACCTGAGCTCCGTCCTCGACATACTCCACTATTCGGGTACTTGATCAACCCGGAGTATGTGCCTGCTCGAGGGGACGAGTTTCGGGACCCGGCACCACAACAGGCAAGAGCACCTCAAGCTATACCTGCTGCTCCTGTTGTGTCACCGGAGGAGAACATAGATCTTGACGCAGAGTTTGGCGGTCAGGGATTTTTTGACACGGAGAGGATTGATCCAGAGGAGAATATACAGGTCTCGATTGAACGAGCTTCGGGTGTGAATGTTACTAGGGCAGCTACAACGGTGGCTGACTCAGATTCTGATGATGAATTGGCCGAAGCAAGACGGATTTTGGTAACACATGAACGGACTCATGGGAAAAGAAAGAAAACTGATGATGATAGCGAGTCAGATTACGAGGAAGAGGTACAACAGTTGATTCGGAGATCAAGAAGGGAACGGACAGGTGCAGGATCGGGAGCCGGTGAGAGCTCGAGGGTGGTACGTTTCACTCCACCCGCACTGTCCGGTATGACAATGGTTCCCTCATCATTACAGGTTACAAGGCCAAGCGCCACGGACGTTCCCGTGGTGGCTACCTCATCTGCCTTTGGCCTCCCACCAACTTCATTCCAACTACCGACTCCGGAGATCGTTTCGTTGCCGCCTCCGACTGTTACTCCAACGGAGGTCGTGGCACATTTTATTGAGTCGACGGTTGTGGCCACTGCAGGGTTATCGGTGACGATACCACCTGCGGTTACGTCTACTTTTGAGGTCCCGGTTACATTGGAAATCCCTCCTCAGTACACTCACGATATATCTCATATGAGGTTTGATTTCGATGCAACCCTATCAGACTCTGAACGAATAGCAGCACTTGAACGGGTCGTGGCAGAGCAGTCAAGGATTAATCTTATCCAGACCCAGGCTATTCAACGCCTAGTTGCAGAGAATCAGATGCAGTCGTCCCTGCTGGTAGAACATGGTAAAATCATAGATGCTTTGAAGGAGTTCTTGGCATCTCAGGGGGAGACGAGCTGTAAAGGCGATGAGTTGAGGACGAAGAAGCGCAATGATAGAGACGATGATCCCAATGCATCGAAAGGTGCAGGTGGTGAGTTGCCACGAACTGTACAAGCTCTTGGGACTTCCACAACTCAGGGGGAGTCGACAAGTGCAGCTGGTGGTGATGATGTGGTGGTAGTGGACGTTGAGGAGATGGATGATGACTTCATAGGTGATGATGATGTATTACCGGTTGAAGAAATAGAGAAGATTGGAGAAGAGATTGTGATTGATGATGAGATAGAAGAGGGAGAGATAGTAGAAGAGAATGTAGAGCATGAGATTCCAGAAGTCGATAACGCAGATATGAGTAAAGAGATGGGAAATGATGAGACTGAATGGGAAGAGCAGCCTAGATGGAAAGAAGGCTATGCTCAGTGGTTCGTCAAAACAAAGAAACCAGCGATCCCTACTATGTTTAAGAAGACTTACAACATTAGAGGTTATGCTGAAGCGAGAAAGGGGATTATCTGCTGAATATATGATGAGCAGTTGAGGCTCTTTGTGGTTAAGAGATATGATGGCGTTCAGTACTTCAAAAGAATGTTGAGATCGTTGAACACATTGCCAGAATGTGAAGTGAAAGACTTAGCCAGATTGGGATTGATAAATCGAAGTGATGATAATATGGCTAGAGTCATCGGGAAGATAGTTTGGAAGGAGAGTATAAAGGAAAAGAAGTTCGAGCTGTTGAAATCACAGAAGGGTAAACTTATCGAAGACAAAGATAGAGGGTTGAGAGCAGATGGAAAGCCTTGGATGATTATGATGGAAGACGAAGATGAACAAGAGCTGCTGAGAGTCTATGATCCGATGCATCTAGTGAACCTGTCTCGAGCTGATCTGCATGTGCTGAATGAGAAAAAAATCTTTTATATTCCTGCTTGGAAAGACGAAGCGAGGAAATATCAAAGAGTTGTTTCGGTATGTGTACGAGAAGGAGTGAATGCTTAAAGATGAAGATTCAGGATTGTTGAAGATTACAAGACACGTGCTTGAAGATAAAGAGATGAAGCTACTGCCAAGGGGGAGTCTGTTGGTACATGATGTCAGTAGTTCAGTGTCTAGTGTCTGTAATCGAGTCGTTTGGATTTGAGTTTGTATGTAAGCGAAGTTGCTAACAAGTTCGCTGATATAGGCGAACTTGTTAGACAAGCGAAGTTAGTGACAACTTCGCCTGAACATGCCAGGCGAAGTTGTCGTGATATATATGTCCTAGGTTACGGCTTAGAGTTTAACAATTCAATCAGTGTATTCAGTTTACGTGTAACGAGTCCAGTATTAGTGATAGATATCACGTGTTTTCCGGTTGCAATATAACGTGTTTGTGTTTATTGTAACGTGTGTTTAATCGTATCGTCTTCTACGCTCGTAACGTCTTACGTAGGGATTCCGCACCTACGTAGAACGAGATATCTCGTGTAGATCCGGCTGGGAACCTACATACATATCCCAATATATGACCTAAACACACACACTAGTTTTGACAATTTAACTTGTCGTTTTTGTATATTAGTACTCTAAAATGATAAATTTACAACCAAAATAATTGTGTTAAAGTTATACATTTTTATGTGAAATTCTTCTACCTAGTTCAAAATTTCGGTATAAAATACTCAATTAGTTTAAGCTATGCTTAAAGCATAATTAACAAGAAAATGAGTATTAAATGGATTAAATGGGTCAACTCATGAATCTGTTGGTAAGCCCCGAATACAACCCATATTGTTAAAGTGTTAGCGAGATAGACATGAAACATACTCAAACTTGTTTAGACTAAACTCTAACTCTTGAATTTCATGTTGGATCAGTGTCGTGTTTTTATGTCGTGAGCTAGTAAATTAGTAATTCACAACCTTATGACCTAGACATGAAGAGAAGCCAATAAATATCAATATTTAATGTGTTCATTAAAAATAGGTATTTAATGTGTAGTTAAGAAATTTTAATCTTTTATTTTTTAACAACAAATGCTACTCCTAACTACTTTACACCAATATATACAATTTACTCATTTGCCTAGGTTTAAATCTGAAATCTTCCTTCTAAGAGGCATGTGTCTTTAAGACCATGTGTAGTGGATGGAGCACCTTTATGGACGTTGTGCGACATGTAACGTCACGTCAGCATAGGGGCTTTTCGGCTAAAAGGGGTGTAGCGGTGGAGTCTTTTCCAATCATTACATCATCATTATTTTTTTCTTTTTTATTTAAAACAATACAAATAACATTTTATTAAATAAAATAAATAACTTTTACATTAAAACTGAAAACAACTAGAAATTACTCTTCTTCGTCTTCGTCGTCTTTGTATCCTTCATCATTTTTGTCTTTGTCGAGCTCGTCTTCACTTTCCTGGTCTCCATCGTCATCCTCGCTTGATACGTTTTCGTCTTCGCCTTGAATTGGCCTAACCGACCAAGCATGTTGAACCAAATCACCCGTAAGCGCATTATGTATTTCACGTGAACGCATTCGATAAGCATTTTGCACCCTCTCCCTCATAGTTGCTTGAGGTTGTTGGTGGACAAGCCCCGGTATATAATATTGGTATATTGCTCTTCATTCGTCTTCTAAAATCATGTTATGCAATATGATACGCGTATGCATAGCATCTCTCAATTTTTCCAATGTCTATGCACGACATAGATTTTTCACTTCTAAATGTTTCGATAATAATAGAATATTCCGGATATATCCCATCTCCCAAATAGTATCCGTGTGGGTAGAAGTTATCGTTAGCCCAAAACGATGCAACCTGTACGGTAGCAGGGATGCAATCCTCTACCACGGGCGACGCCTCCAAAACGTTTATGTTGTTGTTGGACCCGGGGTTGCCAAAGTAGGTCGCCCAAACCCAAAGGTCGTACGAAGCAACCGCTTGAAGACTCACCCTTAGTACTTTCTGGTCACCATGTGTATATTGACCTTGCCATGCAGTTGGACAGTTACCCCACTTCCAATGCATGCAATCTAAATTGGTAAATTCTATTCTTGTGCGTCCCATCTTTGCTTAAAGTAATCACACTCTCGCTCCAAATCATTGGCAATGCACAAAAATAAACGTTGAGACATCCTGAAGCAACGTCTAAAAGCCTTCGGGTGTAACATTTCGGATTTTTCAAACCCGTATTCGTTTACGTTTAACCCGACCGGGAACATTTTAGATTTCTATTATTAATGAAAATTGAAGGTTTATAAGTATTCAAGTTTCGAATATTCATTTTTGTCACACCCCGTTAAGCGAATTGCGGAAGCGTAAAACGGAAATGCAACAGATACAACTGGTATCAAATACATTGTTCATAAAGAAACATTACTAACTAATTTACAATATATTACATCGTTCTAACATCTTTTACAAACTAGGTGATACAATTAAACCTGTTCTTCAATCACTTTACTTTTAACTCAAATGCCCACGACATCAATCACCAATCAGATACGTAACGCATAGGAAATTACTTCTCATATCTGATTACCTGAAAAGCATGTTAAAACAGGTCAACTACGAATAGTTGGTGAGTTTCATAAGTTTAACGAAATCAGTTCTGCGTACCACACAGTCATAGTTTGTATGTACGCGCGTATGTAAAAATATGTATTTACGTTTGTATAAATATGAACAACCATATCTTTGTGTGTGCATATGCACACATGTAAGTTTATAATATAAATTCGAAATTTTGGTAAAATCGTGATTGTTTGTTCGTACTACCTGTTTCCAATTTCCGTGTTTAACCAACCACTGTGGACCCCCTTCCTCCCACAACGGTTCCACATAAACTCAACCACTGTGGCCCCCCTTCCGCCCACAACGGTTCCGCGTTAACATCAACCACTGTGGTCCCCCTTCCACCCACCATGATTCCACGTAAACTCAAACATTATATAGTGTACACGCAAATAATTAGTATATTCTACACATAGTATTTCCTACGGCTAATCACATAGAATGTATATAGACACATATACACATATAGTATTTATCACGTATCACCAAATACTGTGGCTCCCCATCCGCCCACAATACGCATAATCACATTATTTTCTTAACATTCATGTCATAATCAAGTTAGTTCGTTTAATAAGTTGCAGCAGAACTTGGCTCATAGGCCATACTCAACTTTAGTTTATAAGTTGCAGCAGAACTTGGCTCATAGGCCATACTCAACTTTAGTTTATAAGTTGCAGCAGAACTTGGCTCATAGGCCATACTCAACTTTAGTTTATAAGTTGAAGCAGAACTTGACTCATAGGCCATACTCAACTTTAGTTTATTACTATTGTGGCCCCCCTTCCGCGCACAATAGCCCCATAATCATCACAGACCACGTTATCCCCATGGCCATTACAGACCACGTTGTTTCCCAAATTGGTTATGTTTAACATTACATAATGTGTTTGTATAAACATGCTGTCACGTGTAATTTCATTATGTTTTGCAATTCGTATTAACTCCACTCAATATATCAATCAACGATAATAATCATCTTTCATCAGCACGTAGTCAATCATTATGTTTGTAGGGACTTTTCATATATAAATGTTCAGATATTTTATATCCTGAACCGTTTTCAGATAGATAACGTGTATAAACATGCTTTCCACCCCAAAAGTTCGTAAAATAGTTTAAAGAGTGGGGTCATGAAACTCACAATTTTGTAGGCACTCAGTGCGAGGTCAGCTCGGGGTTCGTTTCCCTTGCTATCACTTAGTCCCTATAGTCCATATTATAATAATATTAATATTTTAATATTATTATAATCTCAGTACTAAACTGGACTGTATAACTAATCTGGGTATAGCTGGAACGCCCAGAAAGTGGCAATAGGCTTAGGTTGTGATGTTGTTCAATGTCTAATACTTAAAACTGAACTTGGCTCAGATTCCTGTTTTCCCAGCTGGGCCAAGTTGTTCGTTTACGCGTTCAGAAAACCGTTATGATAAAATAAGCTTGGGTAAATGTATTGGTTAATAAAATGATTAAGTTATAAAGAAGGATCACATACTGGGGTTCCGGATTAGCCACGGGGCCCGTTTCTGTTTATTCAGTTTGATTTAAGAAGAAACGCGCACAATCTATCCGGATTGTCCAGATTTTTCATAGAAAAGTTCGTTTTTACTTAATTAGTCCAAAAATATGATTTTTGATCACTCTTGGTGTTTTGATATTCCCGCAGGTTCGTTAGTCGCAAACTTGCCGGTTTTTATAAAAACTGAATTTGTTTAATCTTTAAATTAGCATAATTAATTAACTGTTAATCATTAAATTATGAAAATTTAGCCACTTATCAATTAAAATATGTAGATTTTTATAAAAATATTTCTGGAATTATTTACTGATTTATTAATTTATAAAAATTCATTTTATCAGCTATATTTCGCTTGAAAATCGTCCGTTTATCCCAAACAATTTCACAAAAATTCCATAAAAATTCCTGAATACTCAAATCATGTCCCAAAACAACCTGTATTAATTCCAGAATGTAAAAAGCTTGTTCAATATTCTTTTCGGCCCAAATTCGGCTATAAAAATTCGCACGAATGCATATGTACAAAACAACTTTAGACTTCTCCAAATGATCTCAAAATTCATATGTGATTAAAATACATCAAATCTGAGTTTCCAGAAAAATTTCATAATTTTTGGAGCATTTTAACTATTTTTCCCCATTAAACGTCCCAATTCGGTAATAAATTCGCCAAATATTCTCGGATGGTCAAAAAATTACCAAATTTGAACAGGGACTTATTGACATGGTCCCTGATGTCTCTGAAAAATTTCAAGTCCTAAAAATATGCACATCACAACCTTAACCTAAATAGCCCGTAAGCGAGTGTTTCGGCATTACCTTAGCGGGTTTGGCTCGTTTCCGACCTTTTAATCAAGTTTTCAGGTTCTTGTGCTTCTAAGAAAGCTAGGTACAAGTCCTATATCACAAAACAAGCAAGTTTCATCAATAGAACAGCCCTTTAACTTAGGGTTTCGGCTAGTGCACAAAAACGAACTTTTGTACCGTAAAAACGTCGTTTCAACCCTTTAATCCGTGTTTATGGCCAAAAAAACTATCAAAATAGGTTCCTTACCATGTTTATGATCAAAACATGTTTATGGACAATTGTTAGGATTTTTACACGGTTAGGAATGATTTTTAGTAACCAAGACATGTTTTTATGGTATTAAACAAGTAAAAAAGCTACTTATTTAAGCCCCTTACCTTAGGGTTTGAAGGTTTTTGGCTGGAGCAGCAATTATGTCCAGAGTTTTCAAGAAAATGAGGCTGAAAATATCAAGGATCTAGTTTAAATGTGAAAGAATAAAAAGGGGGGTAAAAGTCTTCTTTGGCGGGCTGGGCTCGTTGGGTCCCCTTTTGGGCCCATTTGGCCCACTTTTCTCGATTTACGTGCCCGAACGTGAAATGCCGAGTCCAAATTTATTTCGGGTTCGGTTTTTGGCGCGAAAAACTTATCGGGTGCGTCAAACGGAGCGAAAACGAGTGTTTTTCGGCTAGTTTTATGTAAAATTATAAAAACATACCATACGTTTGTAAAAATCGAAAATATTTTCACGGATTGCTTAAAACATTTCAAATAAGTGTTTGGTAAGTCTTTTTCGGCTTAACGGATGATACAATGCTTGGTTTGTAACTATCTTTCGCGTTTAAGTCCATAGCGGGTAGTTAAACGAGCATGTTTTCGTTTAACTTGTTTGCTATTGAACTAAGGCCATATTATCAGTATGTTGGCTTATAATAGACATATATCTCGTATAGATGGCCGCTCGGGATATCTGGGTCATAACCAGACCCATTCGGTTAATCGTTCGTTCGTTACGCAATAAGCGGTTAAACGCTTATTCGAGTTTGTAAGTATTAAGGTGTACTCGGTTTTGCCACGGATGTCACAATTTTATACCCTTTAGGATTCATGTGATGCCCATTTCTTATTTCTTTCATAAAATAGTTCAATATTTAGCCAAAGATCAAACTTCGAGGACTAAATATGTAAAAAAACCAAAGTATTTCCCCCTTGCGCCCGGGGCGACGCACGACGGGATATACCCCCTTGCTCGCGTAGCGCAATGGTGGTGCTGGGCAGAAACATAGCCGATCTCGTTTCCTAGTTCGTTTTTGGTATAAAATCACTTATTTTAGGCATAAATAGAGTAAATTAAGGTCCAAGAAAAGGATATTAACCAAAATACAAGTCCATACTCTTAGCTTAATAATCAAGCATGAAATCTCTGGTTCATTTCATTGTTTTGGTTATCGTATTTAGTTACTTAAACGAGTAAATCTTTCAAATATGGTTCGCTTTTGTTATTCCTATATAAACAAGCCTCATTCATCTGCCACAAAACTTTACAGTAACCCTAAGAAGCATCTCTCAGCCATCATACTCTCTGCTCATCTTAATACCTCTTCGGTTTTGCAATTTTGTTGAAGAAATCTTCATAAACCGGTTGACTTTGCATACGTGTGGACTGTTGACTCATCATATCTCTTAATTATTTCACTTTCTGGGTAAGTTGTAAACTGTAAAATTGTTCATATATATTCCTTAGTCAATAACCTTCAATCAATTTAGGTGGTTGAAGTGAGTTGACTGGTCAATTCGTTTAAAACTTATTAAAGGGCAAAACAGTCAACAAGCTTGACTTTACGTTTTCTCATACTTCTGATCGGATTCAATGTCGGTCCAGAATACTTTTATTCTCGTAACGAAATTTTAAGGCTGCTGACCAAAACCCGAATTTTGACTCACTGTTCGGATTCTGGTCAGTACCAGCTCGCTTAAATCTTAGATATAACATAACTTGAGTTCTAAACGTCCGTTTGGGTTGATTCCAGCAGCAACAAGTTCGTTTTTACTTATATTATCATAACTCAAAGTTTCAAATTCTGATTGTTTATATCGTTTGACGTGTAGTGGACGACTCGCTTATTCGTTGGCTCGTTTATTCTTAATTATACTCACTTGTCTTTAATCTAAGGTGAGTTTTATCATTCCCCTATTTTACTAAGTTTTTTAAATGTTTTGAGGACATATGCGTATTATTCGTATTTCATATTATATATATCTCAATCAATAGCAAACGTGTAGTTGTGTGTGACTTAATCAATATATGTGTTACATGCTTACTTATATTAATTATTCATTCATTCATATATTCGAAGGGGAACATACTCCCTTCTATAGGGTTCTCATATTATTTACTAACGCCCGATTCGCTTGGCAACGGTATCATTACTTGTTTATGGTTTGATTCATGTACCGCAATTTACTGCGTTATGCTTATATTTCATACTATATTGTATCATTGCAAAACTAGTTATAACCTCACCCAACTTTATGTTGACAAACTCTATTGTATTTTCTACGCATATGTAGGTTATCATGTAACTTGAAGATTGAAGTTTGGACGCCAAGTTAAGACCTTAGAATTTAACAAAGACAACCATTGTTTAAGTTTATTTGGATTATATTTATTTATTTGGAATAATTTGTCATACTTGGATATTGTGTGCACTTGTTAAAATAAAATACTTGATTAATAGAAATTGTCATTTTTATATTATGATAGTATCTTTGAGCTGTGAGCAATTGGATCACGCCCCAGCATTTCCGCCTTAGGTCGGGGTGTGACATCGGGTTCTTGTATGTCAGCGAGTAAACAAAATAATCGTCCATCAAACACTTGTAGGCGCCCTCATGGTCTCGTTCAACATTTTCTCTTTTCATAACCGGTTGAGAAGGAGAATAAATAGATTGAATATACTTTGCCTCAAGCGTAACTGCACATGTAACCACCTCTTCCTTCGCCTCGTCATCGGCTGTGTGCTCGTTATTTTGCAAATATCAATTAATTATGTCAGACGAGGAGGGAGAATCCATTTTGTTGGTGTTTTGAATAGAAAGTTTGTAGAGAGAGTTTAAAAGTGTGAGGAATTTGTAGAGATTGTTTTAGAAAGTTTAGATGCTTGGTTATATATATAGAAAAATAATTGATATATTTTTTTTAAAATTAGCCGTTGTTCAACGGTCATATTGATCAAAGTGGGGAAATCAAGAGGAAAAGCAGGGTGTGATCGGCGCTTTGTGTGAGCCCCCCCTGAAGCGCTCATAGTGCCCCGGGGGCGGTGCTCCCGGTGCTTTCAAGGCCCATGGCGCCCACTACGTTGGGTTTAATAAATGCGCTAGTCCTGCATTGTTTACATTGTTTAGTATCAAGTAGTTTGGATAACAAGTCATAAACACCCTTATTATTATGGGAAAATACCATAAAAAATCAGCATACTTTCTGTCTTCTCTTGTTAAAGTCTTTCAACAATTTTTTGCACGTTAAAGTCCCTCAACATGTTAACTTGAACGAAAATGTGACATAACTTATAAAACCAATATGTAACTGATTTTTTCAATTATATATAAGTGAAAGTGAGCATGGGGCTAGGCATCTAAGTTATATATGAAACCCATTAAAACCCAAGTCGTTTTGATTTAATATAACTAAAAAAAGTAAAATAATCAAGTCCTTTAAGACTCATCTAACTCCAACAATTGTTGCATATTGTGTTTGTGTATTCTTCGTCTATCCTCTGTTGCCATATGAACACGTTACATAACTCCATTTTTGTCTCACAAATTCACAAATGTGAGAACCTCTTTTTTCTTATTTAGGTTGAGGCTTCTCATTCATAACGCAGTGTTAAATATCCACGAAAGCTAGAAGAAAAAGAAAATTCTAGAAAAGACAGAATGCGCAGAACATTTTTGAAAATTAATGAATGAATGTAACAATTCATCATGAGGGCACATTTTTTTTTTGCTTTAGTTATCCCCAATCAAATACAAAAAATCATTATCATAAAACACACAAAAACATATATACGTATGTTCGATCTATACATAAACATTTCCATTGCAAAATTGAGGATTCGTAGTGGTTCTTAAAATATGTCAGAATTGCTAACTGTAAGAAGGAAGATTATTTATATCTTGAAATGTTTTTATAAGTTATGTCACATTATTGTTCAAATTTAACATGTTGAGGGACTTTAACATGCAAAAAATTGTTGATGGACTTTAACGAGAAAAAACAGAAAATATGTTAGTTTTTTATAGTATTTGCCCTATTGTTACTTCTTATTTATTGTATTTAGATGCAAGGAAGATTAGTTTAAAACTATTAATAAAGAAACTCAATCATCCTTTTGTCAACTGAAAAGTTGATGTATTATAGAGATATTGCTCACGTCATATGGATAATATATTTAGTTATATGTTGAATGAGCAAATCTATTTAGACATGCAATTTGCTCTTTGATGGATTATTCAATTTACCAAAATTTGTTCTGTAAACAAAACTATTAATTCAAAGAAGAAAAACTGTTATAACATTGATCAGTATTCAACCCATACACCAACTCACGAATCTTGTTACTTCAGTAAACATATATTGACTTATAAATCATGGGAAAGATAATGTAAAAATGAAAAAGAAAAAAATCTTAGGGACAACACTAAGTCTTGAAAAAAGGTGGGTGCGGTGGCAATAGTTTAACTTATTTTAAGTATTATGTATATTATGTATAAGGGGGGTGGGGGTGGTTTATAAACCATCACTTGCTCCCATCAATCACGGTGTGTCACCTCACCCCATCATTTTCCATCACTAGTGATTGAATTTTGGTGGGGGTGATTTTTTTTTATTTTTCTATTTTTTTTACAATAAATACTAAAACAAGGTTAAATTAAATAAAAAATAAAACAAGATTAAATAAATATTACAAAGATAAATAAATTAAAAAAACCGACCAAAAAAAAACCTACGGCGCTTCCCAACCCCACTTCTCGCATAGCTCGCGTTTGCATTGAAGTAGGATCGATCTAAAGGGTTCGTTAAGATGTTCGTGCGGTTGTACGATGAATGTTAAATCGGCGTTTTTTTGGTTTTCATTCAAATGATTGATATACGCCTCGTCACGTTTTAATTTTGAAGCAAGAGCTAGTTGCTTTCGCTCCTTCTTCTCGACCATTTCCGCCAACTTAGCCGACTCTTAGCCGACTTGTATTTGTTGAAGTCCTCGGCCACCGTTTCCTTTCCTAATCTTGACGATTCCCCATTTTTCTTGCGATGCGGCCATGTGGGTGTGTCTTCGTCGGGATCGTCTCTGGGTTGATCGTTCAAGTTCATGTTCGGCGTGTTGCTTAACAAGCCGTCAGCAGACGTTGTGTAGTTCCCGGAATCGGAAGTTTTTGATCTTTTTGAAGAAGATCCTTTTTTCCTTGGAGCCGTCGGTCCGTCCATGTCGACCACGGGAACCGGTTCCCACTTCGGGTGGTGTCTCGCAATCTCCCACGCATCCAAGTGGGGAAAAGATTTATATCGGAAAATCTTGATATAATTGCTCAAGGTGTTCTTTATGACAGTCGCCTCGCTCGCTCCGCTTTGTGGATCTCGGCTCTACAAAATATTTCAAAAAATATATATCTATCAAAATTGTAAAAATAAAGTAATAAATTATAAAAAAAATTTAACTAATAAATTTAAAAAAATAATTACCAATTAGATGTAGCAAGCATTAAATTTTGACATTTTTCTATTCAAATCTTCCCACTTGAAAGTCATTTTATCCATGTTTCGATCGGTTGCACCGGGAAGTTTTTTGAAATGTGCAATAACACGTCTCCATAACATATCTCGTTTTTGTTGGTTTCCGTGTTTTTTTTGTTTCAGAGGCGTGTAAATAAGCCTTGGTCAAGGCGACCTCCTCCGCGGACGACCAAGGTCTACGGACGATGGCATCCTCCTCCGCGGGCTCCTCCGCGGGTTCATCTTCATCATCGTCTTCATCCACATTGTCGTCTTCATCACGAAAAGCACGTGCAAATTGATGTATAACATTGTTATCCTCTAAAGGATCGACGGACGTTTGTGACGGTTGAGATTGAAACGTTTCAAAAGGATTATTTTGAAATATTTGGCTAGAAAAAGGTAGAATAAACAGTTGGTTTTGATACGGTGTCGATGAAAACGGTGAATTAAATGTTTGAGATTGAAATGGTTGGTTTTGGAACGGTTGTGGTTGAAAAGGTTGTTGTTGGAATGGTTGGGTTGTGTCGGGTTCATCTTGTAATCGGAATCTCGCCGGCTCGCCAAGATTTTGTCGAACCTTTGGTCGGGATTGGGTTTTCTTCTTTGAACCCTCCATTTGTGTGATGTTAGAATGTTGTTTGTAGTAGAGGATTTGAGTTAGATTTGAGTTGGATTTGAAGATGGATTTGATTATATTTACATTGGATATGAAGATGATTTGAGTTAGATTTGATTATATTTATATGGGGTTTTTTTTTTACGCCCTGCTTGCGGTGCGCACATATAATGTATATATGTGTGAACCCTTGGGTGGGCAAAAGTAAAATTGCACTAATTTTGACGTTATTTTACTAATCACGTGAAAATAACGTTAAAAGTGGCGGAAGGTTAATCAGGCATCATGTGGTGGCGTTGATAGCCGAAAGACAAGGGCACATGCACCAATCAGCCGGTGTCCCGATGATTGAGTGTTATGTGTCTTATGTCCAAGGCTTGATTCAAAACTACTATCGAGCCGGGGGTCTCACCGGAAGCAGCCTCTCTATCCCTATGGGATAGAGGTAAGGCTGTCTACATCTTACCCTCCTCAGACCCTACCATAGCATTGCTATTGGTGGGATATACTGAGTACGATGATGATGATGATGATGATGATGATGAAGTTTTTTTTTTATCTCCTCAACGGTAACAATTCCAACGGTCAAAGAATTGAGTTGCGTGATGGCCATCACGGCCGGCCCCCCATCACGCGTGATGGGAGGACCGGCGGCGGTGTTCGTGATGCCATCACGCGTGCTCGGCCCCTATAACGGACCACCCCCACTCCCCTAAAGTAATTACGTTATAAAAAAACAAAAATAAATAGAGTAATAATAATTACTTTAGTAATTGTTTTTTAAAATAATTACATTAATATCACCTAAACTCTCATTTGTATCAGATCCAACTTCTATAAATTACATATGTTGTATATTATGAAAAGGCTTCAATTGATTAAGGAAAGCAAATTAAACATTAAAAATGATTTCGAAGATTTATTGATGTCTTGAAGTGAATATAGAACAACTGCTCAAACCAAATACTTATAATGCAACCTCACTTAATTTTGAAGAGTCAAGTTGTAGTTGTACTCCAACCAGAATTGCTAAGGCATGAGATAGACTGATTGAACTCATGCAGCCGCGGTTAAGATCTGTGTATTTATGTTGGTAAGTATTAGAGCTTCAATATTTGATTTCTTAATATAAAAGTTCTCTTTTATAAAAACTCTTTTGACTTTTTAAAGACAAAATTACAGAAATTGCAATTTATCTTTACACCCAATTTCAGTGGTCATCATTTATCTTTAAAATTGACCTAATTTGTACTTTACGTTTCAAAATGCTACGCCGTTTGTCCTTTGGCCCTAACCCAGTTAGTTTTCTCGTTAACTTTGATCATGTGACTTTTCCGACAAAAACGTTTTTCCGGCGACCTGCAACTAACGGTGTTAGGATTCTGTTAGTCGTGGACCATTGGGAATAAATACGTTAAAAGTTGGGACCGTCAGCAGCCAATTCGTTAGTTGAAACCGACAGCGACCAAAAGAAAATAGTTAAGATTAATAAAATCCAATATACCTTATTTATAAAGCAAACCTAAATACTCAAATATAAATAAAAGTTTATCTAATGCAAGGATCTCCATTCCAAGATAGCATGTTGATAATCACGATTCTTAAATCTCTGCAAATCACGCTAAAATGGGTAAACTTAGGCAGAAAATATCATATTTTAAAACACTTTATAAAATAGTTTAAAACTTTACATAGAATAAAGAGTTAATCACATAGATGGTCCTTGTGGTTTATGTAAAGTAACACTTTTAGATATTAAGGTTTTAAAAGTAATAAATTTAGGGTTTGAGTTTCGATTTTGTAACAAGTTTTGGTGTCTAAGACTAACTTCCGTAAAAATCTATTATTGTGACTGATTCTATCGCTAACATGTCAAAATAAGATCAAGCTTACCATGATTTCTTCTTCACAGTCTAGATAAAGATAAAACCTAGTAAGTAACACGAATTTAAGCCCTCTCACCTCTAATTCTCTTAGCCAACTATGTATATTTAGGCATAAACGTAACTATCTTAGCATGAATTGCACATAAATTAGTATGTCAAAACAACCTTAGCAAATGCGCTTCTGACGCCTCTTGAAAAGACATCACTACACTGCTTTGAAATCTTATATCGGTTTTGAAATCCTGAGCGATTTCTTTGACAAGCCTTTGAGATGGAAGCTTACAAATCAAAAACTATGTACTCTTCTGGTACTTTCGGATCTCTTAAAGAGCAATGGTTTATGCGAGCTTTCAGTCCATCAAATTGCAAGTTGTTTGCTTGGGTCTTGCTATTGTTGAAGAATGTAGTAGATTTTTTGTCCATTAGTCATTTGACTACTTTGTATAATCAATGAGCATCAATGTCATGGTCTATGGTGGTGGATCGTAACGGTGACTATGGTGTTCATTTGAATATAAGGGTTTTTTAAAAGATTTTTTCAAAGGGGTGAACGGAGATATAGGGGTTAACTTTCAAAATTAAATGCAAGGGACAAATAGTCCAGCAACAAAGGAAGTTTTTACAGTTTTTTTTAACGGGGCATTTACATATTTTCTCTTCCTAAACTTTGAAATTACATATTTCTCCAAAACCATGTTTAAAGAGCATTGTACATTTTGCATTAAAAACTTGTATTTTGGGAAAATATGTAATTTCAAAGGGTTAGAAAGAAGAAATATGTAAAATTCCTTTTTTAATTGTCTTTTGTAATTTACATGAAAAGTCCTTGTATAAAGTTAACAACATGAATGGTCCATGTGGTTAGATAAGCAAATCATTCTAGTAATTTTACCATGACTTAATAAAAAGTGAAAACAAAATTTTGTTTTAGACTCAACTTGTTATAGAATTGAAATCCCAAACTTATTACTTTTTAAATATTAGTATCAAAAGATGTTGCTTTGCCCAAACCATGTGAACAATCTGTATAATTAACTCTAATATATACCATTTACTTCATACTTAAGCCATATTATGACAAGAATATTCACACATTCAAATCATATTCATAACTTTATACTTCTCATCAACAATGACTTATTAAGGTTTTCGTAGTGCCTCCTACCTCTAAAAGTATGGTTATACTCCACCACCGATGTGGATTTTAATCATGGTTGAGCCTATGGTAGGGTGAGCCGGATATAATTTTTTAGGACTAAATTTATTTTATATATGTATTTAAAAAAATTTATATAAATTAGGTATGAATCTTGGCTTGCGAGAAATGATTTCATTTTTAATAGTATACCACTTGTAGTATCCAAGACAGCTTTCTTTCTATGGATTAAGCAATGAAGTAAGAGGTTGAGTCTAGAGTGGGAGACATGGTGTCGTTTCAACTTTGTGAATTTTTCAATTTGATTATTATGATATTTTCTTTTTCTTTGATGTCGGATATGTAATATCTTTTCGACTCATTTTGTTTTGCGCTTAGTCCACTTGTGTCTTGTAAGTGGTTCCTCTTTTTTAGTTTTATAATATTTGGCGTTTAAAAAAAATATATGAATCTTAATCATCTTATATATATTGGGTCCAAGATTTTTTTTATTATAATCAATTTAAGCTATTGGACGTGAACTAAACTTAAAAACAAAAAAATAAAATAAAAATTAAATAAACAAAAACATATAACATTATGACCGATTGAATTACAGGCCAGTCATTCTTTGGTGAACATCAATGATCAACCATAGGTGAGTGATGACCAAGCCATCGCTATTCAAGGCCGCCTTCGTGGGTACCGACTATAGAGTGAAGTGTGAACGACATGTTTAGATAGGTTCTTCTTTTTTGTGTACTGAATATATAATTAGCTGGGAGTGCCTAGAATATTTGATTTGTATAATATATAATTATTAAGTTTGTTTTTAAATAATAGGAAATACGAAATAGGAATAATGTACCTTGTTGATCAATAAACTCATAAAGCATATATTGGCCAAGTTATCTTTCAAGAACCAAGGTATTGCTTTTTTCAATATCATATCACCAATGGATTGGCGATGCCTCTCAAACGAAACCTTATATCAAATAAACCGTAAAGAGGTGATCAAACAGTTTTTGGTCAAAAATACTATGAAAGCTTCACAAATCATTGACTAGCCGTTAGATATTACGGTATTTGATTGTATTGCTATATTTTTGCTATGTTTATTGTTATATTAATTGTTAGGGTTTAAGGGCTTATTTTTTTTTTTTAATTTCAGCTTGGCTGGTGTATTTAAATTATCGGGGACGATCCTGCTTTAAACTCTGCCATTGAAGTGGATTTAATTATGCCAACATATTAACCCTTTCTGCTAACAAACGTAACCAATTTAATAAGAACGTTAATGTATGCAAACCTCAAAAGAATTTAACAAGCGTGTATAATAAGTGCTTTAAAGTCACACTTTGCATGTATTCAACTCAAAAAAGATGAATAAATCCAAGACATCTAAATATCATTAGAAACTTACATGATCCCGTACTAAAAAACATGATCAGAACCACAACTCATGTCATCATTCATTGCCTTGACGCAGAAGAAATCATGACTACCGAACTCAACACGTCGCCACTAAACCGCCATCAATAGCTACTGCTAATCACTAGTGTACCCAATCTCTACTCCCGACGTATTTTTTTATCACGAATACCGAACTCTAGTTTATTTATATGCGTATATTTTATTTGTTTTCGTTAAAATCATTATTTAACAATTAAACTATTAAAGTTAAATTTTAACAAAACCCACGTTACCTTACTCGTTTTACCTTTATTGAATCCAATCCAATCCAATCCAATCCAATCCAATCCAATCCAAAGCATAGTAAATAAACTTATATCTTTTAATAATTCAAAAAGAAGCAATAAAAATGAATACCATACATAAAATTATAAAAATATCCCAATTGTTTTTATTCAATATATCAAGGGGTTAACATCGCATTCACATTGATGGTCTCTCGCAACCGATCTCATCTCATCTTCTTCTCCACCATTATGCCCAAATTCACATCAACCCTTCCATAAAACCCACATCAAAAGCATCATGACATCTTCATCTTCTTCACATAATCTACCTGCAACCCCATCACCATTAATCCCAGCAACTCTTTTAATCCTACTCTGCCTCCCAGGCCTCTACTACCTGGCCCCACACATCCTCCCTCCGCCCCCGCCGCCGCCCATCTCCTTCCCCGACGAACTCCAAGACCTCACTCTTTTCCGGCGAGCCGCCGCCGCAGAAAACAAACCCACCAAATCCAGACTCGGATCCACCAATTCAAAACCCAAAATCGCATTCATGTTCCTCACCAACTCCGATTTACACTTTTACCCTTTGTGGGAACAGTTCTTTAACCCCAATAATCGATCCAATCGAGATCTATACACTGTCTACGTTCACGCAGACCCTACTGTAAACCCTAAAGTCAACATCCCAGGTGGGGTTTTTACCGAAGACCGATTCATCACCACCGCCAAGAAAACACGCCGCGGCACCGCCACTCTCATCGCCGCCGCACGCCGCCTTCTCGCCACCGCGATTCTCGACGACCCGGCGAACCAATTCTTTACCCTGGTTTCGCAACAATGTATCCCGCTGCACTCGTTTAATTACCTATACGATACCGTATTCGAAACGAATTCGCATCAAGTTGCGGAATTGAGTCAGTTGAAGTACAAGAGTTTTATTGAGGTTTTTTCGGAGAACCCGTATATTCGGGATAGGTATAATGCTAGGGGTGAGAATGTGATGGTGCCCGAGGTTCCGTTTGATAAGTTCCGAATGGGTTCGCAGTTTTTTACATTGACGCGGAAGGATGCGGTGTTGGTGTTGAGGGATAGGAGGTTGTGGAGGAAGTTTCGGTTGGATTGTATTAAGCCGAATTCGTGTTATCCGGAAGAGCATTATTTTCCGACGTTGCTGTCGATGGAGGACCCGGACGGGTGTGCGGGGTTTACGTTGACTCGGGTGAATTGGACGGATAGTGTTGATGGGCACCCGCATACGTATTATCCGAATGAGGTGTCGGCGGAGCTGATTTATGAGCTTCGGCGGTCGAATTATTCGATGCCGTATATGTTTGGGAGGAAGTTTTCGCCGGATTGTTTGGAGCCGTTGATGGAGATGGCGGATGAAGTTATTTTCCGGGACTGACGGGTTTTCGGGTAATCAGTTTGGTTAATTAGTTAAATGATGTTACTGGTTGATTGATCTGATGAAGTAGTGGTTTTAGGTGATCAAACTTATTCAAACATGCAGGATTTGTTACAGAAAGTGACATTTTTTAGGTGTGCTTGTTTGATTCCTTAGGGTGACTAATTTGTCTTCTTGTTTTTGTTTAGATCACTTTTGGTTTAGTCATTTGACTAATGATAAGAATTTGTTAATATTGAATAAGAATAATAATCTTAACTATAATAAAAGTATTAGTGTGTTTGTCTGCATATGCTTAAGTTTTTTCGAACTTTCTAAGGATAAATTGAAGATCTTGATGTTGATTCCCACGCTTAATACACGGATGAATTGCTACATGTGTAAAGATGGTATTTGAATAGGGAATGCTGCTTCTTTTGCATGTTTATTTTCCTTTTTATATCACAAATATAGTTTTGCTTATCACTGTATGTTAATGATAGTTTACAACTTTCATTGTTAGTACTCTTTGCTATTTGTTATGCTATACTGCAATACTATATGATACTATACTATATTGTACGGTTTTCTGAACTAAAGGTGTCGGTGGGAGCAACCTCTCTTTCCTCTGGGACAGAGGTAAGGCTTGCCCATAGCTCTGCTATGAGTAGTATTATACTGGCACGTTTGTGTGTAATCATAGACTCATAGTTGATTAGGTCTGTTGGTTGTCGATTGAGCAAAGATTAGTCGTGGAGAACTCAATATGTGATATGTGTAACTTGTGTACACTTTTCGTATTTGCTACAAAAGAACTCGATTTCGCATCAAGATTTCTTTTGGGTACAAAACTTTTGTACAAAATTTGATGATATAACATTTAATTCAAAAAGATTGGTTGGTTGAAAACCTACCAACCATGATTTTTGAAGTCCAAAAACAACAGGGTATTGTGTGGGCTTAGGGTTGGATGGAGTTGTGCATATGGGCATATTGCACCAAGTAGTTTTTATTGTCAAGGGCGAAAGAACAATTGGTTATGCTTATGCACTTTGAAATATTGATGATGGCTATCCGACAATGAATGTGATATTGAATAATGAGAATAAGATAGTTGTAGTAAAACTAACTGTATACTGCGTATATTGTTTAGTGCTTATATTGACTTAGACGTACATGAATTGAGAGCACTCGCGAGTTGCTTTTTATAGTTGAAAGTAATTTTGAAGATTCAAATGGCCCGTTTTGCATTTAGATGCGTGGTTATATCCTCTTGTATTCACGGTGTCACGTGTATTCAGGGGTCCAGCCGAAGCTAAGTGGTGCTGGACACCTTTTGAAGTTGGCATGTGGAAGAGATATGTGCAAAAGGCACAAGTGTCTGAAATCAGTACATATGTTGTTCAAGCAAATTGTGAAGAACAAGAAGCGTGGTGGCAGAAGACAATGAGCAGTCGTCGGTATTATAACTTTTACCTTTTGCATGGTTCATATGCGGGTTCTTGTTCTATATTACATTTCTTTGACAAAGTTTTGAAGCAAAGTTAACTATTTGCTCCCTGTATAGTATGCCGCAAATGGTTAATGACTTCATTTGCCTTGTTTGTTATGGGTATATTTCATTTGATTAGATTAGATTAGAGATGGCAATATCAACTCAATTGCTTGGTTAAAATCATGGTCTGTAGGACGAATGTATTTACAACCAACTTCAATGGATATACTCCGCCTTAAGTCGGTTGTGTTAGATTTGTATTTAGCATTTCATTTGAGCAACTGTGCCCTGCTTGCGGTGCGCGTATATAATGTATATATGTGTGAACCCTCGGGTGGGCAAAAGTAAAATTGCACTAATTTTGACGTTATTTTACTAATTTCGTGAAAATAACGTTAAAAGTGATGGAAGGTTAATCAGGCATCATGTGGTGGCGTTGATAGCCGAAAGACAAGGGTACATGCACCAATCAGCCGGCGTCCCGATGATTGAGTGTTATGTGCCTTATGTAATATGTCCAAGGCTTGATGCAAAACTACTATCGAGCCGGGGGTCTCACCGGAAGCAGCCTCTCTATCCCCATGGGGTAGAGGTAAGGCTGTCTACATCTTACCCTCCTCAGACCCTACCATAGCTTTGCTATTGGTGGGATATACTGAGTACGATGATGATGATGATGATGATGATGATGATGATTTCATTTGAGCAACCCAAAATGTGTGTGCTATGGATGTTCTATTGTAGTCCTCACATACAACACAATCATAATAAATTCGAAAAATGGTTCCAAACTTAATCTTTAACTTAATATTGTAGAATACTGTATACAGAAGGAAATTTGATTTTGTGGGTTTCATGAATCTTGAAAATCTTGAATAGAAAAGTACAACTTTTTAAACAAATTTCCAGTTAACCATCACAAGAATACAAAATAGTAACAAAAAAAAAATAGTGTTTTAAAGCAAATAAAATAAACCCACATATTATTTCAGCTTTATTCTCTAAATCTTTATTTTTTTAAAGCATGTTCAATAATAGTAGAAAAAACACAAAATATTCACAAAAACAGAGTGTCCTGCATTATATATAAAAAGGCCCTAATATTTGTTCCAAATTATTTCTTCCATTAGGGGTTTCACATGATCACCAAACTGTGCAAATATTAACCACAAAATATAAACAAAATTCCAATAACCTCAAGAGAACAACATTAAGGCTAGATCCCAACACCAAATGAACAAAAACAGAGCATTCTATATTATACAATACACAACAAAAGCTTGTTAAATAAAGATGAAATTGGAACACATACCAGGTGTAAATCGAACAAGATTGATGAAATGTGAATGGAGAGAAGGAAATGTGTGAATTATCGCTATCGAATCTGTGTGAGTGGAGTCTATAAATAGACAAGTGAAGTGATAGACAACTTGCAACTTAATATTGTAGAATACTGTATACAGAAGGAAATTTGATTGAGGCACATGACACATATTTGATATTTCTTCTTCCAAAAGTTGGTTACAAAGTATTTACAGATTTAAAACCCTGGTGCCATAAAACCATTTTATGAACATTTTATGTTTTTTCCTTTTCTTTTTATATGTTATCGTAATTAACGTAATCGATACCGACTTGATTCGTATTGACTCGCCTTCATATCATATAGCACGGTTTTTAGATTTTCTATTTCTTTTAATTATGTTAGTTGACGAATTTATAGTTTGGATTTATTAATGTTAACGGAATGAACGCCACCGATGTCGATAAAATTCGCGTCCACCGACGTCGATAAAATTCGCGTCAACTTGCCACTGCAAAGCCTGAATTTTACTAACTGAATAAATGTTGTTTTAAATTTTAAGTTTTTTTTTATCATAACTTATTTGTGTATGCCTGTTTTTTTTAAATATGTTAATTTGACGAATTTATTTTTTGGGTGTAGTTTTAGCTCGCAACAAAAGCCTTGATTTTACCGTCCCAAAAAACATCAATTAAATATGTTAATTTTTTTTATCACACACTACACAAGTGTTGCTACTATTATTTATGAGCGTTTACTAATTTATTTTTTGGGTTTAGTACAGATGTTGTAACGAACCTGACTGATACTGACCTAAGTTGTGTCACTTTGATTATAAGTTGTATGTGCTCCAATACTACTTTGGGTGTTTATAAAATTACTTTTTGAATTTAGCGTCGGTGCCGTAATGAAGTTATCGTATTCAAGTAGTTACACGACCACAACACGACATGTTTTGCTAGCTAGTTCAAGTTTAAAAGTCAAAATTTGTTCAAGTTCTATATGTAAACTTATTTAACTTTCGTCATCTCAAAAACTTTAAAAACATGGAGGTTTCGACCTTCAAAGGAATTGCAAACAAGCCCTAAATTAATCATTTCCCTCTCGATAAACATAACTGCAACAACCATAGCTTGTAAAAATCCCCTCATAGTAGAGCTACTTATAGGGTCTAGAAAGGATGATATATGCAAACCATACATCTATCCTAAAGGATGAGTAGGTTGCTTCGAGTGAGATTGTCAGCCCTATAAAAGACCTACATAAAAAACATCATACAAAAAAATATATTGCTAGTGTGCTAGTGATGGTTTAAAAACTTTAGAATTAGAAAGCTGTCACTAATTAAAAAATTCATGAAAGAGTAAAATAAGTACTAGATATTATTTTTTTACAAACAAAACAAACTTCCATTAAATAAAACGGTAAAGAAACCATACAAACATAAAAATAAGTACCAGATACAAAATCATAAAACTACACGTAGGCTGAATTGATAGAAGATGACAACAACAAGCAAAGTCTAGCTAAAGGAAGATAAAAATGTATGTGAAAAACCATGGGTGCAGGTTAGCAGGTCCTAGGGGTGGCCCCGACCTCTTCCCTGTTTTTTTTTCTTAGCAGTGTAAATGTATCATTTTTTGGCCGAAAATTTTTACATACGTTGTTTACTTGTTTTTTACAAAAAAATTTAAGGCCGAAAATTTTTATATAGGGTGTTTACTTGTTTTTTACAAAAAAATTTAAGCCCGACCCTTTGTAAGTTATGATTTCTTTATATATATCTAATCCTCCCATTTATGCATATGTCCGAGCTTCGCCCATCCTACAAACCTTAGTCAAAATTGCTTCCCTATGACTATCATGTTACGATACAAATGGTAATTAAGAAGTATACTGTAGAAGAAAAATCAGGCGTGCGTAGAAGACGAAGATAAAGTCTCAAAATCATTCACAGATGTTATTAACAAGCAACTAATATATTTAACCCCCAACACACACGTCACCGTTAGTTGAGTTTGGTATTCCGAAACCCCTAAATTTAAATTTAAACCAAACCCTAGTTATCCGCCAGCCGAAGAACATCCCTACGTACTTCGCCGACTACCTACCCACAGGTAACTAGTCTTTTATTATTCTAGATGTTAAACTAGTTATCCCTAACCTAATATTATTTCATTTTTACAATTGCTTCAACAAACCAACCAACCAACCAACCAACCAACCAACCACTTTCACCTAAATTATTTTTAGGCATTATTATTATTATTATTATTATTATTATTATTATTATATGCCACTGATTTGAGGTTCTTTAACTAGGTTTAGTTTTATTAATTGTTATTGTTATTGCCTCACACTGGCACTTTGGACACTGTGTCTCTTGAAGCTGGTGTATCTATAGGAAACCAATGGCCGATTCTTCTGGTGTTGAAGATGTGTATGCTTCAATTCCTTCTGGCGGTCCTTTATACGTCTTGGACATGGTTGGCCCGCTCACTAGTGTTTCCGAGTTCCGGTCTTGTGTTGAACTTGAACTCAAGGTAACACTGTTCCATTTGGTGATTTTAAGTTTTTGTGCATATTCGGTTATTTATTTGCAACTTTTGTTGGTTCAATGCAGGATCTCAGAAAGGAGCTGTGTTTCGACTTGACCGAAGAACATCGCCATGAAATCTCGTAAGTCGAATAATTTTCATTGGTTATAAGGTTTACTAGTTATTTGAAAGTTTTGTCTTCTTTAGCATTTATAAAGCATACCTGTATAAGTAAAAGTGAAGGATTATGATTATATTTGTATAGTGGAATATAGGCTTGTTAAATATGCAACACTTTAGGGTGTACTGTTTTTTTTTTTTTTTTTTTTTTTTTAATTTTTTTTAGATATTCATACTCATTCCAAATATTTGGAAGTTGTGTCAAGTACTCAAGTCAAAACCTATCATGATAATTATCTGCTAATATGAAATAACAGGAAATACATTCTTTCTTAATGGAGTTTGTGGCAGACCTAGCAACAACATACTTATTTAAGTAAAACCAAGTCAAATGAAGATTGAAGATACAGTTTAGTAAGAAGCAATTTATCAGAATACATGTAAAAGCATGTTCTTATCTGCTTTTCTTCCAACTACTAAAAACAAGTTACATTTGCCCTTTTTGTTGTAATTTGATGTATTATACATGTATTGATACTTGATACATGTAACTTGTGTTTTAACAATATTTGATGCCTTTTACAGGGTTGATGAACTTAAAATCCTGAGTGAGGAGGAGTTGGTAGAAATGGCATTTCAAGCAACACTCAAAGGTGGTAACTTGACAAAAGATTCTTCGCCATCATCAGACGACTGCTCTGATGGGTACGATAACCGCCTAACTAGCGTTGTAATATAAAAACAAATCAATACAAAATCGAGCTAACTGTTTTATTCTGTTTTAGGATATCAAGTTGTAGCGGAGCTGTTGATGCAGATGCTGCGTGTTCAGTAAATTCAGGAACAGATGAGGATTATGCACCTTCAAATGATCTTCCAAAGAGATCTAAGAGAAGCAAAAATACTGGGAAGATAAATGGAAATGCAAATAAAAAGAGCAAAAGATTGGTGCAAAAGGATACAATCCATGAAGTAAGGCTTTTTTTTTTTTTTACTTTACATGGCATGTTAGGGGGTGTAAACGAGCCAAACAGCTCGTGAGCTTCTTGAGATCGGCTCGATAAAGGCTTTAATTGAGTCGAGCTTTAATGAGCCCTAGCCTAAAAATAAGCTTGTTTGATAAACAAGGCCAAGCCCAAGTTTCACTTATCGAGCTCGGGCTGGCTCGCAAGCCTAAACGAGCTTATGATCTATATACTTTTTATTTAATGTATCAGATATATTTGTGTAATAATCATTGTTATATATTGATAAAAGAAGTACTAATATATATAATTAATAACTATAAGCGTAAAGAAGTTAATCAATATACTAAACGAGTCAAGTCCAAGCCGAGCTCATGCCTGAAAAGCTACTCACGAACCAAGCTCGAGCTCGGCTTGATTAAGCCTCTAGTTTTAAGCCACGTGAGATCACATGCTTTGTTAAACAGTTTTTGTCACTGTGCCACTCCTCATATGTTGTAATAAGAAGTGGTCAGAATAATCATTCTACTTGGCTGTTGTTACTTCAAACTGCAGAAGCAAACCTTTTGGTTTCTTATATAAAACACAGCTTTTGGCTTATTTGAGAGATGAGAAAGCTATCATTGTGCTGGTTTGATTAGCCTTTAGAGTGGTTGATGCTATGTTTGCATTTGTATTTATTTTCTGTTTACTTATTTCTTGAACAGTTTCTTGTTGATTTGCTTGATATATTGAAATTGTTTCTTCAATGATTTGTTAACAATTGTTATGTTGTCTGTTGTATGTGTTTTCAGGAAGATTATATGGTTGAAGTGGAGAATGTTGCAGAACTTAAACAAAAACAAGAACAAGATAAATTAGCTGCAAGATTGCATTCTTTTAGGTATGTGTTTGTTATCTCACGCTTCGTGCTATATATATTATATCTTTATTTTGAAATCTTCTATTTTGATTGACCCAGTGGTACGTCGGGGCCTGGTTCATGTGTGGCTCCTTCCTTGGAAAAGAAAGAACCGATGTCATCCTTTAATTTTACAAATTCTTCAACTCAGGTTTTTCATCTTACAGCTTTAATTTTATTTGATTAAATTACCTTACTTTTTATGTTGTATCATGTTTTATATACATAGCAGGTAAAATTAACAAATGCTCGTGAAAACGTACCGCTACACAGTTGTGACATCCTTCTTTGTATAGAGGTCTATAATATTACCCGACGCTCAACACGGGTCAAGGTAAACTTTTTTAAAACCCCGCATTTCATCTTTATATTTTGTTAATAACCATAATTTTAATATCTGTTCTTCTGGACCTTTTTGTAGGCTCAAGAAATCTTTGTTCTTGGGCAGCAATTATTAACCGAACTACGAGACAAATTATATTGTTTGACCGACGCAATTATGAAGCAATCCAATAAACACGATCCATCCGGATACTTCCTCATAGAAGTAAGTTGTTTTTCATTTGTTGTGTTTTTATCAATTATTGTTTTCATTTATTTATTTTGTCATATTTTCTTAATAGGATATATTTTACAATGATTTGAGGGAAGCTAGTGCTACAGACTACAGTAAACCAATACTCAGTTGGCTAACCGAGTCGGAAAAAACCGCACTTAAAAAGTGGGAATGCATATTATCGGGTGATCTACAACAGAAACAGAAAAAAGTTCTAGGTAGTGAAAGTGGGCCCCAATTACCTCAATTTAGAGCCCGTTCAATGCAGACCACACGCTTTTGTGAATTAAGTTTTCGGCTCGGTGCAGGATATCTTTATTGTCACCAGGTAAAGGTTCTATTCATATATTTTTGTTTCTTGATACATACATACAAAACTTTTACAAAGTTGATGTGTTGTTGCTGAGTTAGGGTGATTGCAAGCATATACTAGTGATTAGAGATATGAGATTGGTTCATTCAGAGGATGTGCAGAATCGATGTGCTTATCCGTTGACCGTGTTCCAGTCAAAAGTGCGGTTCCAAAAGTGTTCGTGTTGCAAGATTTTTAAAGCGGTGAAAGTGACGGTGGATGACAAATGGGCTCCGGAGAATCCTTGCTATTTTTGTGGGATTTGTTACTATATGCTTCATTATTCGGATAATAAACTCATTTATGATGAGTTTAAGGTTTTTGATTATATTCATGACTAATTTCAAGAGGATGAATGATTCATTTTTGAAGATGATATTGATGGTGAGCTTATAAAGAATGATGTATGGGCGTATGGCAACTTCTCTTTTGTTATAAACATTTATAGTACTCAGAAGTCAGAACAATACTATGTATTGTTTTAATGTGATATCTAGTTAATTATACAATTAACTCTTCCCCTCAGTAGTCAGTACTATATCATACACAACACTAGGTGTAAGATTCGTATTGTATTTCATACAATGTTAAGTGCAGTTATTCTTATATTTGCAGTTTGTTTTTAAGTACATCCAGAATATTGTTTCATCGTCCTTGTAGGCGGACAACACGACAGTAACGTGTGTACCATGATGGTGAATATTCTTAGATCTTCAGTCAAAAGAGTACCAAAATAGTCCTGGAAAATAGCAAGTTCCAAAAACAATCCCTTGAAAATCATCGGATCCGTGACATTGGTAATATAAATGATGGATTTCAAAAGCCACTAATATAATGACAAGTGTCCCATCCTTTACCTGCCACATGAGCTTTTCCTTCTAATAAATCGGACAAGATATATTTAGTTTGAAAAACATTTCCTCTAAAACCATCTTCCAAGTGTTTTCATCTCTTAAGTGAGATTTCAAAAAATGTTGAATTTTGTGTTTTTTGAAATTCATCTTCTCAAATGAATTTCAAGCGAATTTAGTCTTTTGACATAAAACCCATAACAATCTTCACCCTCATCTTCTTCATCCCACTTTCCGGCCACCGGCACCACCACCGTCACTCCACCGCCGGCAAAAACCCACATCAAAACCACCACCACTCCACCCGTTGCTTGAAAGTATTCTGAGAAGATGAATTTCAAAAAACACAAAATTCAACCTTTTTTGAAATCTCACGTAAGAGAGAAAAACAAGATGGAAGGTCACTTGAAAGATGGTTTTAGTGGAGATGTTTTTCAAACTAAATATATCTGGCCCGATTTATTAGAAGGAAAAACTCAAGTGGTAGGTAAGGGATGAGACACTTGTCATTATATTAGTGGATTTTGAAATCCATCGTTTATATTACCAAATGTCACGGATCTAATGGTTTTCAAGGGATTGTTTTTGAAACTTGCTATTTTCTAGGACTATTTTGGTCCTCTCTCTCTAATTTTGGACTATTTTCAGAATTTTCCCTTTTATATAAATATACTAAAAGATATAGGCCTACAGTAATGTGACCATAATTACATGTCAAAAGATTGAATGGAATAAATTGATTTATTAGATATATATAAGTTCATTAAACTAAAGAAATTGATAAAATGCAACTTGCTGACACACCTATTTTCAGCAGAATAAGCTCTATTGATTCAAACAATAAAATTGAAATGATAAATAATAATAATCATTAATCAGGCATAAAAACAATGTCTAATACTGGTATACAAATATAAAAAAGCTGCAACTCTAAGAGTTGTCAACCCTTCATGTTGACCATCAAACAAGTGAACTAACAAATGATCTACATATTACAAGTGTCGCCCTGCAGCTCGACCACAAAGAAGCACATTTGAAGGGATATCATATTCATTTGCAAGACTCTTAACCGGATCATAAACTTTAAGATAGAACTGTTGACCAAGATACTGTCGATCCCACATCGCTGACCTTAAATTCCACAAACCTTGGTTATCCAACGACACATAAATCACACTCCACGACTTCGGAAACACCTGCACCGTATGTCTTGTAAGAGCATCCACCAAATTATAACTCTTTCTACTTGCTTCTGACCATTGCCCCGATCCATACCTACATTTGTTGCCATGAACGAATTTAGAAAGTCATAAATCATCATATTAAGAGTGCATCTATTATGTCATGTGAAAGGGTTCATCAAATTTGACACCCAACAAACAAATAGATATAAGAAACCAGGCTCTATTATTTAAAATATATTTTTCTCATAAATGTGATAGAACATGGTTTTCTTTAACATAATGATCGCGTTCTGTAATACTTTAAACTTTATATACAGATTTTTTTAAATGTAAGGTTTCTACTAAACAACGGCGTTCTATTTTATTTTTTAAACTTGTTTTAAAACAAATTGTGAATATGCCCTTTTAAATATAACTCGTTTTAAAACAAATCTGGTTTTATCATCAAATTTTGCCTTCAACAAACAAATAGATATCATTAGAAAACAACAATTGTTTAAAATGTGACAGAACTTGGTTTTTACTAAGAAACAGTATTCTGTAACATTTTAAAAAATGTACTTACAACTTTATAGCAAATGTAATAACACCCGGTTTTTACTAAATACTAAGTTTTACTATATATAAAATATATATTTTCTAAAAAATTAATAAAGCCGGTTTTTACTAAATAACAGGATGACTACATTAAACAGCCATCTAAACAGATTTAATATTAACTTGCGTGTAATAGTGATTTATCTATACAAACTTACCCGACGGGCCAGAAATCATAACCATCAAGATGCCACGACTGCATGGAGTCCTCGTTATTTTGGAAAATGATTTCAAGGAAGTCATGAAGTGAGGCTTGCATAACGGATGTAGCGACACGTGGAGCCCCACCATTTGGGGAGGTTTGAATGGCATTTGTGGAATAAACACCGGGGATGTTAAAATAATCAGCTAACTTTAACGGGGTGTCTGCGTTAATGTATGACACCCCGTTAACCGTGTACCGTTTCTTTCCGTTGATAATGGTTTCTGAGTTGCTCAATATCATTGTTTTTGTGGGTGTGATTGTTCCGTAATGGAATGAGCCTTGTGGGTTGGGCCGGGCTGCATTTGATGTCAAGTTCCATCTGAAAGTATGAAAAAGAAAGAATTAATTACAACCCGAGTTTTAACAATTTGGTTATGATTTTGTAAGAGCTAGTAGCACATAGTTGATACAAGGCCCAGACTTCTGGCAAGCTTACCCAAAACCCGAACCTAGGGCTGTAATCGTGCTGAGTCAAGCCAGGTTGGGCTCAGGCTCGGCTTGTTATGTTAACCAGCTGAAATGTTGAGCTCAGGCCCGGCTTGTAAAAAGGTCCAGCGGGCTTGTAGCTTGTCGAGCCAGCCTGGTTATTTGAAAAAAAAAAGTAATCTATATTTTTACACTTGTAATATAAAAAGAAAATTATATATATTATTTTCAAAGTATACATAATGACAATGTATAAATAACAAATGTACCAAATTTATAATTTATATATAATAAGATGTGGGTCACTCTTTTGGGGTTATAATTTATACATATAAAAATTTAAGCTTTAAACTAAACGAGTCACCAAGCGAGCCAACATGCCAGCTAAATGAGCCAACGAGCCGAGATTGCCTTGGCTTGGGCTTGGTTCGTTAAAACCAAGCCGATTTCAAATGAGCCAATGGACTAGCTAAAACGAGCCACGAGCCAGGCTTTTGTGGCTCGGGCTTGGCTCGTTTACAAATCGACCCGGCTTGGCTCTTTTAAAACCGAACCAATTTTGAGCGAGCCACAAACAGTTTGAACAGCTGTACCCGAAGCTCAGAATTTTCAGCTTAACGGGCCATGAGTTCAGCCCAAAAATATTAACCGAGCCCGATGGCCTAACACAAGTATATTCATACTATTATACCTGAATGTTCTAGCTTGTTGCATAGACCAGTCAACTTGGAATGTTGGGCCAGCCGGGACCAGGCCAGAAACTGGCGTTTGGGAACCGGAATAGTGCAACACTGAAACGGATGTAAGGACTGTTTTGGTAAACCGTGTTGATGCAACAATGTAATAGTCTTTTGAAGGTTGATCCAATGTAACAAGAACAGAAACCGATTGACCAACGTGCACGTCGAGCGAATCGTATATGTTTTGAACCACATTCGACCCTTCGACTTCAACTAATTTCATTTTGTGCCCCTGAATCCTAAAGTTGAAAGAAGTTGACAAACCCACATTTGATACTCTGAACATGTATGTTTTACCTGAAATAAGTCAATAAGCTACAAAATTATTACCTTTGACTTTCAAAGTCAAACATACAGGATACCAAATTTAGCACCATATCAGTAACAAAATGTCAAAATCTATAATTTAAAATTAAAAAGGTTGCAAAAACTTTATTTTAGTGAGCACATTAAAGATTGAGATTGAGGATGAACCTTGGTCGCCAGTGAAAGTGTTTCCCGTTTGACCGTTTACTAGAATACCGTCCGGGAAAGCCAGTGATCTTCCAGAATCAAGATTCTGCTGCAAACTCTAAAACAATCAAAAGTATTTTCATCATTAAAAATACATTCAATCAAAGATAATATCATTCAAATCATGACACTGACAATGTTATCAAATTTTAAACCAAGTTTGGCTTTCAAGAGTCAAAAGTATCGTCTTTTATACTCAAATTTAACAAGACTTATAGTAAGACTACAAAACCTCAACAAGATTCAACAACACAAACAAATTTACTAACTTTTGAGCTAAAGATCCAAAACCAATAACTTCAGATTTGAATACGAAGACTCCAAGATTCTATTTGACTTTGAACAAGATTCCCACCTTATGGTTTGACTTGTACCAGTCACCAATAAGTAAACTGAAATCCGCTGCAGGAGTTGCATATGGAACAGGGATACGCGGTCTGGCATATACATTGATAGCTCCAATACCGCCAGCAGCTTTATGTAATGTGGTTGATGGGAAGTATGTGTAACCACCTATTTGATCTTTTGGTTGGAATTTGTATGTGAAGTTGGAGTTTGGTGGGATCGGGCAGTTTGTGCCCAAAACCCCGTCTTGCCATGAGTTCTTTCTTTGTTTAATCCCGTTCCTAAAGACGCAACATTTATGAATATCGAGTTAAAACTTGTGGTACTCAAAAGTTACATATGAAGTATAAATATGATGACCAGATATAAACTCTTAACATGAATGAAATGCTAAAAGATACTAAATTTGACAAAGAACTTTGGTAGATATTAGTTAGTATATCTAGAATAAAAGATCAAATACGAGTCATTTTATTAGGGAAAATCATGTGTTTACAAAAATAGCAATTGACTTTTCATTTTAAATTATCAATTTGTTGACCGTTACATGTGTTTCAATGGCAGGGAAGACCAATCACAACAGAACATGTGGCAACAGAAGACATAACTAGGCACGAGTTGCACCAAGTAGCGCAAAAGTGGCTAAGTTTTGTGCCAGTTATGATACATGCCAATGCGTCATTTTCTGTCAGTCTAATCGGCACAAAATTGGTTAATCTTTTGCGCCAAGGTTTAATAGGCGCAAGACTGGTCAAAGTTCTATTCCTTTTATTAAAATATTTATGGTTTTTTGGTAATGTATTTAGTCAAACATGGTTATTCTAGTGATTTTCCCTATTTTCTTCTAGAGCTTCCTTAATGCAGAGGATTGATTTCTTCATAAACTAAAATGTAATATGCATTATTCAAATAAGAGTTTATCCAACAAAGAATATACACACAAGCTAATAAAGTAATAATACACTAAATCCAATATGTTAGTACTACAGTACTTCGGATTTAATAGTCGAGTTGAGTCGACCAACGGACTCACCATGTCAACAGGAAGGGCTCGTCGAGTTTATTGAAGAGGTTGAGGATGATATTGTCATTTGTGACTACATCAAGCCTAGGACCAGGAAATTGGCCATTGATCAAAATCACCTGCAAAGTTCCAATCATCAATTAACATTAACAAGACCAACTTAAAATCTCACTAAACTAAAACCAAAAATCATAAGTAAATAACACTTAAAAACATAACATCAAATAATCAAGAACCTGTTGAGGAGCACCAAGAGGAGAAGCAGTTCCATATGTAACAGTCCAAGTATAATACTTATAAGGGTCCTCTGCTTTCACAACACTCAATGTGCCCAATATGAAAATCATCCAAATTGACAAGATTTTCTTCTCCATTTCACCAAAATCAAACTAAATCCTGCAAAGATTCAAACTTTTTTCATAAAAATTGTTTCTGCGTTGTGGGTTTCATCAATCTTGAAAAAAAAGGTACAATTTTTTTAACAAATTTCCAGTATCCATCACAAGAACACAAAATAGTAACAAAAAAATTAGTGTTTTAAAGCAAATAAAATAAACCCACATATTATTTCAGCTTTATTCTCTAAATCTTTATTTTTTTAAAGCATGTTCAATAATAGTAGAAAAAACACAAAATATTCACAAAAACAGAGTGTCCTGCATTATATATAAAAAGGCCCTAATATTTGTTCCAAATTATTTCTTCCATTAGGGGTTTCACATGATCACCAAACTGTGCAAATATTAACCACAAAATATAAACAAAATTCCAATAACCTCAAGAGAACAACATTAAGGCTAGATCCCAACACCAAATGAACAAAAACAGAGCATTCTATATTATACAATACACAACAAAAGCTTGTTAAATAAAGATGAAATTGGAACACATACCAGGTGTAAATCGAACAAGATTGATGAAATGTGAATGGAGAGAAGGAAATGTGTGAATTATCGCTATCGAATCTGTGTGAGTGGAGTCTATAAATAGACAAGTGAAGTGATAGACAACTTGCTAGGGTATGGTGTGGTTATATACCTTAATAAGGAAGGTTTGGTTTGAGTGAAGAGTGAAGAGGGTGGGTAAATAAGCCATAAAAAGATGATAGCTGGCAGACAGATATACGCGGTTTCGACTTTCGAGTAATCATTGATTATGTTTCGTAGTTAAACAGAAGGATTCTTGTCTCCATCTTTTATAAAAGGTTGTTTGGATTGTCTTTAATCCTATGGATTTATGTTAGTTCAGATTCAACCCTGTTTTTTGGGTTTTGACAACAGTGAACCCATACAGTGACGGACCTAGAAAAAATTTCACAAGGAATGTCATAATTTCATAGGGGTCGGTATATATATATATATATATATATATATATATATATATATATATATATATGCCTTTAAAATTTTTTTTACGAGGTCGGCACACCCCTACACTCAAAGTGTAGGTCCGCCACTAGGCCCATATGGTTTTTGTTACAAGAGTTATTTGTTGTTTATAATGGGATGAGGGTAAAAGAAATAAGCTTTTTATCGAAATAGTTATTGTTTTAGTTTCAAATTATTTTTAAAATTTTAAAGTTAGGATGACAAAAGTTGTAAAAAGGACATAAACTATCACTGTCAAATGTTATTAACCGGCATATATCAATATTTTCTTAATAAGTTTTATGGCAAGCATTCATTAATATTGAAAAAGGATATACGCTTTTGCACCTTTCTATAAATTATCGTCAACAAGAATTATCATATACTGTTACTCTAAACGTTAATACTCTTAAATTCATTTGAGATAACTATTCATGTATCTTGGAATAATTCACATTCTCACACTTAGAACCATGTGTTTTGAGAAAGATTAATAAGAACATATATAAAAAGTCTTGTTATTTTCTTACTTGTAATATTCAATTTTGGTATAAAAAAGGTACCAAATTTATGGTGGTTAGTAACATGGTGTAATCAAAGGGGGTGCTATGCGTAGAAAGATAAAACTAAAAGAGGTTAGTTGAAATTTACCTGAAACCAAAATTTCCGTAGTTTATGCCGCGTAATTCACATCCATACATTTTACCAAGTTCATGTTGATATAACTTTTTTTATCTTTTTTATTTTTAATATATAACATTCTACATAAGCTTATAAATACGTAGTAATAATAAACTTACTGTTATCTACATTTCAACATAACAAATATTTTTAGTTTATGTGTCTGTTTCGTTTACCATAGAAGTATATAAAACATTATCCATCGTCTCGTTGCTGGCACTCTCATTTCCAACCACTGAAATTGGGTTGCGGCCCATGAAGATATCATAAGAAAAAAAAAATACTAAGTTAGTATACACGTTAGATATTTTGGACCGTTTAACATGTTGGACTAGTTGGCGCATTTTCATGTAAATAGTTGTCTTTGTGAACCAAATTTACGTCATTCCTTTCCTCATGTTTTAGATTATAACTAGTTTTTAGAACCCTCCGCAACCCATAAAACAATGGAAAATGAGTCAATTTTGAACTCGTGATAGACAACATCCAACCACTTTTAAACAGATCAAGGAAGTTACAAATCAAATTAATCACAATGTGTGGAATTGCAAGAAATACAAATAAGAGCTATATTTGACTTTCGATACAAAGGTATCTCACATTTGTTGTCTTCCTTAAATTCATACGAAGGTATCTCAAATTGGTTGTCTTCCTCAAATTCAGGTGCATCCTGAAAACAAGAACAAACACAAAAAAAACAAAATTAAAATTTCAATACATTAATCAGAAAACATAATTCAGAAAAATAAAAAGTTTTACTTGATTACCTCAAATACTCGTCGGTTTCTCTGCACTCATAGCATTCCATTTTGCTGTCATTATTATGCAGCCCACAATCTTATTCTTATCTACTTGAAATATGAGCAAACACTAAGTATACATTGTATGTTTTGACTTTTATAATACAATTATTCATGTACTTAATGTAGTAAGTTTGACCTTAAAAGTAATTTAAAAAAAAACATTATAGCCTTACAAAATAGAATAGTCAGCAACCGAGCAAAGCAAACATGCCTACAAACTTTGATTAAAACTTAGCCGAACTATCACTTGAGCATTCCAACACCAATACAATAGAATTCTTACGTTGCGATAGGGGCGCTAAAACGGTGAAAAAAATTATACTTATAGCCTAAAAGCAGTGGCTTATGAAAACTTTACAATGAATATCCCAAATGCTATATCAGATGCACACATAGCACATAATGCTATAGCCTGGTAACATAAAACAAAGACCACAATATTGTAAATAAAAACACAATGCAAATATGCTATCTGATGTACGTAGAAAGATATGGATGAGTTTGGCTAATCAAATACTTTACACCTATACAGTGAGATACAACTAAGGAGCCACAATCTCATAAATATCTCGACACATGAATACTGGCATTTGATCGAACAACTTATGAGTGAACCATAATAATTATAATGCAGTTGGAAGCAAATCACAAAGAAATCGTTAAGCCAAATTTCTAAGCAAAACTATAACAAATAAACGGAACAAAGGCCAAAATTAGACATTCTGTATGCAATGCTACATAGGCTAAGAGCAGCATCATTCCAACGTTGGTTTCAAACCATCATCATAGCAGGAACAAATTAAGATAAATCAACGGTGCAAAAGGAATCGAATTATGGTCTTGAAGATCAAATATCAAAACCCTAAAGTTTCAATAGGTGATAGGAAGATGACTAAAAGAGACCCAGCTCATCATAGCAACTATCGAAGGTGCCACACATTGTAAGCATAATGTACAGCTAGAATGCACAAAACACTTGCCATGCATAGCGTACTACCAACTATAGCACAAACCCTCCCGATTTTGTAAATTTATAAATAAATAATGTCAAGATCATTTTTTATACCCTTAATAACAAACTGCAATTCAGCACGTGGTATTAAAGTAGTTTTTAAGAGATACGAGGCTTGTGGTGTATATATAAAAACGAACGAGTATTTAAAACTAGTATTTTTTTAACAGTAATTTAAAACTAGCTAGTAACATTCTTTAATCTTTACCATGTTTCTATAAACAGAAGACCTACTTAAAACCTTTTTACAAATTTCATGAGGTGATTTTTTTACATAATAAGAAATTTTAATTTAATTAGTTAATGTAAAACACTCAAAGACTTCATTTTAAAAATGAGAGGTCTTGAGTTCAAGTCTCACAGTTAATAAGAAAATAAACGTTAGCCATATGATTTTCTTACATATGATAGGTTTGCTCCTTAAGATGGAATAAAGATGATTAAATGGGTCAATGATGCGTCAACGATCTGAACGCCCGTTTAAAAGAAAAGGCAAATAAACAATTAAAAATAAAATAATGATTATCTGAAAAAATAAATGCTAAATTTGTCGCGTATAAGGGAAATATATGTGTATGCATAGAGGTGCACAAACCGGTTTTTTTAAAAAAACCGGTTCGGTTATTAACCGGACCGGTTTTTTTTGGCCCGGAAAAAAACCGGTTCGGTTAATAACCGGTTTTTTTCTGTCAAAACCCTAACCGGTCTAACCGGTTAGGACCGGTTTAGAAACCGGTTAGAACCGGTTAATAAACCGGTTTTTTTATTAACCGGTTTTTTAATAACCGGTTTTTTTTTTTTTTTTTTTTTTTTTTTAAAATTTCGCGGTTTCAAATACGAATATTTGTTTTTTATATTTTGTACTTAATGAAGACCATTATTTTTTCACAGTATAAACAAACCGGTAACTACAAGGCAAACCGGTAACTACAAGGCAAAACGGACTGACCGAAGCCATTCTTTGCTTTCGTTGTTAGGGTTCTTTGCTTGGAAGATGAGTATGAGTGTGTGTTGGTGAATGTGTTTTCAACAAACCAAAGATTAAAAACACATAACTTTCATTTATAGTTTTTACATTAAAAATACAAACATTAAATCGTTATCGCATATTCGTAACTCAAAAATACAAACATTAAATCATTAACACTGAAGAAATCTCTGCCAAGAACTGTTGTTCATGATTTAACTCAAAAATACAAACATTAAATCGTGAACTAGCAGATGCTCCTGTTGTTCCCAATCGCAGTTTGTTCATGATTTGCCTCCATGTTTGCTGTTTCTTTAACTAAATTAGAAAAATCCAAATCAACAAGTAAATAAGAGCACATATTAGGAAAAAGAATGCTTAGACACGATTACATGAACAACTTGCTGTTTCTTACTCATGATTTGCCTCCATGTTTGCTGTTTCTTTAACTAATTTTCTTCGCTACCCGATCCCGAGCTATTTCTTAGGTAATCGTCGTACGCGGCTTCTTCATCGGTCATTGGTTGAGTGTGTCCTTCATTGACCTCGTCTTCATACAAGCCCGCTTCATACTCCATTTCCCCCTCGAGTGAGCGTTGATGTTGTGCCCTATCTAAAGAGTCCAAGTAATCCTTGTAGCAAATCGACATCTCTATAGCTGGTGCAGTGAGTCGAGTCCTCCTAATCGATATAACCCTGCCAGAAACAGAAAAAGCAGACTCCGAAGCTACCGTGGAAGCTTGGACCGTTAGTAAATCTTTGGCCATGGCGGCGAGGATCGGAAACTCATCCTCCTTACCTCTCCACCAAGCCAGCAAATCAAGACTTCTAAATTCATCCGGAGTCATGTGTTTCACAAAGTTGGTACCACCATACCTTCCAAGTTCACTGCTTGGGGTGTTTACCCTTTGACGTTTACCGGCGTCTTCCCAAATCATGTAGTACATCCCCATTTCAAGGTCGGTTTGGGATTGGGATTGGGCAACAGCTCTTAACGAGTCATGAATTTGGGAAGACGACCCGTATTTTGTAAGGTAGACATCATACATGTTTGACAAGGTGGTGTTGAAAGCATTCTTTAAAGTTTGGCTATAATAGGGGTTTTGATCGTCGTTTAACCCAAGCTCATCACAAATTTTTTCTATTAAAGCTTCAACACCACCAACATTGATGCAAGGGTTTAACGCAGCAGCACATGTCAAAACAGCGGGTAGTTGTTGAAAATATTTTCTAAATTTTTCTTTCATTTTTACACCCATATCAAAATAAGGTGCACCCCTACAATCAAGTTCACTCAACTTTGTGCACATGACAGCAATTTTTGGTAAAGCAATGGGGCTTGTTGGATAGTAAACCCCGGATAAACTAGTTGTGCAAGATTTAAAAATTTGAAGGACCTCCGTAACGATCTCAATCAATAACCAGTTTCTAGGATCATATGGTGCACATTTACCCCTACTTGACAAAATTTGATGAAACGCAATTAATGATTCTTTTTGTTGGATGGCTTTCTCAAACATATTACAAGTCGAGTTCCATCTTGTTGGACAATCCCAATTTGGCCCCAACCATTGACAATTAGCTTCTACACAAAATTTTTTGTATCTTGAAAATGTTTTATTGTTGCTAAAAACATCTCGTAACATTCTTTTAAAACTGTTTCTTTGCGTTTCGATCACGTTTAACCCATCTTGCACGGCCAAGTTGATAATATGTGCAATGCATCGGCTATGAAAAAACGCTCCATCACAAATAGGTTTATACTTTAATTTTAAATGGCCAACCGCGGCCGTATTGTTGGACGCGTTATCAAACGAAATTGAAAAGATTTTATCTTCAATTTTGTATTGTCGAATGACTTTATCCAAGATTTGAAAAATATTTCTACCCGTGTGCGGGTAATCAAACAATTGAAACGCAACGGTTCGTTTCATCATTTGCCACGACTCGGGGTCAACCCAATGAGCCGTCACACAAATGTATGAGTCGGGCGAACCATGAGGTACCGACCAAACATCCGTTGTTAAGTTTACACCAGTTTGTAAGTTTGAAAAGTATGAAATTAGTTTGGATTTAGCGTTTTTCCATGCTTTAAGACAATCTCTTCTAAGGGTCGAACGACTTACGTGTTGGTAGCGTGGTTGAACATGGTTTTGCATCATCTCCGTGAATTGAGGGTTGTCGAAGTGGTTGAAAGGAAGTGTTTGTTGAATCACAAAGTTTGAAAACTGTTGACGTACCGCTTCAACGTCGTACGTAAACACCCCTCCTTGATTCGTCATCTCCGGCTGCGAACTACTTCCCGCTTCGTCCTTCAAGGCCTTGCAAAAGCGCTGTTGTATATGCGCTTTTAAAGTGGAGTTTGCATCTTTGGCATAGAACTTCAAACAGTGCTTGCATCGAGCTTTTTGGCGACCGTTAGACAGTTCGCATAGGTCGAAATGTTGCCACACATCTTGGTTTCGTTTCGTGGGGATGATCCGAACGACCGTTATGTCTGTGTTCGAGGCACCCATGTTGACGGATGAAGCAGCACTTTGGGAGGCCATGATAATAAGAGCGTATAATCGAGTATGAAATAAACGAGTACGAGTATGAAATAAACGACTACGAAATAAGAGCGTATGGAGTGGTAATGTGGTATAATTGAGTGTGAGATAACAAAATAACCGCGTATGAAATAAACGTTTAGAGCTAGTAGAGTTGTATAATCGAGTGTGAGCTAACCTACCCAACCTAAACTATATATAGTTGTTTGTGGGGGTAAAATGTTAAAAAAAACGGCTAGAAATCAAGAAAAAACGGGCAAAAAAGGACCCAAACGGTCATATGGCCGTTTTATAACGGTCAAAAACCGGTTAACCGGAAAACCGGTTAACCGGTTTTTAGGTTAACCGGTTTTTGACCGTTAACCGGTTAACCGGTTTTTAGGTTAACCGGTTTTTTAATAACTGGTTTTTAAATTTAACCGGTTTTTTTACTAACCGGTTCAATAACCGGTTTTTGTCCACGAATGAGTAACCGAAGTACTAACCGGCGGTTCAATAACCGGTCTAACCGGTTTTTAAAAAACCGGTTTTCGTAAAAACCGGTTTCCGGTTTAAACCGGTAAACCGGTTCCCCAACCGGTTTTTTTGAACACCTCTATGTATGCATGCCCCCTTCTTTTCTTGTATTTTCTCCTTAATTTATTTAAAAAGAAACAATATTTGTTTGTATAATAAAGGGAAACAATTAGTGAGTATGATGGTGGGAATCTTCTTAATTAATCCAAGGAAGTGGTGGTTGGAGGAATAATTATTTCAACATAGAAAAAGAGAAAGATTAATATTGTGACATCCCACGCAAGGTGTCGTGGGTTATGAATGAGAGATTAATTTAGTACATTCATAGTCCAATAATATTAAATGCAAATTTTATTTGGATAATAATAAGGGTATGTTTGATTAGAGGTAATGGAATGAGGGGGAAATAGAATGGGAAAAGGAATGAAATGAATTATGGAATGAAATGGATCATTACATTCATTTGTCTTATTTGGTTAACATATGTGAAAAAAATGAATTATTATTTTATGTTGTTTGGTATCCAAAAAAAATTGTAGGAATGAAATAGAAATAATAAAAACACCTCTATCCCAAAATACTTTGAAAAATAATAATAATAATAATAATAATAATAATAATAATAATAATAATAAAATACAAAAAAACTCTACAATGGCGATGGTGGTAGCTCCGGCAACGAAAATGGTGGTGGTGGTGGTCAGGCAACGACATTGGTGGTGGCGGTGATGGTCAGGCAACGGCGGTGACAATGGTTGCGATGGTTACGACGACGTTGTTGGCAGTGGCGGTGACGGTGGTAACGCTGGCGGTAAGGTGGTGGTGGCGGTGGCGGTGGAGGTAGTGGTGGTGCCGATGGTAGTTGTGGTGGTTGTTGTTGTTAGGTGGTGGTGTTTTTGAGAAAGTAGGGTGAATGAGGAATGGAATGAAAAAAAAAAAGAAGGGGGTTGGAAAGAATGGTTTTGATGGAATGTGATTCCTGTGTAATGGATGATTCCATTCCCTTGAGCAACCAAACACCACTTTTTAATTCCCACGCAATGAATCATTCCATTCCCCCTAGCATTCATGCATACCAAATGCTTCATAAGAATAATATAATTATCATATCATATAAATATTAAACAAACTATGAATTGACCATGAAGGTCAAGGTAGTTTCGACAAGGGTGATCAACTTAGTTAAGGCTGTATCAGCTAATGTATGTTCAGCTTCAAACTGATCACGCTAGGAGTTGATTAAATTTGAAAAGTCTATCAGAAAAAAACTATATTTGAAGGGAACACAATAGATCGCCTGTTTAGTGTCTTGGCAAATCAAACAAGTTGAACTTCAATTTCTCAAGTCAATATCGAGTTTGCACATCATTGTGTGTAAAAGATGCATCATTTACGGATTAGTGATGTGTGGCTATATTGAGCTTAAAACAACTTACAACCACAATTTTATAACTCATCTTTTAATAAAACATGTTCTGTCTAATTTTTACATATATTAATATGTAACCCCCTTTGAGCTACACGTTGTCACCGATACCATCATCGCTACCATTGCCACCAAGCACACCACCTATATTTCAAGAAGGTTATGGCATTACAAGAAAGATGAGAAACAAAGACTTCAATAGTGAGAACAAGAAAGAAGTAAGACGATGGAAGAGGAACGATGTTCTATTCCAAATGAGAAAGGTTTGTTTATTAATAATCAGCATGCATATTTCACTTACATCAATATTTGCTAAGCTTTACAATATTTTTTTATAATGTTTTACAATACTGTTTATGATATTTGGTGGTGATGCATACAATTCTGTTTACTATATCTTTTATAATGTTTTTACAATATTTTTTATGATATTTAGTGATAATGCTTACAATACTGTTTTACTATATCTTTTATAATGTAATATAATGTATATATATATATAATTAATGTAATACCATAAGTAAATGTTATGTATATATCTTGTACAAATTTTCAAAACAAATAAAATTACATCAGTATCTTATCAAATATTAAATGTGAATGAGCATGTTGAATTAGAGATGCATAAAGCAAGCATAGATTTGTACCCAACAAAAAAACACAAAAAAGTAATTTTTATTCCTGGTTCACCGACCTTACCCGTAGGTTATTCGCAGGGCATAAAATTTTGTCAATAAACTCGACCCAATAACCGGTTATTGTAATACCTTATTTTATACTATGGTTTTCCTAATACCCCAATTTTTACTCGAATGGAAGCTGGTTAATACAGTTTTTCTGTTTTTAGTGACTCCAACACCATTTCTAGACGCTGCTTTCTTTTCTTTTCTATTTCTTTTCTTTCTTTTTTTTTTTGTTTTACCATTTTAACCTCTATTTGTTGGTATAAATGGGCAGTGGATCAATTGGTTCAATCATAACACTCAAAAACAATCTTTGTTCTCTTTAACGTTCAAAACCACACTATAAACACTCCTAAAAATGACTAAAATAGCTTACAAAAGTGGGCAATCTTCAACTGGTATTGGTTCGTCGCAGTGGCGGATCTAGAACATAATTTCAGGGGTAGCGGAATTTTTTTTACTGCGACGCGTTCTTGAAGAGGTTGTCGGTGCAAATTTTTTCACAATCCAACGGTCGATGGCTTTTGGTTTTCAAACATGGGTGTGCCAACACGATTTTCAAATAGTGGCTAATCGAAGGAGAAGTAGAATAACGAGCATGTCGGTCTTTGATTCTTAGGGAAGAAGATATTGTAGTTTGTATACGAAGGCTAGTCGATTTCTTGATTTAAAAACAATATACAAAAAATTAAAAGAAAGATATTTAATTGCTTATAATTATATATAACCATGAAGGTGATGAATATTAATAAATTTATAAAAATGTTAATTGCTTATAACTTGATGTGATACAAGAAATGACAGTAATAAATATAAATCAGATTAAAGAAAATGTTTACATAAGATTTTTAATTTAAAATAATAGCAAGCTTTAGTTCAAATTTTTGTATTTGAAAATCAAATGTTAAAAGTTTCCGTTATTAAAATTAATCATCATTTTTTATGAAACATAAATCATGGAACCTTAAGTTTGCCATTATCATAATTTTCATATAACTTTAAGACAATAAAACATGATTAAAGATGATGAAAAGATCCCAAATTTGTCTATATACGATACTAAATATCTTTGGAGCAATGAGTATGCAAATAAATTATAATTATAAAGTAAATGAGCAATGACCATGCAAATAAATTATAAAGTTAACCTTTGGAGCAATAGCCATACAAGAAACTAGAAAGGGGTATTATATAAATTTCTTTTAAATACTTTGGGACCAAATAAATTATAAGGTGAAATCTAGAGGGCCTAAATGAAACATCATTCCTTATAATAATAGCACGTGAGCTGCTCCTGCTCCAACTTCTTCGTTGCTCTTCTTAGCTGGTCTTCAAATACATTATATTCGCTCCAACTTCTTCACTAAACTCAGGGAAACATAATATAATCTTAGGGGCAACATAATACATAAAACGTAAAAAGAAAAATAGAAATTTCACTACGCCGCGGGTGCTACCCCTGCCTTCGCCTTGCATCCGCCCCTGGTTCGTCGTCAAGCCATAAAGGTGTTTAAAAACTACTCCTACGAGAAAGCAAAATATAGGGGAGACAATTTTATGCAAAATGTCAGAGAGTCAGAACACAGGCCGATACAAGCATTATGGTTCTTTTTTTTAAGCCGTAGTAAAACAAAAGTTTAATATTTTTATATTGAACACTCTTCATGCGTTAGATTTAGAATTTTTTTTCTTTTAGAACGGTTATTAATACCCGATTTGATACATGACCCTAACCAGTAACATAGGGTTGGGCTTTTTGTTAATTTCTCAGGTAGTTATGTTTGTACCTGATTATTGACCATACACAGGTTACGGGTTTGTACTTTGTAGTTTTATACCGAATTTCTGCACCACAATTTTGGATCTCTTAATTTTGAGTTGTGGGCCTAAATTTTGGTGGGTTGAAATTGGGAGGATGGCCGGGACTCGGGGCCATAGGCTCATAACTGCTTTGGATTTGTTGTTTCTGAGTTCGGTCTAGTTTGTTGATGGGCTAACAATTGTAAAAAGACAGTCCATTTTGTTTGAGATTCTAAGAGATTTTATTAGCCCTGGACCACCCTGATATTTCCAAAGACCTAAGATGGCCACTGCCCACTAGAGGTGTAAAGAAAACCGGTTTGGAACCGGTTAACCGGAAACCAAACCAAACAAAACCGCCGGTTCGTATACCGGTTTGGGTATTTTTCAATCAAATGGTTTAAAACCAACCCGAACCGACTTGGTCATTTTGGCTACTTCTATGTTTAAACCAGTTCCTAAACCAAACCTGTTTGACCCAAACAGGTTTAGAATATGCAAAACCAAACCGGTTCGGTCTGCAAAAAAGCCCGGTTTTATACATCTCTATTGGCCACTAGAAATACTATTTGCATTGTTAAGATGATTTTTTTATCTAATACTAATATTTGATTTCTTTTAGCTTAGGTCCTGCTCTTTCACAAAAAGCAACAAATCTTATGACACTCGTATGGCATTTCATAGATTTTTCGTTAGCAAATTTCGTTATAATAAATAAGTAATCTGGGTTGCCACATGACAACTTCTGGTAAAACCTTAATTAGCGTTATCACTTTTACTTAGCGTTATCACTTTTATCCGAAACTCGAAACCCAACCCGAAAAAACCCGTACCCAAACTAACCTGACCCGAAAAACCCGAACCGGACAAAATACTAACTCGAACCCGAACCGAAGTAATTCGGGTTGGTTCTCGGGTTTGATTTATAAGTTTTGGGTCAACCCGAAAATCCGAAGAAACTTTTAGTTTTGAAATTAAATATATTTTTAGGTATAATAGGCTTAGTCTTAGTCTCTAAATTTATCAGAATCTGAGCCTAATCGACTATTGTCATTCCAACTATTATGGATCGATTGCTTATTGTTAATTTATGTTTTCCGTTTATTACTAATAACAACCGTAATCGAACAACCAAATCACGTCTGATTGAAGACGATTATAGTTCGAGTTAGTTACTTAATTTTACTTTTCTTTTGAATTGTTTTATGACTTTATCAAGTTATGTTGGTTTATTATTTCATTATTTGCGTTGCGAGCAAAGAAGAATATGCTGTTTTAATTTTAGAATTGAAGTTTTTTAAATTTTTTCTTTTTTTGTTTCAGTTTCTAGGATACTCGAAACCCGATTAACCCAACTCGAAAAAACCTGAGCCCAAAAAACCCATGAGAGATTTGGGTTGGGTTTCGTGTTAACATTTAAAACTGTGAAACCCAAAGAACCCGACCCGAAAAACCCAAAATCCGAAGAACACCCCTAGCCTTAATGGTAAGGCTTTGATTTTTGTTTCTCGCTTCTCTCTCATCTTAAATAACAATGGCTTTAAATAAGTTAAATATCTAAAGTTTATTAAAACTTACTAAATCGTTAGAAGTTTCCAATTATATCTTCTCTCTAAAAATAATTTATAACTGGTTAAATTACCCGTGCGATGCGGATGGATTCCATAATAACTTGCAAGATGGCAATATGATTATCTACGCAACACAAAATGCTTTTAATGTTGAATGGATGCTGAAATGGTTATGCAAATAACGTATACAGTAGTCATCACCAAAATCACCAACTTTGAGGATCATATTTAACAAACTTGGCAATTTTGTGTTGGATTTTCTTGTTACCCCTCGGCAGCGGGGTGTAGAGACTCTGACTATAAGATAAGCAACCAAAATGCTCGGTTCATGTAACCACATCAACAGATTGTTGATGAATAGCATATAATATGCATATATTAGACCAAACAAATCAATCAGAAATACTACAACCATGAAAACAGTAATAGATATTAGAACACTGTTAAAGGCTCATATTCATTTGACTATCATAGCAACACAGTTACACAAACCCGGTTGCAAAATGGTTGCAAATGGAGTACCCAATTGCCATCCTATGTGTATGTGAGACATTCGCGACAAAATCGAGTATGCCTTAGTATTCGTTTATTGAATAATCGATTAACCGCTTATTGCGTAACGAACAAACGAATAACCAAATGGGTCTGGTTATGACCCAGATGTCTCGGGGGGCCATCTATAAGTGATGTACGTTTAATATAAGCCAATATATTGATATTATAGCCTTAGTATGATAGCAAACTAATTAAACGAAAACATGCTTGTTTAACTACCCGCTATGACATTAAACGCGAAGGGTAGTTCCAAAACAAGCATTGTATCATCCATGCAAAACCCTAAAAACTATCCAAAAACATGTTTTGATCCTACACATGGTTAGGAATCATAATCATACTCTTTTTTGGCCATAAACACGGATTAGAGGGTTTAAACGGCGTTTTACGGTTCAAAAGTTCGGTTTAGAACCCCAATCGAAACCCTAACTTTCATGGCTGTTCTCTTGATGATACATGCTTTATTTGTGATCTAGTACCTATACCTAGCTTACATAGAAGCACAAGAATCCAAAAACTTGTTTAAGAGACCGAAAACGAACCAAAACCGCAAAGGTAATACTGATTTACTTGATTACGGGCTGTTTAGGTTAAGGTTGTGATGTGCATATTTTTAGATCATGAAATTTTCAGGGACACCAGGGACCATATCATTGAGTCCCTATCCAAATTTGGTAATTTTTAGACCATCCGAGAATATTTGGCGAATTTATTACCGAATTGGGATGTTTATTTGGGAAAAATACCTAAAATGCTTGAAAAATTATGAAATTTTGTGGGGAACTCATATTTTGTATAATATGATCACATATAAAATTTGGGGTCATTTGGAAAACCCTAAGTATATTTTGTGAATTCGCGCTTATTCGAGTTTTCATAGTCGTTTTTGGCTCGAAAAAGGTATTTGGCATGACTGTTAGCTTCTGGAATTATTACAGGTTGTTTTGGGATATATTTTGTTCACTCAGCAATTTTGTTGGAATTTTTGGAAATCGTTTGGTATAAACGGACGATTTTTGGGCTAAATATAGCAGACAAAATGATTTTTTATAAATTAATAAATAGATTATTCCAGAAATATTTTTATAAAAATCTACATATTTTATTCGATAAGTGACTAAATTTTGATAATTTAATGATCAACGGATAATTAATTGTGCTAATTTGAATATTAAACAAGTTCAATTCTGATATAAATCGACAAGTTCGTGATAAACGAGTCTGTTGGAATATCAGAACATCAAAAGTAATCAAAAACAATATTTTTGGACTAATTAAGTAAAACGAACTTTTTGCGAGAAATCCGGACAATTTGGATAGACCGTGCGCGTTTCTCTCCAAACCAAACTGAATAAACGGAAACGAGCCCTGTAGCGAATCTAGACCCATAAACTATGATCTTTCTTTCTAACTTGATCATTCTATCAACCAACGCGTTTACCCAAGTTTACATACTCATACTTGTTTCCCAAACGCGTAAACGAGCAACTTGACCCGGCTGGTAAAACGGGGAAACTGAGCCAAGTTCGATTTTAAATATTAGACATTGAACAACATCACAATCTAAGCCTACTGACACTTTCTGGGCGTGACAACTATACCTAGACTAGATATACAGCCCAGTCTAGTATCAAGATTATAATAATATTAAAGTATTAATATTATTATAATATTGACTATAGAGACTAAGAGATAGCATGGGAAACAAACCCCAACCTGAAATCGCACTGAATACCTACAAAACCATGAGTTTCATGACCTCTCTTTTCAAACTGTTTACGAACTTTTGGGGTGAGAAGCATGTTTATGTACGCTATCTATTCGAAAAACGGTTCAGGTTATAAATTATCTGACCATTCATATACGAAAAGTCCCTACAAACGTAATGATTAACTACGTGCTAATGTAAGGTGAATGGTATTATGGATTGTTAAATTAAATGGAGATACTACGAATGCCAAAACATAACGAACTTACATGTGACAATCTGTTCGTACAAGCACGTTATGTACTGACAAACATATCCAGTTGGGGGAATAACGTGGTCTGTAATGGCCATGAGAATAACGTGGTCTGTAACGGCCATGGGGATAACGTGGTCTGTAAAGGCCATGGGGATAACGTGGTCTGTGATGGCCATAAGGATAATGTGGTCTGTGATGGCCATGAAAATAATGTGGGCAGTGGAGGCCATGAGGATATTGTGGGCGGACGGGGGGCCACAGTGATTGGTGATATGTGAAAAAAACCATACGTGCACACACAAACACACACATAAATACACACACACACACACACACATACTATGTGGATAGGCATAGGAAATACTATAGTGTAGAAATACTAATTATTGTGTATACATTGTGTAATGATTGATTTTACGTGGAACCGTTGTGGGCGGAAGGGGGGCCACAGTGGTTGATGTTACACGGAACCGTTGTGGGCGGAAGGGTGGCCACAGTGGTTGATTGTACGTGGAAAACGAAAGTATATAGTACGAACAAACGGTCATGATTTTATCATAATTTCGAACTTATATTATTACATGCATACATATGTACACACAAAGGTACGGCTGCACATATATACAAACGTAAATACAATTTTTATATACGCGCGTACATGCAAACTATGACTGTGTGGTACGCAGAACTGATTTCGTTAAAATCTATGAAACTCACCAACTATTCGTAGTTGACTTGTTTTTAACATGCTTTTCAGGTAATCAGAAAAGTGGAGTAATTGCCTGTGTGTTACGTGTCTTGTTTGTGATCGACGCCATGAGCATATGAGTTAGAAGTAATGTAGATGAAGAGCTAGTTTTGATTGTCTCACCTAGTTTGTAAAAGATGTTAGAACGATGTAATATATTGTAAATTAGTTAGTAATGTTTCTTTATGAACAATGTATTTGATAGCAGTTGTATCAGTTACATTTCTGTTTTACGCTTCCGCAAATCGCTCAATGGGGTGTAACAGTATGCCAAGCCAAGTTTAAACCCAATTGTCAGTCAATTTATGTGTATTCATCACAGCCTCAAGTTTCAGCTGAAAACCCATCAAATGTTCATAACCTCAACCCATCAAATGTTCATAACCTTAAAAGCAATTTATCTGATGTCATTAAGATTTACAATAGAACTTTGTCCACGAGTCTTGTTCTCAAGGTCAAGTAATTAATTCAATGACATCCACCAATTTTGTATCTTTCATATATTTGACCAACACCAAAGTCAATGACATCTACCACACAATTCTGGAGCTGCACATCAATTTGATTTCAAACAGTCATCAATTAGCATCAACTGATTTCAAAGATCATAAAATCACCATCCTAGTACAATATGTACAATTTAAACTCAAGATAGTTACAAACAATGAGAAAGTATGAAACCTTATATGGAATAAAAATTAATATTTCATTCGAACATTAATTTGAATTAAAGTTCAGCAATAACATTAACAAAACACTGAATAAAACTTCAACAATAATATAAATCGTCGAGCCAAAACCTTTAGCCGACCTTTGTCAGCGATTTTTACAGTTAGAATTCGCATATTAGAGATCGATTTGTATATCAGAATGTTGTTGGTCGTATTTTGTAGTTTATGCTTGTAGTTTTGGGCTTAGTTTTGGCAAGTTTGGGCTTTTGCTTGTAAACTGAGATCTGTTGATCTCGGTGGGCTTTTGGGTAGTATTGGGCTTTATTGGTAGAATATATATAGAACATATGTTAACGGTTTAGGGTTGTTCGTTCATTATTATTCATCCGTGTAAATTGTTAAGGGCTTAAGCACCTGACATATAATATACGTGTGTTTTGAAGCTTCTTTATTGTGTTTGGTGTGTTCTTGATCGTTTCTCTCAGAATCAACTTAGTGGTTAGTTTCCGCCTAACTGTTAAGTAGATTGATATAACATTGAAAGATCCGTCACGGGACTTACAATTGGTATCAGAGCCTATAGACCTATTCTAGGCTCGATTATTGGTGATATCAAGGATTCTGTCGTTGATCCAAGAAGGTTTATTGCATTGAAGGTTGTTGGATCTTGAAGAAGGCTGTTCTTCGTGTTCTTCGGCTGGTGAAAGTTTTGTTTGGAGTAGATTTGGTATATCTCATATTTAATTTAAATCCCATCATTCTCGGGATTTAGTTAAATACTCAAGATTTGCCATATCTTGAACTATTCTTTGTTCTCTGGTTGATTTTGAGGTTCTCTGGAAGATTTAAAGATTCACGGTTAGCATTCAAGGTTCTCGGGAATATTTACAAGTTTTCGGGGAGAATTCGTCGTTCTCGGGGTGATTTCATCGTTCTCGGGCAACTTCGTGTGTCCTCGAACATTTTTGACAGTTCTCGGTCAACATTTTGTGTTCTCGGACGAAATTTGTAGTTTTCGGTCTTTCCATTAAGTTTTCGGTTAAGGATACTATGGATCAATCAGATGTCAGTTTGTCCTCAAATGCTTCGCTCCATCAAGAGCTTGATTCCATCATGGGAACTACCACTCGTGTGCCTCGTTTACTGAAATAAGACGGGTTTGCTAAGTGGAAGTTTAGGTTTGAGAAGTACGTAAAAGCGAAGGATGCGAAAATGTGGAGAAGCAGAGTTAGAGGTCCTCAGGCTATTACCTATCAAAGAGAGGGCTCCGAAGAGGTTGAGACAAAGCTGATCGAGTTGTATACTAATGCTGATTTTGAAGTTGTTGAGGAAGATGAGAAGGTGTTAGCCATCTTGACCGTGGCACTTTCACTCGAAATTGCCTTGGGTTTTAGAGAGTTGAATTCCGCCAAAGGACTCTTGGATGCTCTCATTGAAGTGTTTGAGGGTAATGAGGACATGAGGAGAAGTAGACAAGATCTCCTAAGACAATAATTCAACATGTTCAATCATGTGTTAGGAGAATCTTTGGAGAAACGGCTTCACCGTTTCATCTCGTTGATCACGAAGATTAGGTATGCAAATATCAATCTCACATCTGCCGAGATCAACAACAAGCTGGTTAACTTGCTACCTCAGAACTGGGACTTGAATGTGGCTGTCATCAAGAAGACCAAGGATCTGTCCAGATTGACTTTGTCAGAGGTGATGGCAATAATCAAGGCTTGTGACATGGATGACAAGCAACGTGCCATTAATCATGCTAGTACTTACAACACTGCAGGTTATGGCGCTCCAACTAATAATGCACTGGTCTCTCAAGAGAACTTCTCTCTGTTTAAGAGTCAGCCACCTCAACCACATCAGCCTCAACGGACTTTTTCCATGTTTAAATCTTCACAAAGCCAACCCTCTCCTTATCCTACGCCAGCTACTCCTGTGTTCTTTCCGCAACAAGCTACTGCACCGAAATCACAAGTCTCTATGGCGACCTCCAGCCAGTCTAACACTTAAATTCCCATTATTTCAAAGGAGACTCAGGAGAACATAACCCTAATGGCAGGTTTTATGAACTGCTATAATGCCTTTCTTGCTAGAGATTTGGTGCAACCAGTGGTAGCTGCTGAGCTAGATCAGATACATCCTGATGATGTGGAGGAGATGGATATTTCATGGCAAATAGCCATGGCTGTTTTCAGGGCCAAGAAATTCACCAAAAGGACAGGCAGGAACAATTGGAATGTGCCTGCAAATCAGGAAGTGGGTTTCAATAATAATTCTCTAAGGTGTTACAACTGTCATGAGCCGGGTTATTTTGCTTGTGAGTGCACAAACCCGGCTAAAGAAGGAAATAGAGAAAGAACAATGGTCCCGGTGAATGGCGGAAGAGAAGAGAATGTGACTGGTTCAAGTACGGGTGAGCGGGGTTTGGTGGTTCAAAACTTCTCCTGGGAAGATCAGATGGCAGCATTGAGTTTGAGTAATGAAGCGGCTAATTTTGTTGAGATGGATGCTGATGAAAAGGAGAATGAAGCTGAGGAGCAGGTGATGGAACTTCAGCATGCCTTCATGGCATTCACCTCCACCAAACAATCTGAGGTAAATACTGTACTCTGTTCTCAATCGTGCATTGACAAATTAGGATTGTATAAAACTCATAACAGTAACTTGATGAGGGAAATGGAGGATGTAAATTATGAAAACTCAACTCTTAAGAAACTTGAACAATCATTAAAAGATAAAATAGAGGCACAAAAACAAGAATTTTCAAAACTGCAATATGATTTTAGCATAAAGTACTGTCACCATATCGATGCCAAAAAGAAAATAGCTGAACTAACTGCCGAGTTAGCAGCCTCGAAACTGGAGATTGCAAAACTAACAAATAAGTTCGAAAATGCTGAATTCAATTTTAAAAAATTTGATGTCTCTAGTGCTGTTGTTGAGTCAATGATCGAGAATCAATTGAAATGGAAAGAAAATAAGGGTGTGGGTATTGGATACAACATGGTTCCCCATCCATACAATAATAATTATACGAGTCTTCCTATCACCAAGGAAGAGGAAGAAAATGAAAAGGGCATGCAGTATGGTAAGTCAACTGCAACTGACAAGGGTATGGTTGATACAGCGTCTGTATCAACCTCAGGGGTGAACGAATCTAACATGTCTAGCTCGTGTGCAGATGAAGTAATAATCGAGGACTGGACTGAGGAAGATGATGAATCACCTATTGACTCCTCCGTCTCTTTAAATTTGCCTATTTCGTCTTTTTTAAACAATAATATTGTTGATGTGTGTGTGGGCTCTGTTTTTAAGAGCAAAGACAATCGTTCGGTTACTTTTTCTGGAACTTCAAAAGACAGTGATTTGTCCTTAAATAAAATTGATGAACTTCAAAAACAACATAAACATTCGTCAATTAAGTTTGTGAAAGAAAGAGGTTTATGTAATACTAAAAGTGAGTTCTCTAATGAAAGGTCCAAAGATGTAAAGGCAAGCTCACACAACAATGCAAGACCGGGAATCGGCCACAATGATTTTTACGTAAAGAAACAAACTTATTTCAAATGTAGCATTCCCGGTTACATTGCTAGAAATTGCTCTCGTCTCCCATACGTTCCATATTATAAACGCCATCAGAGGACCATGTCTCATAATGCCTACAAAAACTTTCATTCAAATCATTCAAGGCATTATGACACAAGGCGCTCTGAAGGTAATTGGAGAAGAGTCAAGGCTGATATGTCAAGTTTTCATAAGACCAAGCCCTTTGTAACACCAAGGTGGAATTGAAACTCGATTTCGGTTCCTAGACCGAAGTGGGTCTTCTGAACCGAAAATGTTTAAAAAGACAAAGCCGACCGAGTTTTCTGTCCGCAAACCAGAGACTAAGACAATCACTTGTATAAATCACAAAGTCTTCAAACCGAAATACAAATGGTTGCCAAGTCTCTGGTAGCAAAGTCCTCAACGTCTTCTAATTCGATTTTTGATAATAATGAGGATATGTCATGGCAACCTGTAACACGGTTAACCAAGTCAGGATTACCCAGAACTACAATGGACTGGGTACCCAAAACTAACTAATCTCTCACATTGTGCAGGAACAGCTATGGAAGAATATTATCAGACCTTGGTTTGTTGATAGTGGCTGTTCCAGGCACATGACGGGGGACATATCTCAGATGAGTGACATTCAAATATTTAACGGTGGATATGTTTCCTTTGCGGGAGGAGAGAAAGGGAAAATTACTCAAAAGGGTACAGTGAGTAATGGGGTTTTGAAGTTCGAAAACGTTAACTATGTTGGAGAGTTAAAGCACCGTTTACTCAGTGTGTCGCAGATTTGTGATAAGGGATTTTCTACTCATTTCACCAACAAGGAATGCTTAATCTTAAAGCCTGGTATTGTCATACCGGAAGAATGGGTACTGGTAAGATCTCAGAGGAAAGATAATGCCTACTTGATCGATATGAACAAAAACGTTCCTGACGAAATCACCTGCCTATCCTCTAAAGTGTCAGAACATAATGCCATGCTGTGGCATCGTCATCTTGGCCATGCAAATGTGAAAAAGCTGAACCGTCTTGCGAAGAAAAACATTGTACGAGGGTTACCTATTAAAGACTTCGTGACTATAGAGAAGTGTGTGGCTTGTGTGTTAGGCAAGCATCATCGGAAAACACATAAGCCAAAATCGATAAACACCATTTCCGGTGTCTTTCAGTTGCTTCACATGGATCTATTCGGTCCCGTTCATGTGTTGAGTCTATCCCATAGTAATCACTGTCTGGTCATCACCAATGACTTCTCTCGTTCACTTGGGTATTCTTCTTATCAAATAAAGGTGAGACGGGCGACTTGATCAAGAAGTTCGTAGTGCTTATGGAAAACCAACTGAACTTGAAGCTCAAGGGAATTCGTTGTGACAATGGCACAGAATTCAAGAATTCCACACTGAACTATTTTTGTGCCAAAAAGGGAATTCTTCGTCATTACAGTTCTGCTCGTACTCCTCAGCAAAATGGTGTCGCTGAAAGACGAAATCGTACTTTGATCGAAGCAGCTAGAACAATGTTATGTGACTCAAGGTTACCACTCTTTTTCTGGGCTGAAGCTATCAACACTGCCTGTTACGTGCAAAATCGGGTGTTGATTAACAAATCTCAAATGAAAACTCCATATGAAATAGTTTATGGTCATAAGCCCACCGTCACACACTTTCGAGCTTTTGGGTGTCCATGTACTTTGTTAAATCTTGAATCGACTCCAAAATTCGAAGCCAAAGCTGATGATTGTTATTTTGTTGGCTATGCTGGTCGGACCGCCTATAGAGTTTATAACAAGGCTTCAAAACAGATCGTCGAGTCGTATGATGTGCGTTGGTTAGAAGAAAATGAAACAGATGCCCGCGTGGGGCCTGACTGGTTATTTGACTATGACAAACTTTTCGAACCATTCAATCTGTTTCCAGTGGTTGATTTAACTGAATCAAGAGAATGGAAATGCTGCTGTGATCGATGATGAAGAGGATACCTCTTCTAATGTTCAAGAGTTTCCTATGTTGAGTGTGGAACCGCTGAACTCTCAGAAACCACTAAACCATCATCAGAAAACTTGGAAGAAGACGTGATTGATATTGTGTCACCACAGGAACCCTCTACTGAAGAGACTTTGTTGAGGGGGAGAGTGCCATTCGACAAATTTTTGGTAGAACTCTATTCCAGGATGTCATTTCAAACGAGTATGTCGCCAGTACTTCGTACTCACACAACACCGCTGCATCGGGATGGAAAAACCCTCTCACTGAGGTTCTCGAAGAACCAACGAATATGCCAGCAAACTGCTCTGTTCCTGATCATTCTGTTCTTTCACGAATTCAACGGGATCACCCTATTGACAATATTATCGGTCCCCTAGAGGCTGGCGTCTCAACCAGAAGTCAGACTGGAACAATAAACATCTGCTTGTATTCTTGCTTCATTTCACAAATTGAGCCTAATTCGATTGACATGGCTCTGCAAGAACCAAGCTGGGTTGACGCCATGCACGAGGAAGTAAATCAGTTTGAAAAACTCAAGGTCTGGAGGTTAGTGGAGTTACCCGCTGGGAAGAAGTCGTTAGATACAAGATGGGTTTTTTCGCAACAAGCAAGATGGTATTGGGATCATTGTTCGAAACAAGGCAAGGCTTGTGGTTCGTGGTTTTCGTCAGGTGGAAGGTTTAGACTATACTGAGGTGTACACTCTAGTGGCTCGTCTTGAGGCCATTCGGATCTTCTTGGCATATGCATCGTACATGGGTTTCACGGTCTATCAGATGGATGTCACTGGTGAAGGAAGAAATTTACGTGGATCAGCCACTGGGTTTTGTGGACTCCAAGCATCCGTCGTATGTCTATAAGTTGGATAAGTCTCTCTACGGCCTTCATCAGGCTCCTCGAGCATGGTATGCGACGTTGACTGCTCATCTGTTGGAGCATGGATATAAGTCTGGAACCATTGATTAGACGCTGTTTATAAAGACTGTTGGAAAGGATCTAATCTTAGTTCAGATTTACGTAGATGACATTATCTTCGGTTCTACCAGCACTGCTCTTTGTTCTTAGTTTGAAGAGGTGATGAAGAAATCGGGTTATGAGGTGATCGTGAAAGTGATTCGATGGCATCGGTCTAAGGAGGAGATTGTTGGGTTTTATATTTTAGATCTACGCATCGAATCGTTACTCGTTTATAATAAATATTAAATGCAAGTCGACAAAGAAAAATGACGAGTAATTGAAGACGTTTCGGGTGAATTATTATTTTTATATTATTTGTTTGGTCTTATCCAAGAGGCGGATGAAGTGAAGACCAAGGTACAAGACCACTATAAATAGATGATTAAGTCATGTGTTACATTATGTGTGATATTTTGATGTATTGAGAGTTACCACCTGGGGAAGAGCTCTCCCCGGGTGGCGAGCGTTTATGATTATGTATGTATGTATGTATGTATGTATGTATGTATGTATGTATGTATGTATGTATGTATGTATGTATGTATGAGTTTTCTTTGTGACAATCTTTTGATTAATGAAATCATACTACTACATCTATCTATTTGTGTTTCGAATGCAATTGTTCATCCTTGATTGTTATTCGAATCGAACTCTCCACATCCGTCTGTTATTATCGTTCAAGAGTGAGTACGAGCGCGATTCGATCCTAGCTCAGATCTGAGCTCCTTCATTAATACCAATGTAACGTCCAACTTTTGTTAAGCATTTAATAACAGAAAGTTTTGTTAATAGTTGTGTGTCGTTAAATTAATCGTGTGTTACGTATTTGAGAGTTGGAAGTGGGAGTGAGTGGTGGGACCCATGAAACCCCTATATATATAGACCAACCACTTCTTTTCTTTCTTCCCTTTCCTCTCACAACACACAAACACACACACACTCAAGAAACACACACCCACTCTCTCTGAAGACCCGAATCCATTCTGGGATTAAATTAAGGAAGAGTTTGGTGATTCAAGTGTCTTCAATTGACAATAATCACGTCCAGATCCTCGAGTTGTCAAGATCTAAACTCGAACCCGCAAGCAAAAGGTAGGTTTCGGTTTAAATGGTTAAGTTTTATGGTTAGAATCGGCATGCAAATAGATATAATGATAGATCGGGTTGTGAAATGTAAGAAAAATATAAACTTGGGTGCACTTTGTGATAAAAATGTGGTGTTTGGACTTTGAGATATGGGTTCAGGATCATGTGCATGGGGTCAGAATGTGTCGAAAGTTGGGAAAGAGTAAAAAATCAGGTCATGAGTAAGAGCCACGAAGTAAAATGGCCATTAAAGGGTAAAAACGAAGAAAAAGAAGAATTTCGCATCGCATAAGCCATGCGAAGCAAAAAAAAGACTATTTCTCATCGCATGACCATGTGAAGCGAAAAAGGTAATTTCGCATCGCTCAGTCATGCGAAGCGAAACAGTTTCATGCGAAGCGAAACAGTTTCAAGCGAAGCGAAACAGTTTCATGCGAAGCGAAATTCCATGCATGCGAAGCGAAATTCTTTCATGCGAAATTTTATAAAATTCATTTTTCTGATGCATTTTTTCTGATGCATTTTTGTTAAAGGCAGCTCAACCCCAGCCAGGGGCGCTGCCCCTTGGACCCTGCTAGGGGCTGCCGCCCCCAGACCCCGCTACCAGGGGCGCTGCCCCCGGACCCCCGTTAGTTGAGGGTTTCATAAATTTAGATGTAGGAAGTTGTGGTAATAGATAATTGACACGCGTAATGTATTGAACAGTTAGCCGTGCACAAATAAAGAAGGGAATTACTATTAACGGCAAGAGAAATCGACTCCAGGTGAGTTGTAGCCCCATTTCTCTTTGAAATGTTTTCGGGGCTGCGTGCATACTCCTATGTGATAGTTAATACATTTACTTAATTGATAAGTGTATGACTATGTACTGGATGTTATTACTATATAATGATAGTATGAATGAGCATGTATATATATATATTATATACATGAGACAGGTGAAATATGCACGTATGATAAAAGTATGGTTATTCGAGGTAGTAGGGACCAGACCCTTATAATATCTGTGATGTTAGGGACCAGACCCTTATAATATCTGTGATGTTAGGGACCAGACCCTTATAATATATGTGATGATAGGGACCAGACCCTTACAATATCTGTGATGTTTAATGTAGAATAGCTTATGGTATACCATAGGGTTTTATGAAAGAAAGTATGTAAGTACGTATGCATGTATATAAAGCATGTGTGAAAGAAGTAATAGCAAAGTAAGGTATGAATACGTATCTTCGGACGTGTATGAGTAAGGATAGGAATGTATTGTATGTTAAATTGATTAACTAGAACTCACTCAGCATAACTGAGTTTTAGTATGCATGCAGGCAGATAGGTTGAGGCAGCTGGCTTGTGGAGGGACACATGGCACGAGCTAAAGAAACTGGCATCCATGAAGAAGTGTCAATACTATTTTATGTTATGTTATGAAAAGACAGTTTGTATGTTAAGACATGAATGAATGTTTGTAATGTGATGTTTGAAGTTTTAAATTATTCCGCGAAAGTTTAAATTAACTCTGATTTTAGAACTGTGTTTATGAGTAAATCCAACATCAAAGTAGGGTTACCGGGAACGGGGCTTTACAACCAACTATTCACGCTTCCGCACCGGGGCTCGGTTCTCACATATTTTATTTTGTTTTTAACTTAAAATTATTAATTTAGGTTATTTTCTTTTATTTTTTAACTTTTATTTCATTTTATTTTTATTTTATTTTTACTTTTACTTTTACTTTTAATTTAATTTTATTCTTGTTTTATATTAGTGTTTAAATTTAAAATTGGTTTAAATTTTTGTCTTAATTTATGGGATTTTAATTTATCTTAATTTTTTTAATAGTTATTTAGTTTTAATTTTTCTTTAAACTTATGTTATGTTTCTTTTATCTTTTGCTTCTTAAAGAGATTCATCTTACAAAAGTTGTTAAACGTTTCGACCGACAAAATAAAACTTGTATATATTCGAGTGTTTGGATTCTGTGCGTAAATATTTTTTGAATTTAGATCTGTACATATTTTTAAAATCCGGGGGTAGAGAGTGTAAATTCATTTAAAACTCGAGATGTTTTGACTCTATTGCGAGATAGGTTGACTCTATATAAAGGTTAATATCTCTCATTTAAACTTATATTTATCACAAATCTTCTCTACCCAAATAATTCTCTCACATACACAATTTGCTTCCTTGTTTTCACATTTGATCCAGTCTTTAAGGATCTTTCACCCACGGTATATCAATCTAACATCAATCATATTCTAGTTTCTTGTTCTTGATCAAATCGATGGTTCATATGAACTGTTGGTTCAGATCTATGGTTTGGTGAAAAGGTTCTTGGGTGAAGATTAATCTATGTTTGTTGTTGTTTACATATCATAGATCTTTATAACATCTTCATATAGTATTTCAGGTTTTGATTGCGCAGTTTGTCAATTATTAGGTTCATTGGACCATCTGGGGTCCAATTGACAGGGTTTGAGAAAGAAATTGGATCTCAGATTATACCGAAAGACGATTCGGCTATAGACGACTCATGTTATGGATGAAAAGGAATATTTTGAACTAAAGGATGTTCAAATCACATCACACGAAAAAGGTTTCTGATCGCATAGAAAAGTATTCGGATCACATGATATTTCAATCGCATCGCATGTCTCATGCGATGCGACTGAAATCCATTTTCAATCGCATTGCATGTCTCATGCGATACGACTGGAAGCCCATGCGATGCAATTATTCTGTATGCGATGCGATTCCTTTCTGATGCGATGCGATTTCTTTTGACTTAGAGAATTTTCAGAACATCAAGACTATTATGGACTGATCAAACTGTTAACATCCTGAGACTTTCTAATAACATCTGAAAGTAATAAATCTTACAATTCTAATAAAAGAAAATGTTAAAGCTTATGTGTCAAGCCTACATTTCACCTAATTTCTAATCTCTCATCTAATTCATTCTAGCTATTCATGGGTCATGTGTAACATCCCGAAATTTCAAAGTGATATTAATTATATTACTTACTAATAGAGGGAAAGTTTACTCGGGTTGTCAGGAAATAAATAATAGAGTAGGAGTTGGTATGAGTCGGGCTAGTGTTGGATTAATGGAGACGGGTTAAATGAGAATGGGCCTTAGGTCCATGGGATTTCAGGGATATAAATATCTCCTAAACCCAAAAATATCTTCATTTCCTTACTTTCTACACACACACTCCAAAAACACACACACCATCTACACCGCCGCCGGGCCGAGGAGAGGAACGGGCAGATCCGAGAGAGAGAGAGAGAGAGAGCGATTAGTTGTGTTAACAAGTTAAACGAGATCCAAACAAGCTCAAAAATGTATGATTCTTGATCTTTGAAGTTTAAAGATCCAAGCTTTTTATTGTATAAACGACCGAAAATGGTCGGGAAGCGTAGTGGGTGATATTGAACCATAGCAAGGGTGTTAAAATCGCTCAAAATGCTGGACAGAAACCGAACAGCGGCTGATCTGGACAACTTCGCCTGCAACTGGGCAACTTCGCCTTCAAAGCGATGAACTTCGCCCGCAAGCTAAGTTCGCCTGATGAACTTCGCCTGCAAGCTAAGTTCGCCTGATGGCAACTTCGCTGTAAAGTTAAGTTCGCCTAACTGGTAACTTCGCCTGAGGCCAAGTTCGCCTGAAGCCAAGTTCGCCTGATGGCAACTTCGCTGTAAAGCTAAGTTCGCCTAGCTGGTAACTTCGCCTAAAGCTAAGTTCGCCTAAGGTTAACTTCGCCTAGAGCTAAGTTCGCCCGAGGGTTAACTTCGCCTAAAGTCAAGTTCGATTAGAAAATAAATTAAAAATCTAATGAAAAATGTGTTAAGACAGTTAATGGAAATAAAATTTTTCCAAGCTGACCTGGCAGCTCGACCCCAGCCAGGGGCTCTGCCCCTTGGACCCTGCTAGGGGCGGCTGCCGCCCCTAGACCCCGCTGCCAGGGGCTCTGCCCCCCGACCTCCGTTCGTTGTGGGTAGTAGTTAAGACTGGAAAGATGATATGAGTAGTGATAGTTGTTTGATACGTGTACTTGTTATACAGTCAGCCGTGCACAGCTGAAGAAAGGGATTACGATTAACGGTGAACGTAACCGTGTTCAGGTGAGTTTCTAGCCCCATTCCTTGTTATGTTTTCGGGGCTGTGTGCATACTCGATATGTTGTTAATACATTTATCCTAAGTGATAAGTGTATGTCATATGTGATATGTGTGATAGATATGAATGATTGTTTGTCGGTACGCGAACGATCTTCGGATATTGCGCGTACTGTCAGGTTAAAAATAAAGGTACGAATATTATATATCGAAGATGTATGAATATTTCAAATGAATACTTGTCGGGGCGTGAACGATCTTCGGATATTGCACGTAACGACAAGGGGTATGGTTGTTAAATGAATGAGGTAAAGAATGCCTAGAGTGTTCTTCTGTTATAATGTAAGTATGTGTATATAGGTACACGAATGGCATGTGAGTTCTACGTTCGACATAGTAAGTTAGGATGGAAAATCCCTCTAGCTTCTGTCGGACATAGACTCGGCTGGTGATGGCGTAGTTAAGGACTGCGAGCCTTATACGTGAAGTAGATGATATATGTAACGTAGATAAGGACTGCGAACCTTATACGTAATGTAGATAGGCGTCAGCATAGGAAAGGACTGTGAACCTTATACGTGCTGATTTTCTAGCATAGGGGAGGACTGCGAACCTCGTACGTGCTATGAATTAGGTTGCAACATAGGGAAGGACTGCGAACCTTGTACGTGTTGTGGATGTATTTCAGCATAGGAAAGGACTGTGAACCTTATACGTGCTGATTTTGTAGCATAGGGGAGGACTGCGAACCTCGTACGTGCTATGAATTAGGTTGCAACATAGGGAAGGACTGCGAACCTTGTACGTGTTGTGGATGTATTTCAGCATAGGAAAGGACTGTGAACCTTATACGTGCTGATTTTGTAGCATAGGGGAGGACTGCGAACCTCGTACGTGCTATGAATTAGGTTGCAACATAGGGAAGGACTGCGAACCTTGTACGTGTTGTGGATGTACTATGGTATAGGGAAGGACCGCGATCCTTGTACGTACCATAAATGGTGAACATAGGTAAGGACTGCGAACCTTGTACGTGTTCACGACTTTGAGTACAGGTATAGACGGTGAACTATGAACGTACTCTCGGTAGACTGAGGTTAGTGATTGTAGATATGTATGTATGTATGGTAGCAAGTATGTATGTAGAACAGAAGGGTAACTAGTGAAGTATGGATATGTATCTACGGATATGTATGTATGTGTATGTATTGTATGGCGTTCGATTAACTAGAACTCACTCAGCAAAGCTGACTTTTAGTATGCACGCAGGTGAGCTGATTATAGAGTTAGCATGAGGATGACACACGGCATGGATTGAACGGCTGGCATCTGAAGAAAGAAGTAAAGATGTTTTAAATATAAAGTTTTGTGTTATGGTATCAAAGAAAAGATTTAATGTTTTGTAACAAATGATTGATGTTTTATATTCCGCGAAAAGTTTTAATAAACTCTGATTTGAAGAACTGTGTTTATGAGTAAATCCGACGCTAAATTAGGGCCACCGGGTTCGGGGCCTTACATCATGGGTCAAAACCATTTTGTCAAATGGGTTATAACATAGTGTGGATTATATTCATTATTGAATCAAGTGTCATTTTCATACCTAAGGTTTGACAAACTACACAACTTTAGTACATTTTTTTAAATTTCTTGCAAATCAACACATGGCGTTTCCAAAATCATGCTATTTTAGTACTTTTCGTTAACCCTGTTGTTTTTTCCATTAAGTCTACATTAAATAAATTCACAAGTATTTTGAGAATCACAACTGAAATAACAGACCTTATTTATCTCTATCATTTAACAAAACCCGTGTAATACACGGGTTCAAAAGCTAGTTTTTATAATATATGATTAAATAAATTAATTAACTGCTTAAACAATCTATTAACTAAAATTTGCAATTACAACCTCTCAATATAACACTTTACATAGTGATGTAAATTTATCAAATGCATATAATATGTATATACATTAACTTATTGTTATTATTAATCATTTTACTAGATGTTCTAATGATCTCTTTGTGTTTAACTTTCAGCAACACAACAAGTTTTGCCCGTTAGATCTACCTAAGAAGAGGAAGCACAAGGTGTTCACGTCAATGGTCAAGGGCCTTATGGAGACACCTATATTCCATGCTATTGCAGCCAATCCATCCATTCACACGTGCTGGGTTGAAGAGTTTTGAACCAACGCTAAGGGGTCCAAAGACTTGAAGTTTCTCACTTCCAAGGTTGTTGGAAAGATACTCATGATCACAGAAGCAGACAAAAGAGGGGCACTCAACATTAAAATGCTGCTGATCATTATTTTGCCAAAGCCGTCAGAGAGGATCTCAAGCCGCTTGTTGCTAACATGGGTTATGATATTGTGTTGAAGACGTTAGAGAAGAGTCACCTCCCACCTGATTGGAGATATCTTTTTCACATTGTAGTTCGTTGTCTCTCCAACCTCAAAGGCAGTTTCGATAGCTTTCGAACAGACTGGGGTGGGAGTGATGGCGGCGATGAAGAATCAGGTTAAATTCAACTACTCGAGGCTCATATTTCTATGTATGATCGCCAATGCCTCGACCAACAATGCCTGGATGATGTATCCCAGGTTTGTACAAATGTTTTTGGATGACCTGATGCTTGAAGTACTGAGGCGTGTGTATCTTGTGGAAGTTATTGCCAAAGGCGTAGAGTTGCGTTCGTTAGAGCCATGTCATGTGAAGATGGTGAAACCAACGCTGTTTGAAACGTTGTTAAGCACGTTCGGGAAAGGATATGAGTATAGGGGCGAAGCCCCGGAGAGAAAGTTTGGTCTGTTTAGTGAGACTAGGACTAATGAGGAGGAGTTAGAGGAAGCAAGTGAGGAGGTTGTAGGTTTGGAGGCCGAGGAAACAGAGACCGATGTGGAGTCCGAGAGGAGAACAAAGAAGGCACACGATAAAAAGAAGAGGAAGGCTGTCAGCAAGCCTTCTACTGGTGTCTCTTCTAAACAGATAGAGGAGGAGGAAGCAGAGGAAGATGTTCAGCCGCTTAAGTGTTTTACGTATGGTCGGGGACTCCAAGAAGTCCCTATCCTTAGTCTTTAAGCTTCCCATGATAGGTAACCCTCTTCCCAACCTGACCCACACACATCTTCACCAACTACCCAAACACTAGCCGAACTAAAAGCCAAACAAATACATATTCCAGATTACACAAAATAGAAGACCAAAACAAAAACTAAAACCAAAATCCAAATCCAAACAACCAAAATACCTACTACACGACTCACCAGTCACCTGTCCCGAAAACCTACTAAACAAGACAAGCCACTATAAACCATCTTTGAAAATCTTCCACTTTCACCGTCACAACAAACTACACCTATATCACCAGACCAACCCTTAACCTCATCATTCAAATCACCAACCTTATTCACATCACCTTTACGAACCACCAGCTTCTGGTCACAAACCTAACAACTTCACCCTCAACCCAAACAACATACACTTCCACACCATCCCAACCTGAAACCTCAACCCAGACCAACCCCAAGCCCTACCTTTGACCATAACATCACCATTCCCTACTCAATCAATAACCCTATCCATACAAACCACACCCCAACCCAAACAATCAGGCATACCTCCCTCAACCACCAAAGACACATTCTATACACCTAAGCCCCTGTCCGGTGGGAATTACAAAAAGGCTCCAGTGTATGCTAATCCTATCCTTAATAGGATCATCACACTGAAGAAAGCCAACGCAAAGCGCGCTGAACGTGAAAGGGTGTTACTTGAGTATGTTAAGGTGCAAAAGAAAAAGGAGGCGGAGAAGGAGGTGAAAGAGAAATCTGGGTTATTGGCATGGATTTCCAAACTGGAGGAGGAACAAGACCTCGATAAGGCTGTGATTGATAGCCAGAAGAGTTGGGTCGACACCCTCCAAAAGCGAGATGACAGTCAGCAAAAGCGGCTCGCTGATCAATCTCTGTCACTCGTTCAACATCGTGAGGAGGGGTTGAGAGTCGAGGATTGTGTGTTCACATTGGAGAAGAAATTACCATCAGCCACCATTCTTGAGAAGAAGCTTGAAGGTGATCTGTATAAGGCGGTGGATAAGCTGTGGATTAAGTCAGAGGCAATTGACTCTCGAGTTCGGATGTTAGAGAGTCAGAAGGGGACTTCACAGAATATCAGGAATCTCATCTATGAGAATTCCGACTTCAAGACTGAGATAGAAGCTTTGAAGAACAAATTAGCTGCCTAGGATCGCCTAAATGAAATGCAGCTAAAGGTGAACGAATAGATTGTGAAAAGTATCAAATGGCCTCTGAATCATTGGGTCATGTGACGATGATTTTCAAAAATCTAGAGGACTGTCTTGATGCTATCTTTGGAAGCTGGAAGAAGTTAGAATGAGGAAAGCAGACATAAGGACAACAACCTTCTGTTGGTCCGAGTGTTGCTGCTGATGCTGAGTTGGCTGTGGGAATTGGTGGTGAAGCCACTATGGGGACACTTGTACCATATGTTGGTGGCAGTTCCAGTGTTGGAGGTACTGGTAATAGCCCTCCAGGTATTATAGGATCTGCTGCTAGGACCAAGGTACAGACGGAGGAGGACGATGATGAGGATGACAAGGAGGATGATGAAGAGGACGTTTACGATATTTTTGACAAAGGTGATGACAATGATGAAGGAGATGACGGAGAAGGAGGAGATGGTGGTGCCAGAGTAGGAGGTGGTAGTGGAGCAGATACACAAACCACTCCACAGGATGACACGCCACATGAAGATCCCTCCACTACCGAGGCTTCTAACTGAGTGAGAGATAGGGATGCTGCGTTGGAAGACGAGTTTAATGTGCTTTTTGGTTCTGATGTTTTTGCAGATACCCTATCGCCTGTCGACAAGATTGGGATCTCTGACAAGGACAATGGTATCAACTACTCTCCACATCCTGACATGCCAATCGAAAAAGTCATAGATCCAGCTCCCAAAGCTGATCCCGTGATTGCCTTTGAAGTAGGCTTGTCACAAGTGCCAAAACCGATAAGGAAAAAGTGGCATTGTGTGACGAGCCGTGAAAGTGCTTGCTGCCGAAACTACCCGTACCACGACAATGCGCTTATAGTTATGCTAAGTATCATGTCGACAGCAAGTCGTGGGCATTACGTTTGGTGAACGAGGACCTCACCTACATGCATTCCACTGAAATGCATACTCTTCCCGAGCTCAATATGAACTACTTCAGGCGCGCTATAGGTAATGGTGTTGGTGAGAAGAAAATGGAAGGTTGGTTTAAGAGACACATGGATCGGGAGTCAAAGATTGATTATGCCAACTTCCTCTTTAACAAAGGTCAGACATACAAGCATCCTACATAAATAGATCCAGCAATGGGCAAGCACAGAACGGCCTGGAGGTACAAGATGGCAAAGGAAGGTCATGAGGCTTATCATGGAGAGCCATTTGTGCCAAATCTCCTCCACGACTTCCTTTGCTGGGAATTCGATAATAATACGGGTGAGGCCGTGATCCAATGCTGAACCATGCATCCATTGCGTGTGTTCGATGAACATGAGTTAATGGGCCTTTCAGCACAGAGGAAATTCTAAAGTTATACAACTCTCCTTTGCCCACTCCAGAGGATCACGGGAAATAAAACACCGACAAGATAGTTGAAGCCTTCAACAAGTTCGTTCGCATACTTGTTGAGATTCCACTACCTGAAGACGGCGCTTTGGAGTACAAGACTGACTAGAGACGAAGACGAGGCACAATAATAAAGGCTAGAGGGATATTGTGAGGCCCTATTTTGTGTATTTAAAGTCTTTTGTATTGTTATGTTATGTACGTTTGTATATTCTCGTCTTTTGTATTAACTTATGTATTTAGGCCTAAGGCCACTTGTATTGTAAGCCCATTGGGGTCCAATATAAATAAAGATATGTGCATGAAACTTACACTATATATAGTGCAAGTGTCAAGCACACAACAACCTTTTTCCATATTGTAATATCTTATCCTCTCATCCACTCCCACTTTCTCTCAAAACTTCCATTTCCGGAAATAACTAATTCCAAAAAAGATCCGAGATTGTTAGGCCCTATTTTGTGTATTTAAAGTCTTTTGTATTGTTATGTTATGTACTTTTGTATATTTTCATCTTTTGTATTAACTTATGTATTTGGGCCTAAGGCCAGTTGTTTGTAAGCCCATTTAGGCCCAACGTAAATAAAGATATGTTCAAGTATCTCATGCACACAACAACCTTTTGCCATATTGTATTATCTTATTCTCTTAACCACTTCCACTTTCTCTCAAAACTTCCAATTCTGGAATTAACTAATTCCAAACAAGATCAGAGATCTCGGTTCTTCTAGTGTGATTTCTGCTAACACTAGTTGAGATTGATCCAAGAATATTTGTTGTTTGATCCGATTTCAGGACCTACAAGGTTAAAGGATGGTCCTGTTTAAAACATAGTTGACACTTTCCAAAAATGGGAGAGGGTATGAGTCATGGTTTGGAGATTTGACGGGTATAGGCTACACAAGCCGAGATGGGTTTTCCAACTCTAAGAAATTCTTGGAAAGTAGTTTCAAGGACAACGGGTAGTGAGGAGTTTGAGGGTGTTAGAGTGGTGGCAACATGCCGAAATCAGTATTTGTGGGGGACATGGTTGCTGACTGAAAGTATGTCGGCTCATAAAACCGGTTGCCAGAGGTTACAGCTCAGCCGAATAGGAAGAAGTGTGGCTGAGATCTTTGGTGTTTTACCTAGCTGATACCATATATGTCACACTCCAACCTAAGGCGGAAATGTCGGGGTGTGAGCATGATTGCTCACAGATCAAGGAAACTATCATACAATAAATGTGACAATATCTAATAATTAATTTGTTTCATTCCAAAACACAATATCCATAAATAACAATATCATCCAAATATAACAAATAATCCATAACGATAATAAAAATAATCCAAATAAAAACTCAAAACAAATTGTCTTTAAATAATCCTAAGGTCTCGACTAGATGTCCATAACTTTAAGTCTTCAATTCAAGCGGTAACTTACATATGCGTATAAAATAGAATATATTTGTCAACAATAATGTTGAGTGAGGATGTCACAAGATTTGCAAAGTTACAATATAATATGAAAGATATAGCAAAACGTAAATAATGCAGTAAATATAACCAAACCATGAGAAAATAAAGTGTCAAGAGACCATTGCCAAGTGAATCGGGCGCCGGTTAAACATGACGGTCGTATGATCATACTAATATGAGAATATGTTGGATCTCTTCGAATGCGAAAAGTAAACATGTAATCAAATAGCAAGTTTATTAGTAAATCACACACAATATCACGTTTGCTAATGTTAAGATATGTATAATATGAAATACTATAGTACGTATACGCCCCCAAAACGTTTGAAAATAAGTAAAATAGGGGAATGACATAAATTCGCCTTAATTAATAGGCAAGTATAACAATAATTAATAATATAATAAGAACTTGTCCGATTAACGCGCCAAACGATGAAAACCAACAAAACCTGAAACTTAGAGATATAAAAGTATAAGGAAAATCGAACTTAATGCTGCTGGAATCAATCCAAACGGATGAGTAGAACTCAAGTTATGTTAATTTAATATTTAAACGAGTCAAATCTGACCAGAATCCAAATAGCGAGTTAGAAGTCGGGTTTTGGTCAGAAGCCTTAAAATTTCGTTATGAGAAGAAAAGTCTTCTGGACCGAACGTTGAATCTGACCAGAAGTATGAGAAAATGTAAAGTCAAACAAGTTGACTGTTTTGCCCTTTTTCGGGTTTTAAAGAAATTGACCAGTGAACACCCTTCAATCTCAAAAATCGATTGAAGGTTATTGACTAGGGAATTTTAATGTACGAAAACTCAATTTACAACTTACCTGGAAAGTGAAAGAATAGGGAGATATGAAGAGTCAATGGTCCACACGCATGCAAAGTCAAACGTTTAGGAGTATGTTTTCAACAAAATAGCAAAAATCGAGAGATATTATGATGATCAGAGACGGTGATGGCTAGAGGAAGCTTCTTAGGGTTAGTGTAAAGTTTTGTGGTAGGGAATTATGAGTTGTTTATATAGGAATAGCAAAAACGAACCAAATATGGTCATAACACTTGTTTAAGTAAGTAAATATGGTTTTAATGACAAAATCACTGAAATAAACCAAAAGATTAGATCTTGGTCAGTAAGAAATGAATAGGGACTTGTATTTTGGTTATAATACATTTTCTTGGAACTTAATTCACTCACATATGCCTTAAGTATACGATTTTTATACCAAAAACGAGATAGGAAACGAAATCGGCCAAGCAATCTGCCCAGCTCCACCACCGCGCCGCGCGGCCACCTTGGAGCCCACCGTCATGCAGCGCTCCGGCCACCAGAGGGGGGAATCCAATTTTTACATAAATTGTCCTTGTGGTTTGGATTTTTGGTCATTTAACGAACTTTTTATGAATTAAATAAGAATTAAACACTATCTAAAGTATGAGGGCCTAAAGTGAACATAAGAAAACTTAAATACTTATAAATGCAAAGTATTATTGAAGATTAGGATCTGAATAAGGTTCGTACAATGATAAAATGAAAACAAATGAATACGGTAAAAACCCGAAATGTTAAAGTATCCCCTACCTTTAGGAATTTTGTCCCGAAATTAGAGAATAGTTGTAGCAAACAGATGAGGATACTTCTCCTTCGTTTGATCTTCACGTTCCCAAGTAAACTCAGCTCCTTGCTTCAATTCCCAACGCACTTTGACTAACGGTATGCGACTACGCTTAGTAACTTTATCCTTATGGTCCATGATCTCAACGGGTCTTTCAATGAAATGCATGGTCTCATCATTATGAACTTCATCGAGAGGTATTTGAAAATTACCCTCGACAAGACACTTCTACAAATTCGAAACATGAAATACCGGATGAACATTCGATATTTTAGAAGGAAGGTTAAGTCTATAAGCAACGGGACCAATACGCTCAATGATTTCAAAAGGACCAATGAAATGAGGAGATAACTTCCCTTTCTTTGCAAATTTCTCCACACCTTTCCATGGAGATACTTTAAGTAGTACACGATTACCAATGTTAAACTCAAGAGGTTTCCTACGCTTATCCGCATAACTCTTTTGACAACTACGAGCAGCGAGTAAATTTTGATGGATTTGAGCAATACGATCAATCGTTTCTTGAACTAACTTCGGACCAGTAACTTGAGATTCTCCAACTTCATTCCGACAGATAGGAGAACGACATTTGCGACCATAAAGGGCTTCGAAAGGTGCCATACCAATGCTAGAGTGAAAGCTATTATTATACAAAAACTCAATAAGCGGTAGATGAATATCCCAAATGCCCCCAAAATCGAGGACACATGAGCGAAGCATATCTTCTAGAGTTTGAATCGTACGCTTAGACTGACCATCAGATTGCGGATGATAACCAGTACTGAGATCCAAACGAGTTCCCAAAGCAGATTGAAGTGACTTCCAAAAACGAGAAGTGAAACGACCATCTCTATCGGAGATAATGGTTAACGGAGTTCCATGATGGAAAACGATCTACTCAACGTAAATATGTGCCAATCGATCTACAGAATAAGTTTCCTGGCTGGGAATGCAATGAGCAGTGATGTGCTAAAAGTAGTTATATAAAAACATGCTAATCTAGAAACTAAGTAATAAATTCTAGACTCTTAACTTAACTAAAACTACTAACCTGCAAGTGAACCGATCGACTCTAGTACAACTAAGTAAGTCCGGATATCGAACCCACGGGACTCTTTTAATTAAGTAAACTAGCTAAATTAGACTTAATTACAGACACAACTATTTATTTATTATTATTGGGGAGGGGGGTTACTAAAAACTAATATGAAACTAATATTAAATTAATCACTAAGAATTAAAGACGACTTAATCATGGACTTAATTCAAATGTTGGCAAGCAACCACCTAGGCTAGAATCCCCTAACTTTCAGTTATTAATTAACCGGGAAAATATTTAGTTATGGAACTGGGATCGTAAAATAGACGCTTAAAAGAAAACCCGAACAGGACCCCTGACCCTTCTCAAGAAGACACCTATGGGTTTCTAATAAGTTTTAACACTCACCAGTATTAAAAATCAAGTTTCCTTACGGTCACCTAATTAATTACAAACTGGTTCCTTTATACAAAATCCTACCTTACAGCGCGAAAATCAAAGGCAGTCTAATATATTCAATTGACTTAATAGACAATAATAAATAATCAAACCTAGACGGACTCCTTACGAAAAACTAATTCTAGCAAGATTAAATAATAAAGATCTATCAATAACCTATCATCTTACAGATATATAGGTTAGCAGCACACTTAGGTTTATTTAATTAAATAATATTATTCCTATGATCTTATTCGAAATTAATCATAAAATAGTCAAAAACACAAAGTAGATGACCTAATAGCAACCTATCATAATGACAAACAATAATCAAGGCAACTATGGAATAATAAAACTCAACAAACAACCCTAAGTATTCATATGCATCAATTTAATATAATTAAACCTATTACTAACTCATAAAACCATAACGATAAATAAATCCCAATTCAAAATCAAACATTAACAAAGGTTAATCATAAGCCTAGGCAGTCTATAATGTTTAACCTATCATAATAAAATCAAACAAAACGATAATAAAGGAAATCATGGCGAAAATAAATAAGAACGAAAGATTAAAGGTGATAAAACCCGTGGTCTTCGTCCTTGAATAATAAGTACGTCACCAACTGATTTCTTGCCTTCAAACCCTCAAAAATATCTCCTCTTGAGCTCCAAATTCGTCCAAACGGCTAGGGTATTCAGGTTCTATTTAAGGTTAAGTTTGGAGGTGTTTAAATAGGTTTTTTGGCCTAAAATAGGTAAAAATCGAAGTTTCTGGACTCTGATACCCATCGCGTCGCGCGACGGAGAAGTTCTTGTTGGCCGCGCAACGCTCCTGCAAAGTGGGAGGGGGCGGTCTGACCTGTCCGGTTCAATTCTGTTGTGGTCCAGTTCGTTTCCTGATGCTCCGGTTCAATTCTGATGCGGTCTGGTTTAATTCTGATACTCTGGTTCACCGGTTTGGCTTGTTTTAGCTTATTTTTCACTCTTTTTAACCACGATAAATCTCCGGAACCTACATTATTCAACTATGTTAGTAATATAAAAATTCTAATAAAAACCAAACAATAACTAATAAAATATTATATAAAATATACAAGGGAATTGTATATATTTAGCATTATATCAAATATCCAAAAACTTATCTTTTTTCGTCCCTGAAAAAAATCTAATTGCAATGAGATCAGAATCGGAGAAATACGATCTTAAAAACGTATTAGGTTATCTTAAAATTATAGAAAAACGCAAAAACTGCGATCACCGATATTGCTGTCCACTTAAACCCATGCCTCTGTCTTTACCGGGACAAGTAAGATCCAACTATTTATTATTATTATTATTATTATTATTATTATTATTATTATTATTATTATTTATATAATCTAGTGGAACCCACAGTCAAGACCCGTTTTATTTTAGATTTTACCGGATCAAACCACCCCAAGTTGACTTAAACCTCATAAATAGCATATTAAAACATTGTTGCACATTTTTCATGAATAGCTAAGACGATCAAGGATATTGTTTATCCACCTAAGTTTAAGCATCAAAGTCTACCAAGCAACCATTAGATACGATTAAGGTTCAATTATTCAACTAACTAACTAGTGTTCCCCACCACATGACATACCCCTGTTATCAAGCAACACCCCAAAGTCCATCTCCATAGGTGAGTATGCACGAATTCATCTGTAGGCTTACATATGACGTGTCCCGTGTGGTCTGTTTCTTAATGGTAATGAGACGCGAGCACGGGGAACCCATATGACTAACAGCGTGTATGATCAAGTCAGTAGTAAATTTGTACTTTTAAAGCACTTTGTGATCATGTTTAATGACTTATAACTTGGCAGATAAACTGCGGGTTTGCTCTTTTTAGGATTTTTTTAATATCCATAAATCCACTTAGGCAATATGAATACCCAGATGAATAACTGCATACAGACCCATGGTCTCCGAACCCAGGAGCATCCCATCAATACAGGATTTAAGGCTATAAAACCATATGCCTATAAAGTGTTAACCACTAAAACTAGAAGTGTAAGATTTAGTTTATATCACCGGCTACACGGCATACTTTAACGTTAAACCTACCCAAGCATCGTATGATAACATATTCAGATTTCTATAAAATTTATAATTTTCTACAATCAAACTAAAAATGAGGTTTAAGTATGGCCGACCTTTCATCTCATATTTTATACAAACTTAACATGTTTCCCACTAAAAATCATATTTTTTTCGTTTAAAACCAACTATCAAACTGTCCTTTCATTCTCAAGGCTGAGCCTACCGACACATCCCAAGTTAAGTGTGTGCTCTTTAATTATATCTTATTATTAGTAGTTTGAAATACCGATTCCCGATAAGTATCCTCATCTCCCATTTAAAAGCAAAAAAGAAACAAATTCAAGGGAAATTTTTCAAAATTTATTTCAAATTTTTTTAATTTATGATTAAAATTACGACTCAGATATCCTAGCCCCACACTTAAATTGTGCATTGTCCTCAATGCAAGGATAAGGACTAAAAATAAAAATAAATTCGAAATACAAAAACCTAAAAACCTAAAAAAAATAAAAATTTAAAATTAAAATAAAAATAGACATGCTAAACAATGGAAAGACTTCGCTGGTAATATGCGCATGAAATATGATGTCAAAGTCTTCTTCCAAAGCTGCCCTCCAACTCCGAACGTGCTCAGCAAACAGTATTTCCTTCTCTGTCATACGAACGGAACCGGCAAACACAAACAATACCTATAAAAACATATCTTATCAACTTGATAGATGTAAACATTCAAAGTACTTTACTAGACCGATCAACCCAACCAATGAATAAAACATGAATAACAGCAACAATAATAAAAAGTATATAGGTCGGATGCTCCATCCCCACACTTGAATAAAACCATATCTCAGTAACCATCTTATAAACAATCTTGGAACAACCTGCCAGTAAAAGAAGCAACACCCGACAGAGCAAAGAAGCAAATCCAAAAAAAAAAATAAAACAATAAAAATAAAATGAAAACATAGTACCGGGTTGCCTCCCGTGAAGCGCTAAGTTTATAAAAGAGTCTTCAGCCAGACTCGTTTCCGAAACCTCAATCAGGAGGTTTCTCCTTTATCCTCTTCCCACCAGTGCTCTTCAACACTCTTCGTTTACAACTAGTTGAGAAGAAACTAGTTCCCAAACTCATGTGGCCACAAAAATAAGCATTCAACTTGATCCACCAATTATTGAAATTCTGAGGATTTGACAAATTTGGCACACTTTGATTTCTGACTCCAGATATCCTCCTTCTTAGGGCTCTTGATTTACGTGGCGATCCACGAACGAGTATCTCTAAAAACCTACCAGTTTTACCATGCACACGCAGATGATGTTTCACAATGAGATGCAGTTCTTTATTTTTCAACTCTTCGGATATCTCTGGTGATTCTTCTTTGACATTTAGCTTCTTAACTGGCTCCCCGAATAATAATTTTTCAAGTTCCTTAAGATATCTTTCGGGGTTAAAATCTCTTTCATTCATATCGGTAAAACCCAGTAAATCTTCACCAAATTCATCTCTAAACTTGTCCTCCTAAGAGGGAATACACTCCTCTATCTGATTATGCAAACCAATATCCTCAACCTCGATCACCGGCACACTAAATCGTATTCGACTTTTTAAGCCTGATTGAAACTCATCCGTAATGTTCCAAATCGGTGTACTTGGATTAATGCTATGGACGACACACATGAAATCCATTAATATCTCTTCTGGATGTGGTATGTAATCCATCATTGCACCAGATGATTCTTTACAACCAAAAACATTCCCCATCTTATCATATATCGGGCAAAATTTAGGCTCATAGTAACACTCCATGAAGATGACTGCAAAGATAAACTTAAACAGAAAAGATCACGAACACCGGATAATAGTAAAATAACTATATATTACAGAAAAAAAATAAACTAATTTAAAGCAATTAAACTAAACCATATTAACCTAATATTATAAAATAAAATAAAATAAAATAAAAAAACCACTTAGACTCCTACAACTCAAAAACAAAACAAAATACAAATAGCACGTATGTAGCAAGTAAGTCTAATCAAAGCTAATAACGTAATTACCAAGAGTCCCCTGCAACGGTGCCAAAAACTTGTTGTGCTAAAAGTAGTTATATAAAATCACGCTAATCTAGAAATTAAGTAATAAATTCTAGACTCTTAACTTAACTAAAACTACTAACCGGCAAGTGAACCGATCGACTCTAGTACAGCTAAGTAAGTCCGGATATCGAACCCACGGGACTCTTTTAATTACGTAAACTAGCTAAATTAGACTTAACTACAGACACGACTATTTATTTATTATTATTGGGGAGGGGGGTTACTAAAAACTAATATGAAACTAATATTAAATTAATCACTAAGAATTAAAGACGACTTAATCATGGACTTAATTCAAATGTTGGCAAGCAACCACCTAGGCTAGAATCCCCTAACTTTCAGTTATCAATTAACCGGTAAAATATTTAGTTATGGAACTAGGATCGTAAAATAGACGCTTAAAAGAAAACCCGAACAGAACCCCTGACCCTTCTCAAGAAGACACCTATGGGTTTCTAATAAGTTTTAACACTCACCAGTATTAAAAATCAAGTTTCCTTACGGTCACCTAATTAATTACAAACCGGTTCCTTTATACGAAATCCTACCTTACAGCGCGAAAATCAAAGGCAGTCTAATATATTCAATTGACTTAATAGACAATAATAAATAATCAAACCTAGACGGACTCCTTACGAAAAACTAATTCTAGCAAGATTAAATAATAAAGATCTATCAATAACCTATCATCTTACAGATATATAGGTTAGCAGCACACTTAGGTTTATTTAATTAAATAATATTATTCCTATGATCTTATTCGAAATTAATCATAAAATAGTCAAAAACACAAAGTAGATGACCTAATAGCAACCTATCATAATGACAAACAATAATCAAGGCAACTATGGAATAATAAAACTCAACAAACAACCCTAAGTATTCATATGCATCAATTTAATATAATTAAACCTATTACTAACTCATAAAACCATAACGATAAATAAATCCCAATTCAAAATCAAACATTAACAAAGGTTCATCATAAGCCTAGGCAGTCTATAATGTTTAGCCTGGCATAATAAAATCAAACAAAACGATAATAAAGGAAATCATGGCGAAAATAAATAAGAACGAAAGATTAAAGGTGATAAAACCCGTGGTCTTCATCCTTGAATAATAAGCACATCACCGGCTGATTTCTTGCCTTCAAACCTTCCAAAATATCTCCTCTTGAGCTCCAAATTTTGTCCCAAACAGCTAGGGTATTTAGGTTCTGTTTAAGGTTAAGTTTGGAGGTGTTTAAGTAGGTTTTCTGGACCCAAAACAGGTAAAAATCGAAGTTTCTGGACTCTGATACCCATCGCGCCGCGCGACGGAGAAGCTCTTGTTGGCCGCGCAGCGCTCCGGCAAAGTGGGAGGGCCGGTCTGACCGGTCTGGTTCAAATCTGATGCGGTCCGGTTCGTTTCCTGATGCTCCGGTTCAATTCTGATGCGGTCCGGTTCAACTCTGATGCTCCGGTTCACCGGTTTGGCTTGTTTTAGCTCATTTTTCGCTCTTTTTAACCACAATAAACCTCCGGAACCTACATTATTCAAATATGTTAGTAATATACAAATTCTAATAAAAATCAAACAAAAACTAATAAAATATTATATAAAATATACAAGAAAATTATATATATTTAGCATTATATCAAGCAGACTTCGTCAAACTATCGATGATTACCCAAATACTATCATGTTACTTTCGGGTAGAAGGAAGCTTAGTAATAAAGTCCATAACAATATCTTCCCACTTCCATACGAGAACAGGAGGTTGCTCGAGTAAACCATAAGGTCGATGATGCTCGGCTTTGACTTTAGAACAAGTGAGAGATTTCGCAACGTAGAGAGCAATGTCTTTCTTCATTCTGGCCACCAAAAGATGGAACGAAGATCGGCGTACATTTTATCAGCACCGGGATGTACGGAATATCGTGACTTATGAGCTTCGTCCATAATGAAGGTGCAATGGTCATCACGATCGGGAATGGACAGACGATTAAGAAAATATAGCAAACCATTGGGCTTGGTTTCCAATTGAGATTCCGCACCACACGGCATCTCGTCATACATATTGCCTTCGGTGACGGATTCGTGTTGTGCGTTAAGAACACTCTCTTCAAGATCATTTTGAACAAGAACACAAGTAAGCAACACGAATTTGACTTGTTTCTTACGACTAAAAACATCGGCCATGACATTCGCTTTATTGGGATGGTAGAGAATTTCGCAATCACAGTCGCTAAGCAACTCGGCCCAACGATGTTGTCTCATATTGAGTTCCTTTTGATCAAATATGTGTTGGAAACTCTTATAGTCGGTAAACACTACACATTTGGTACCATAGAGGTAGTGTCTCCAAATCTTCAAGGCGAATACGACGGCGCCAAGCTCGAGATCATGCGTCGTATAATTCTTTTCATGAACCTTGAGTTGTCTCAAAGTATACGCGATGGCCTTGCCTCGTTGCATAAGAACGCAACCGAGACCTTGGTTAGAAGCATCATAGAAAACGATGAAATCTTCACTACCTTCGGGAAGAGCAAGAATTGGAGCATTGCAAAGCATGTCCTTGAGTGTTTGAAACGCTTCTTCTTGCTTTGACCCCCACTCGTAGGGTTTACCCTTATGTGTAAGAGTGGTGACGGACAACGCAATCTTCGAGAAGTTATGAATGAAATGACGGTAATATCCAGCCAAACTAAGAAAAGAACGAACTTCGGTGGGAGAAGTCGGTGTCTTCCAATTCTTGACGACTTCGATCTTCGCGGGATCGACATGATTACCTTTGCCGTTAACAATATGGCCCAAAAATTGAACTTCTTTAAGCCAAAACTCACACTTCGAAAACTTAGCATACAGCTGTTCCTTCCGTAGAAGGTCAAGATAGCATGTAAATGCTCTTTGTGATCGTTTTTGGATTTGGAGTAGATCAAAATGTAATCGATGAAAACAATTACGAATTTGTCCAAGTAGGGTTTACACACACGGTTCATGAGGTCCATGAAAATCGCGGGTGCATTAGTTAGCCCAAAAGGCATAACACAAAATTCGTAATGCCCATATCGAGTACGGAAGGCGGTCTTGGGAATGTCATCTTCATTAACGCGAAGTTGATGATAACCCGAACGAAGATCGATCTTCGAGAAGCATGCGGCTCCTATAATTTGATCGAAAAGATCATCGATACGAGGGAGCGGGTAACGGTTCTTAACAGTGAGCTTGTTGAGTTCGCGGTAATCGATGCACATACAAAACGATCAATCCTTTTTCTTCACAAATAAAACAGGTGCGCCCCAAGGAGAAGAACTCTGGCAAATGAAACCCTTATCGGAGAGTTCTTGTAATTGGCTCGAAAGCCATTGCATTTCGGACAGTGCAAGTCAATAGGGTGCTTTAGCAACGGGATTCGCTCCAGGTACGAGGTCAATACGAAATCTAACTTGACGAATAGGAGGAAGTCCAACATCGTCATCAGGAAAGACGTCGGGAAAATCACACACGATCGGGATATCTTGAATCTTCTTCTATCTTTCTCCTTCTCCACCACTAGCACCAAAAAGGCAACGTACTTCTTATGCAAATAACATTGAGCTTGAAAGCACGACATAAGATTAAGCTTAGAAGCAAGTGTACTACCGAATACCTTAAGAACACGCCCATCTTTAAGAGGTATACGAAGGAACTTCTCAAAACAAACGACCTCAACATGGTTAAGAATTAGCCAATCCATCCCAACGATGACATCAAAACTACTCATTTGCATCGGAATAATATCTATATGGAAATTGACCTTATTAAGAACTATGGCACAATCTCGAATAACCGAATCAATAGTAATAGAATTTCCATTTGCTACTTCTACGGTAAAAGGCTTAGACAACCTATCCCAAGGCTTATCAGTAATATACGTAAAGTCTAAAGACATAAAACTATTATCGGCACCAGTATCAAACAACATAGAAGCGGAATGGTTATTAATAGAGAACGTACCATTCACCACATCGCTTGAACTTTGGGCTTGATTCACATTCATCATGAAGGCATGACCATTCGGACCTTGAGGGGTTGGAGCAGCTTGATTAGTTGGAGGGGCTTGAATAGCAGGGACTTGTGTAGTTGCATTTGGCGGAGCCATGAGTTGTGGAACTTGCGGAGCATAAGTGTGAGGTGCAAAGCTTTGAGGGATCGGGGGTTGATAAGTTTGGACTTGGTAAGCTTGGCTAGTGTAGTATGGTGTAGGCACAACTTGGGCTCGGTGAGCATAGTATGGTGGAGGCATAACATGAGCTTGATGGGAATGGGCTAAAAGAGGGCACATATTGCGAAGATGACTAGGATCTCCACAATTATAGCAAGCACGGGTGTTTGGAACACCGGTTTGAGCTTGAGGGTTATTAGTAGCTCTAGGAGCCGGCGGTGTAGGTTGTTGTGGAGCGGCTCGTGCATTAGGAGGTACACGACAAGTATTGGAAAGATGCCCATAACGGTTACGCAAAGTGCAAAGATGGCAAGTGGTTGAAGCAGAATGATGACGATTACAAATCGAGCACAATGGGTGTGGTCCGACATAGGGTTTTTTGTTGGGTACATTTTGGTTTTGGGGTTGGTTCACGACATAGTTTTGGTGATGGGTCTTGTGTTTTTGGTTGTTGTTGTTGTTGTTGTTGTTCTTATGATAGCGGTTAGAGTTGTTGTTGTGGTTAGGCTTAGGTTTGACTTTCGCATCAATAGAGGATTCTGCTTTACTCTTCTTGGCAGCAGTTTTGGAGTCCTTATGGGATAAGGTACCATCACGAACGTGATCATCAATAAAAGAAGCAGCAAGGGCTATGGCTTCCTCAATCGTGAGAGGATCTCGACTGACAACCGCATCACGAAAGATAGTAGGTAGTCCACGGATATACTTTTGGATACCGCGGGACAAAGGGGTCATAAGATGAGGTACCACCAGGCTCAATTCCTTAAATCGGTTCGAGTAGGTTGAGTTGTCGCCACCGATTTGCTTAAGCTCCCAAAACTCCGTCTCCAACCTTTGTAGTTCATGCTCGAAACAAAAGTCTCTCTTCAAAGCATCCTTGACCTCCTCCCAAGGCATAGCCAACACTTCATCAACACCTTGGAGGGCCTTGACGAGTTCCACCAAGTAAGAGCTCGCTCCTCGAAAACGCTCGAGGCAAACCGAGTCCGTTTGTCGTCCGGACACTCATAGTGGATGAAGATGTTTTCCATCCTCTCAAACCAGTGGAGGAGCTTAGTAGCATTCTCCTTGCCGAGATAGGGAGGTGGCTTAGCACTCGTGAAGTTCTTGTAGTGGTAATTGTTTGGTGTAGCCGAAGTCGCGGACCCGTTGGAGTTGATGCTTTGCAGTTGAGACACGACTTCGGGCAAAGCAGCAGTAAATTCCTTCGTGGTTCGAGCAGCCAAACGGCGATCATGAGCAGCCGATGGGCGACGTTTGTTAAGACGATGAGTTTTAGAAGACATTCTACAGGGACCAAAAGTGAAATATTATGAGGATCGGGTAAGTTGTGTAAACGAGTCAATGAGAGACAGTGAGGAAATGTGAATAATTTGTGCTAGTGACCTGTCATGACTTGAGGGCAAGTCGCGATTTAAAATAAGGTGATTAACTTTTGGGATAGTTAAGTAAATAAAAGGTTTATGTCAAGTTTTTTAAATGTTAAATTTTATTAGGTTGGGCTTTCCGTGGGCTTTTCATGGTAGCTCAAGAGCCCAAAATAATTTTCAAATCAAATCAAGTGAGTTGGCCTCCCATAAGCTTTCCATGGCAATTTGAATGGCCCAACTAAAATTACATAACTAGGCTTCATGAATTGGGCCTCACATGAGCGTTCCATGGTAGTTTAAATGACCCCAATTACATAACGGGACTTAAGTATTAAGAATTGAGCTTCCCATGAGCGTCCCATGGCATTTTATTGGCCCAATTAAATAACGATTAACAAACAATTTGAGTTGGTCGGCCCATGAGCGTTACATGGCATTTTAACTGACTCAACTAATTAACGAATTATCAAATCAATGGAGTGGGTCAGCCCATGAGCGTTACATGACATTTTAACTGACCCCGCTAAATATCGAATAAACGAATCAAAATAAGTAGTTGGAGTATCTCGTGAACCACCACGGTGATAACTCCAACCAAATATCGAATCAAAACGGGTTGTGAAACGAATAGTTGGAATGCCCATGGGTTGTCATGGATTTTCCACCCAACTAAACATTTAAAAATAATTAAAAACACTAATTTGGAATTTCCGAATTTAGCCAAGAACCACCATGAATTCGGTTTTTATAAAAGGAATGCAACCGTTTGATCGGTTACGTTTGATTCACTTAGGGTCCGGCCGTATGACATATTGTTCTGCTTTGGCCTAGGGGCTCGAGTATCATGGTCAGGTTATCCTCCAGGTAAGGAATAGCGTCTTACCTTGGGTTCTCGGAACCGTTTTGCCAATGCCCGACTCACAGTTCTCGCACCCCTTATAGTTACTACCGAACATGTCATACTCCCATGCCCTAAGGAGAGGGAGTAAAAACAAATATTGGGAATTCTTAAGGAATTTCCCAAATTAGAAAAGAATCTACTAAGTTTTTGAAAAGATTTTAGAAAATATTTTTGAAAGTGAGGCATAGCCTCAGATTTGGTGTGAGCATGATTGTCATAGCTCAAGGTAACTATCATACAATAAATGTGACAATATCTAATAATTAATTTGTTTCATTTCAAAACACAATATCCATAAATAGCAAATATCATCCAAATATAACAAATAATCCATAACAATAATAACAATAATAAAAATAATCCAAATAAAAACTCAAAACAAATTGTCTTTAAATAATCCTAAGGTCTCGACTAGATGTCCATAACTTCAAGTCTTCAATTCAAACGGTAACCTGCATATGCGTATAAAATAGAATATATTTGTCAACAATAATGTTGAGTGAGAATGTCACCAGATTTGAAAAGTTACAATATAATATGAAAGATATAGCAAAACGTAAATAATGCAGTAAATATAACCAAACCATGAGCAAATAAAGTGTCAAGAGACCATTGCCAAGCGAATCAGGCGCCGGTTAAACATGACGGTCGTATGATCATACTAATATGAGAATATGTTGGACCTCTCCAAATGCGAAAAGTAAACAAGTAATCAAATAGCAAGTTTATTCGGTAAATCACACACAATATCATGTTTGCTAATGTTAATACATGTATAATACGAAATACTATAGTACGCATACGCCTCCAAAACGTTTGAAAATAAGTAAAATAGGGGAATGACATAAACTCGCCTTAATTAATAGACAAATATAACAATAATTAAGAATATAATAAGAACTTGTCAGATTAACGCGCCAAACGATGAAAACCAACAGAACCTGAAACTTAGAGATATGAAAGTATAAGTAAAAACCAACTTAATGCCGTTGGAATCAATCCAAACGGATGAGTAGAACTCAAGTTATGTTAATTTTAATATTTAAACGAGTCGAGTCTGACCAGAATCCGAACAGCGAGCCAGATATCGGGTTTTGGTCAGAAGCCTTAAAATTTCGTTACGAGAAGAAAATTCTTCTGGACCAAACGTTGAATCCGATCAGAAGTATGAGAAAATGTAAACCGGGTTTTGCCCTTTATCGGGTTTTAAAGGAATTGACCAGTCAACACCCTTCAATCTCAGAAATGAAGGTTATTGACTAGGGAATGTTAATGTACGAAAAATCAGTTTACAACTTACTTGGAAAGTGTAAGAATAGGAAGACATGAAGAGTCAATGGTCCACACGCATGCAAAGTCAAACATTTAGAAGTACGTCTTCAACAAAATAGCAAAAACCGAGAGATATTATGATGATCAGAGAGGGTGACGGCTGGAGGAAGCTTCTTAGGGTTAGTGTAAAGTTTTGTGGTAGGGAATTATGGGTTGTATATATAGGAATAGCAAAACGAACCAAATATGGTCATAACACTCGTTTAAGTAAGTAAATATGGTTTTAATGACAAAATCACTGAAATAAACCAAAGATTTGATCTTGGTCAGTAAGAAACGAATAGGGACTTGTATTTTAGTTATAATACGTTTTCTTGGACCTTAATTCACTCACATATGCCTAAAATATACGATTTTTATACCGAAAACGAGATAGGAAACGAAATCGGCCAAGCAATCTGCCCAGCTCCACCACCGCGCCGCGTGGCTACCTTGGAGCCCGCCGTCGCGCGGCGCTTCGGCCACCGGGGGGGGATCCAATTTTGACATAAATAGTCCTTGTGGTTTGGATTTTTGATCATTTAATGAACTTTTTATGAATTAAATAGGAATTAAACACTATCTAAAGTATGAGGGCCTAAAGTGAACATAAGAAGACTTAAATACTTATAAATGCAAAGTATTATTGAAGATTAGGATCCGAATAAGGTTCGTACAATGATAAAATGAAAACAAACGAATACGATAAAAACCCGAAATGTTACAATATAAAACAAGAGAATAGTCGTGTAATTATTGATTGTATATTGTATTCTAGATTATTGGCTTCAAGGATTTCTGTATATAAAACAGAGTACTACAATGTCATAGTTTATTACTAATATTTAGAATACAAGTCTAACATTTAGAATATGGTACATACTTCACCGTTCCAAGCGGTGTTTTGAATTAAGTTGACTTGGTTTACTCAAAAAGTGTTTGGGCGAGCTTTGCAACATCAGTCACTATACTACTGACAGCCACAACACTGGTTGCAGTTACCGTTCCAGTAGGATCAAAGCATAGTCCTGTAATACCAACTGCGATTCCCCCAACCAATAGGGACACATTGGCTACTAGTTTTACACGTTTCCATAATATATCACCATGACTAACAGATACCTAAAGGGTCATCAAAAAGAAGTCAAACAATAAAAAAAATCGGTCATTTGCAGTCAACAAAATATGATAAGAGCCATACCAATGCATCACGTATATTCATGTTCTCAGCTAGAACTTGCTCCCATATCAATTTACACTGACTTGGAGATATAAGTGTGTTTGTAGCTGAAACCTATTAAATAAGATGCATTCAATGTAAGTATTATATCACTAGATACTAAGATTGGATAAAACCTATAATATTCATTTAGACGTGATACCCCTTCCCATGTGCTTGAGTCCGCACGACCTTTGATAATGCCATCTAGCGTAACAAAAATTGTATTATTATCTCCATCCAAACAAATTGCAGCCAAGACGGAAAGCAACTTCAAAGCCTGAAAGATAAATATACATATATCAGTAATTTTATAAGGCCGCCGTTACCGACAATTATGGGTGGAAAATGTGACCCATGGGTTGAATAGGTTGTAATAAAATGTTTATTGGGCCAAACTATAAATATAAAATGACTGGAACGGGTTGGCATTTCTTGAGTTGTTTTTTTTTATGAAACGAGAAAAACGGAGGAAATATTTTAGTTTTTTATTTATATTTCAAGTTATCATTTTTTAATATTTTTTTTTTTGAATTTTTTAATGAGTGGTTTCTGAAATCTACCCATTTTGACTTATTTCAAAACCCCTCGTTAAAAAATTAAAAAAAAATAATTAAAAAATAATAACTCAAAATATTAATAAAAAACTAAAAAAATAAAAAAAACTAAAAAGTTTCATCCGGTTTCTCATTCCATTAAAACAAACAAACAAACAAACTTATGAAATGTCAACCCATTTCAATCATTTTCTTTTTCTAATTTAACCTATTATATACATTTTATTATAACGTATTCAACATAATGGGTCACATTTGCAATCCCTAACGATAATAGATCCAATATCACATATTCTCTAATAAAGATTCTTACAGATTTCAAGGCTTTTGAAGCTATAACCTCAATATCTTGCTTTTTGGTCCCCTCAGTGTAGACGAACATGCTTCTTAATCTGTGTGATTATTATATTTCTAATGAGTTCTATTTAAACAGAAATGTGAATATTTGCAGGCATATAGTACCTTTGATTCATAAGAGGAACGACTTCTTTCACCATCTCGTTTGTCTTTTCTACTACTAATTGTCTTGCGTAGCTCTTCAAATTTAAAATCATTTGCTCCTTGTCTTGTTCATCAATTTCAAATTCAGCAAGTGCAGAAGAGAGCTTAATGACAACTTTTTTAGTTTCATCATTAAGAAGTGATGTTATTGCACGCCAAGTACCATCACTGCCTTCTTTTAGATGACGTTCCACCGGACCACACAACACCTGTTTAATCTTATTCTAGAATTACAAAATTTGATTAACCATCGAATCACAATGTTTTAAATAAGACGTTACTACTATATTTTAATTTTCAAACACATAAAAGGTTCATATCTCCCACCCGAAACGGTCTCTTAAGAAGATTATAAACACAAAGTAATAAATCCCCCCCCTCCCCCACGATTCAACCGAAATTTGATCAGGATCGATTCAGCGCACACAAACCAACAAACAATATTAATATATGTCTTATAATATTAATATATATAAATATACATGTTTAAGTTCAGGAGAAAAATAATATTACTGTGAGAAATGAATATGGGCCACTAGTTTTATTTTAGGTTTTAAATATTTAAAAATAAATGAAAAAAATGTAAATACAACAATAAATGCATTCTCTCTATTAAATTAATACAACTAATATAACCATAATAAATCTCTCTCTAATTAATATACCTAACTAATTTAACTATAATAATTAAAAAGGTAAAAACACTAATTTAGTTTTACATATAATTTATTTACCCCTCTTCATTTATCCAACAAAAATACAATTTATTCATATAATACTATTTCTTTTTATTAACAAACAATTTATTTCCATCCAATTTATTAGCATATATCAACACGTAATTTTTAATAATAAATATCAAAACATAATATTTTTTTCAATTAATATACTTAGAAAAATTATTGAGATAAATAATAAAAAAATATCATATAAATGTGTCTATTAAATATAAACAATAAATATACAACCTACACAAGTGTATGTTATATGTTTTTCGTATGTATGTTATATGTTTTCTTATTCTTAGAACAAGTGTACATTATATGTTTTTGTATAGGTTGTAAATTTTTTATTGACATTTAATGCTAACATATGTAAGATAGTTTTTTGTATTATTTATCACAATGTACATACGTGTTGATGGATATTGATATATTGAGTTGAAAGAAATTGGTTCTGGATAGAAAAAAAATTTAACGTATGAATAAATTGTATTGTGTAGGATAAAATTTTCGAGTGTAGGTTATATGTTTTTCGTGTGTAGGTTATACTTTTTCGTGTGCGTGTATAGTTAATTGATGCTGAATTTTATATGTTGGTTATATGTTTTTCGTGTGTAGGTTATATGTTTTCTTATTCTTAAAACAATTGTAAGTTATATATTTTTGTGTAGGTTGTTTACTTTTTTGTTGATATTTAATACAAACACGAGTAAGATAGTTTTTTGTATTATTCATCACAATGTAACTACGTGTTGATGGATATTTATATATTGAGTTGGAAGAAATTGGTTTTGGATAGAAAGAAATTTTAATCTATGAATAAATTGTACTTTGTAGGATAAAAATTCAAGGGAGAAAAAATAAGTTACAAAATAAATAAATTTTTAATATTTTTCAATTATAATAATTTGATTAGTTATATTAATTGAAGAGAGGACATGCATTAATACTTTTCTCATTTATCTTTAAGCATTTAAAAACTAAAATAAAACTAGTGGCTCATATTTATTTCTCGCAGTAATCTCATTCCTCTTCCAAACCATCCCCTATGTGTGTGTGTGTGTGTGTGTGTGTATATACACATATACAGGGGAGAGATATTTTAAGAATCTTGTTAAGTTTTAAGAACTCAACAACTTCATTCTTGACCACACATTTAATTAAATAGATTAGATTATGTGGTTGAGATTAAATGTAATTAAAAAATTAAAGTAGGAGAGAGAATAAAGATGTACAATGATTAAACAAATTTAAACTTCCGTTACACATATGTAATAAGTCGACTCGGTGCGTAAAAAATTCTGTAATTTTTTTTACTTATATGTAACCTACATATATTACGTACGTATAAAAAAGATTCAAAAAAAAAATTGTTATGTTGAGTTCTTTCAAGTGCTTAAAACTCAAAGTGGTTCTCATTTGAAATCTCCCTCATATATATATATATATATATATATATATATATAGGGGATATATATATATATATATATATATATATATATGGGAGGGATAATTTGATAACTTTGTTGAGTTTTAAAAACTTAAAAACTTCATTCTTGACCACACATTTAATTAAATAGATTAGATTCTGTGGATGAGATTAAATGTAATTAAAAAATTAAAGTATGAGAGAGAATAAAGATGTAAAGTGATTACACTAATTTAAACGTCCATTACACATATGTAAAAAGTCGACTCGGTGCGTAAAAAATTCTGTAATTTTTTTACGTATATGTAACCTACATATATTACGTATATGTAAAAAAATCAAAAAAATGTTACGTTGAGATCTTTTGAGTTTTTAAAACTTAAAGTGGTTCTCAAAAGAAATCTCCTTTATATATGTGTGTGTGTGTGTGTGTGAAGAGGATTAATAGAAAACTTATCATTAGAGAGAAAAAACTTAAAAACTTCTAAAGAATTATTTTTAATTAAAAATAAAAAATATTTTCAAATTTTAGTTCTTGCCATTATTTTTATATTTTGTTACCCTTTTCACTTGAAAAAAATAAAAAAATTAAAAAAAAACATTGTAATGCACATACGTATTACTGTATGATACTGTTGTATTACACATATGTATTTTTATGTTTGTGTATTGTATATGTGCAGTGGTGTTGTATTATATCCCAAAAATAAAAAAATAAAATAAAAGTCGATATAGTGCAGATTTGCGTTAATGTTTGTATTACACATGCATATTAATGTGTATTCGATGTGTGTATTAGTCTTATATTGCATATATAAAATAATATGTATCAAATATGTGCAATAGTGTTTTATTATATTCAATACAACATGTTTGCATATATGCAATGCACACTTTTATACATGTGCACTACACCGATGAGGTTACCGACATTTTTTTTTATTAAATAACAACATATAAGAATAATGTTAAAAAAAAACTACAAAATAATTTTTAAAAAAAGTAAAAAATAATTTTTTAACAATTTTTAAGTTTTCTCTTTAATAAGATGAGTTTTCATTTAATCACACCCTTATACACACACATGTATGCACGTAAAAGATCCAATAAACATACAAAGAGCCTTCAACGCTATAATTATGCTTGAAGTGAGAAGATTACACAACATAGATATAAGTAATTACGTATAAAGCAAATAGATTATGCATAAAAGTTAGCTAATTACGCATAAAAACTACGCAACATGTAAAAAAAGTTACCCAACTAAAATTTACGCAGCAGTCGCAACTTATAAAAATTTCACGCGACATAGCTATGTCAATATACGCAAACGATATTTAAGACTTCTTCCAATAACCTCACACATAATATGCATATTTGATTGAAAAGAATTATAGCATTCTTTTATACCTCATATTGTGTTGGAAGATCACGCAGTTTGCGATCTCGAACGTTAGCAGTATATGAATTTAAAGAGCTGGAAAAAGTATTCCTTAATTTAGTAGAGTCCAAACCAGCTAATTTCGTGGCATCTGCATATTCAGAATCAAAACCTAATGCTTCTAGTATCTTTGAATCTAGAATAAAAAGTAGTTTCTTGATAACAATATATACCTTCGCATAGTTTATCGAATTGGATCATACACTTATCAGTGCAGTCTCGAGCCACCTGTGTAAATCTCTGCCCTTTATGCAAAGCGTTGTTCAATGCTGTTTCGAATTCATGCAGCACCTCGGATTGTATATATTTCAACATCAGTTTGATGGTTGGTCGGATAAGCTAAAAGATACCAAAAGCATGCAGTAAGGACATAAATAAAACTAAATCACATTTAGCAACCAACAAGCTAGAAACATTACTTCCTTCAATTTCTCATGCAATTTCTTTCTCTGTGCATATGCAAAATTACCATCAAAGTACTCAGCCTCTTCATCATAACTGAAACAACAAAAATACGTAAGAGTATTATATTAAGGAAAATGGAAGAATCAACAGGCTGTTATTAATTACCTGGACAAACAATTGTCAAGCAGTAATTTAAGCATCTTCTCAAAACCTCGGACTAGATGAGATTTTGCATTCATTTCTAAATCAAGCCAATCCTGTAGCATTTATTAATTCAAATATCGTTGGTGTTGACCCTTTTTTTTCAGCATTTTATGAACGTGAATAAATTTTTTAACCGTTAGTTATTTATTATACTAATATTATAAATCAAACATTTTATTTCTTTTATTAGAGTATAGCATTGCTGTGTTTTTATTGGGGTGTGTAAAAAAGGTATGTCAGGGTCATATATTTTAACTGTGATCGGCACATACAATGGAGCCACATTTGTTATGTTAAGAGTTATAAAGATGCGTGGCGCCACCTAGCTGCTTCTCAGGCTGCTCATATAACGTTTTTTAGCATGCATCCATATATACATACCTTGTTTTCCGCAAAGGAAGAAAATTTTTCATTAGCAATGTCTTCGCATAGTACCCTTGCCACCATAAGCTGTAAAAAGACAGGAAATCTTAATATACCTCTTAAAATTTCCTCTTTAATTAATTAATCAATTACTAATGAAATAAGTCACCCTACAAAAGCATTTTACATGCCGTTCTAAAAAAAAATAAAGCATTTTTCATTTTAGTACTATCTTAGTTCTTTTTAATTTTACCCTTTTATTTTGGGACATGTTATTTAAACACTCACTTCTTATCCAGACGCTCTCAATGCGTCGCGTGTAGGCCTATGTGCAGTGTATTGAATTCACTAATCCCGATGTTTCAACATTCTATGGTCGCCTAGGAGTTTGTGAATTTTATATGCCGCGTATAGGCCAATGTCCGGGGTATTGACCCAGAGAATGTAATTTGGGTGTTTTGCTCGTTGTTTGGGTAATTGGATTGATACGCTAAGTATAGCCCTATATGCCGTGTTTCAGTTGAAAGATACGATCGTATATTTTTTAAACATGTTTGTATATTACACATATTTTTTAAACTAATTTAAAATAAACTATATCGTTTTTAATGGAAGTGTTGAATAAAAACTAAACAAAACATTTTGAAAAATGTTTGCGTCCATTAATATTCATTCGCATTTGTTTGTCCATTAGTCTCCGTGTGTTTATTTGTCTATTAGTGCATGTGAACAATTTGTTTGTCCAATAGTGTTCATGTGTTTGTTTGCTTAACGGACAGACACTGACAGAAATTTTCGTTCGCTAGAGTTTTCATAAACCGTCCGTTTGTCTGGAAAAAGCTTAACGGATGAACACTGACAAGGTCTCGTCATATTCAATTCGTTTGCAACCCTACATATAACACATATATAAAATATTGTGATTAGTACATTTATATTGATAGAAAGGATCCGTAAGGCTCTAGAGATACGTGGAGTAACGTAATGTATATGTATATGTATATTGATTCATCGCATCAAACTTGCAGGGTTATTCATTATTCTGACTAGGAAAATGTATGCAATTTAAAAAAAATTAGCCATTATGGTCAAAAGAAACTAATGGGTTAAACTATGTGTGTGTCAGTCTCATCACACTTCATCAAACCATAATAGAAACCATCCTATGTTTTTGAAAATGGTGTCGTTTTTGTAAGGACCACCTCAATATTTTGATCCGGAAGGCTCTGGAGAAGTAGAGTTACTTTTGGAAGATTAAGATAATCAGAATGACGAAAATGGAGCATAGTGTAGGGTTATTTGAATAAAATTAATGAACAAGCTTAACACATGTGTAAATGGTGACTACACATGTGCAAACGGTGATTACATGCGGAACAAATAGGATCTGGAAGGCTCTATAGACCTCAACGTGAAAAGTAGCCGCAACATAGGTTTAAGGCTGGTGGAATCTTGATGGGTAAAAGAGGGGCGCCTATATTTGATCTGACAGATGTTGGGATATGAGTAAAGATATCAATTACACATATGTATTCGCGATAGGATTCATCACTGCTTCAATTTCCGCTTGTTAACTTGTCGGTATTACGCTTGTGACCATAATGACAACTTACTAAATTCAAACCTCACGATATCGATCAATTTGATACCAAAAGATAATAGAGGATGGGAAGGTGGAGAAGGAATATGTTTGTGAAGAAACACTAAGTGACCCCGGGCAGATTACGGGTAATCTGGGGGTTAAATAGATGTTTCCCACGAGGGGTTAGATCCGGCAAAGATGGTTCTTCTGATGACCTGCAAAACAGACACCGTGAGCTCGTCACTGAGAAGGGGGGGGGGTACCTCCTTGTGACCACCCTCCGGCGTGAGAATCAGACTAGATTGCTCTTGAATATAAGTGTATATTAAGAGAATGACTAGAGCAGATATCAGGTAATATATCAAGATATAAGATAAGATGATATAAGATATAAGATGTAAGATGATCATACCATTCTAAGGTGTTGGAGTATTTATAGCCGAATGTAGGTTTCCAAGAAGGTACAGCCGGCTGAATAGTGTTCCAGTTCTGCCAACTGTGGACTACGCACATGCCATGCTGGTGGTTGGTGGGTAGGCAGCGGCTGATAGTGACCAGGCCGGCTGTGTACTATTCCTGTTCCACCAACTGCAGGCTATGCACGTCCTCCGACAGGTTGGTGAGTAGGCAGCGGCTAATAGTGACATACAGTACAAGAGCGTGCTGCTCTTCATACTGTTGTCAAGGAGCTGTCGTATCTTTGGTCAGATCTTTTGTCCATACCTCGTCAGGTACAGTACAAAAGATCCTCCAGTATCGTACGGACTGGCTCATTTGGGCGGGAGTTTTCCCGGCTTTGTGCGGGAGTGTTCCCGGCTTGCTCACTCCTTCTTCAGGTGACATTACTGAATTATTATGAGAGTTAAGTGCCTTGTGCGTGTAGCCTTGCTGCGCGGGTAGCCTTCCCTGATGGCTAGTATCCGCTACTGCGGGAACAGGCGGAGTACGTCGACCATTGGGAGGCGTTTCCTGCGGGAACAGCTTGCGTACTGCGCGTAAGGACGTCACGTCTCTGAGCATGGTGGGTCCTGCGGATCCAGTTGGTTTCTGCGCAGACGTCTCTCTTTGAGGTGAGTCTTGCGAGTTTGGTCTTTGCGCAGACGTCCCTCTTTGAGGTGAGTCTTGCGGGTCCAACTGCGCAGACGTCTCTTTTTGAGGTGAGTCTTGCGGGTCCAACTGGGCTCTGCTGGGACCTACCTCTTCAAGTCCCCCCAGTCCAATGTTCTTCTCATGAATTGTTAATAAGTGAGGTGAACTTTTGGACTTAAGCAAAGGGTTTTGAAAAGGGTTTAGTTTTAAGGTTTTCCATGGGGATTCTTCCCGCGGAAGTCCTAATGTCACATGCTGAAATTCCCGACTTTTCTGCTTGATCTTTGGGTATGATGCGGGTAGGTCTGTAACCTCCTCGCAAGTCAGGAGCGTTGAGTTCCACTTGTGTAGATTCTCCATGAGTTTTTGGTAGTTTTGAACATAGTGATCAATTATGTTTAAACAACCAATTCCATCTTGGAGCTTCAAACAATCTAGTTCTCGACGTTCCCGCTATGCGGGGATGTTATTCCCGTTTCCGCAAGCATGGCCCAAAAGATCCTTCTTGGTTTCATTTCCCTGCGGAGTGCTAGGTATGTGAAGGGTTTTGCCTTGACACTGTACCCGCACTCGTCTTATAGTTACTTTACTTCCAAGGTTTTCCTGGCTTCAATTCCCTGCGGGTGCTAAGTATGTGAAGGGTTTTGCCTTAACACTGTACCCGCACCCGTCTTATAGTTACTTGGTTGCCGAGGTATTCTTGGCTTCAATTCCCTGCGGGTGCTAAGTATGTGAAGGGTTTTGCCTTGACACTGTACCCGCACCCGTCTTATAGTTACTTGGTTGCCAAGGTAAGGGGTATAGTCCCGCTTACTTTTGAATCTTTGGGACTTGCGTTATAAACGTTACATGGCTTGTGCATGCATATTTTAGTTTATTTTAGCAATTTTCCCAGTGTTTTGGATAAATTAACCGTTTGACGCGCGGTTGTTAATAGGTTAGTGTTCAGTTTCCTCTACCATGATTTGTGCGGATAATACCGGCACTTTCATTTAGAGGGATGACCAAACTTCGCCTTTAACTGACCTGCGTGAAGGTTGTCGTTTTTTGTGTTTATGCGGGTTTTGCCGCCTTCCACACGCAACGTCTTTCCATATTTATGCGGTGAATACCGGCATATCGTCCGGAAAGTTTATAAGTATAAATGTAAAGCGATCAACACAATGTGATAAAAGAGAATCATTTCCATTAGAAGTGGCCCCAGGCCGTTTCTTTATAAGTTTGGAATTGATCTACATGTAACATTTGCGTAATTGAGCTCCATTCCATGTTCGTGGGACGGGAGCGCCATCGAGCCTTTCGAACCGGTATGCGCCCTTTCCCAGAACTTCTTTGATAACGTACGGACCTTCCCAGACAGGGGCCAGCTTTCCTGGGCGCTCTTGGTTCGAAGCCTCGTTGTTACGCAATATGTAGTCTCCTACATTGAAGTTGCAGAGTTTTACCCGCGTGTTGTAGTACTTTTGCATTTGTCGTTTGTAGTTCTATTCACGCGCTGCGGCTAAGTCCCTGCGTTCTTCGGTTAGCATGAGGTCTAACCGTCTTTCCGCATTATTGTCTTCTGGTTGAATCATGACCCTTGGTGAGGGTAGACCAATTTCGATCGGGACCATGGCTTCAGTGCCATAAGTGAGGCTGAACGGAGTTTCTCCCGTGCTTGCCTTTTTCATTGTTCTGTGTGCCCAAAGGACGTGTGGAACTTCGTCCACCCAGCCGGATCTGTGTTCCAATAGTCTTCTCTTTATGCCGTCGACGATGCTCCTATTTGCTCTTTCCACCTCACCATTACCCTGCGGGTGCGCCACTGAGGTAAAGGTGTGGGTGATTTGAAGTTCTTTAAGCCACTGTTGCAGCTTCTTGTCAGCAAAGTTGGTGCCGTTATCGCTCACCAAATTCTGTGGAAGCCCGAAACGACAAATAATAAATTCCCAAATGAATTTTTTGATATGTTTTGCGGTCGTTTGGGCTAAGGGTTTTGCTTCTATCCACTTGGTGAAGTAGTCGATGGCGACCACTAGAAACTGGACGTTCCCTGCTGCTGTGGGAAATGGGTCTGTCACGTCGATGGCCCACTTCTGAAATGGCCATGCAGAGGTGACTGGAACAAGTTCATTTTTCGGGCGATGCGTGTTGGGCGCGTAAAGTTGGCAAGACCTGCACTTTCTGATGTACGCCAGCGCATCCGTATGCATCCCCGGCCAAAATTATCCCGCGTTGTTTAGCTTAGCTACAACTGCGCGTGGACCTGCGTGTATCCCACAGATGCCCTCGTGTACTTCCCTTAGGAGGTAGTTGGCATCTTGGTCGTCAACGCATCTGAGGAGTGGGCCAAGAAAGTTACGTCTGTAAAGGATGTCATCGATGAGTTGATAGTTCAGTGCTTTACAGCGTAGTTTTCTTGCCTGTGTTTTCGACTCTGGTAGTATACCCGCCGCAAGGTAATTTATTATTGGTGTCATCCACGTTTCTGTGCCGGTTTGGATGACACAGACTTCCTTGTGTGGGACTGATGGTGCTCCAAGGAGTTCAATGCGGATGTCCTTTCCCAAGTGGGTGAAAGCCAATGACGCAAGCTTGCTTAACGCATCCGCAGATTTGTTTTCGCTACGCTTGACGTGTATGACTTTACAATCGTTAAAATCGCGCATGAGGGTTTTTGCTTGAGCGAGGTACAGGGCCATTGTGTCGTTCACGGCCGTGTACGTCCCGTTTATCTGATTGGCTACTAACATGGAATCCACATGGGCTTCCAAGTTCTTTACTCCCATCTTTCGCGCAATCCTCAACCCGGCCAAGAATGCTTCATACTCAGCTTCGTTATTCGTACTTGGAAAATCTAGTCGAATAGCGTAAGTGTATTCTTGGCCTGCTGGGTTGGTTAGTTTTAACCCTGCTCCTGAGCCCTCGTTGCTGGCTGCTCCATCAGTGTAAAGTCGCCAGACCTCATCGATGTCCTATGCTGGAGAGGGTTGAGCCTCGTCCTGGCACTCTTTCTCCCGCGAGGCGGGGACTTCGGCAATAAAATCGGCCAAGACCTGGCCTTTTATGGCTGGCCTTGGCTTGTACTTTATCGCGTATTCTCCCAATTCTATTGCCCATTTGGCTAGGCGTCCCAACAGTTCGGGTTTGCCTAAAACGTTTACGAGTTTGAAATTGGTGAGAATAGTAATTGGGTGACCCTGGAAATACCGTCTTAGCCTGCGTGAAGCCTGTACAAGTGCTAAGACTAATTTTTCCAGGGTAGAGTACCGGGTTTCGACGTCTGTTAGAAGACGGCTAACATAGTAGATCGGCATCTGGATGCCTTTTCGCTCGACTAGCAGGACGGCCCCGGTTGCTCTATCTGTGGCGGAGAGGTATAGGATTAAATCCTCTCCCGCTTCTGGTGCTGTGAGCGTTGGGAGTTCGATCAAGCGTGACCGAATTTCCTGAAAAGCTGCTTCCGCTTCTGGTGTCCAGCGGAAGTGCGTTTTCTTTAAACAGTTTCTCAGCGTCGACACGAATGGGAACGACCTATCCGCATGATTTGCCAAGAAGCGGTTAAGTGCAACTAGGCGTCCATTCAGTGTCTGAGCTTGCTTGATGGTAGTAGGTGATTCCATTTTGATAATGGCTTCGACCTTTTCAGGGTTCGCTCTAAAGCCATCTTTTGTAACAATGACTCCTAAGAACTTCCCTTCTTCCATCCCAAAGGAACACTTGCTCGGGTTGAGCTTCATGTTTATCCTTCTGAGTGTGTTGAATGTTTCTTCGATGTCTTTCAACATCGCTTCTGGGTCAAGGCTTTTGATGACCAGGTCATCCATGTAGACTTCCAAGTTCCTCCCAATTTGGGCATGAAACTCTTTGTCCATCAGGCGTTGGTATGTGGACCCGGCATTCTTAAGTCCGAATGGCATCATTTGATAACAAAATGTGCCATCGGGCGTCCGAAATGCGGTTTTGTCCTGATAGTCAACGGCCATGTGGATTTGATGGTACCCTTTATACGCATCAAGGAAGCATTTAAGGCGAAACGGTGCTAACGAATCTACCTTAAGATCAATTTCGGGTAACGGGTAACAATCTTTGGGGCATGCTTTGTTCAAGTCTTTGAAATCTATGCACATGCGCCATTGCTTGTTAGGCTTCGGTACCATAACGGGATTTGCAACCCAAGTTTGATATCTGCTAACGCGTACGATGCCCGCGTCAAGGAGTTCCTTGACTTGGGTTCTACACGCGTTAGCTTGTTCCGCCCCCATTACTCTACGCTTTTGTATGACCGGCGTAAAAGCCGGGTCACACTTGAGCTTATGCTCTGCCTTACTTCGAGGTACACCAGTCATGTCAGCTGGTTTCCATGCGAAGATGTCAGCGTTTTTCTGTAGTAAGCGTTTGAGTAAGGTGCGCGTAGGATCAGTGATTGTTGGGCCAATGGTAACCGCCTGGTCGGGGTATTTGCCATTGAAAGCCCATTCTTCTGGTTCGGTGATGGTGGGTTTAGCCATCTTTGGTTTGGGTGTTGATGAGACAGATGCGATGCATACCTGGGGAATACCGGTGACCATCGCCACGCCCTCAGTTGTTGGCCATCCCATCATGCCGTGGACTGAAGATACCACGGCATTGAATCTTGCCATCCCGTCTCTCCCGAAGAGAATGTCGTATGTGTGGTGTGGCTTCCTCTTTACGACAAAGTCCACGTCCTCTGTGCGGGAGTGTTTTCCGTCTGTGAGAGTGACGGGGAAAGACAGGATACCTAGAGGGGTGTTTGTGCTGCCGTCGAACCCTTCCATCGAGGCGTAGACCATTTCCAGGCGTTCCTTGTCTTCATCATCTAGCTTGTCGAAGAACTGCCTGTACATAACCGTTGACGAGGCGCCGTTGTCAACAAGAGTGCGGGAAGTGATGTAGTGCCCCAGCTGGCTTTTGATGACGTTAGGGCCTTCTTTGCTGGGTCCTCCTGGCACTCGCGGGAAGCGCACCTCAACTTCTTTCCATGCGCATGGTTCAGTCGTCCGTCTTTTTCTTCCTCTGATGTTACCATGAACCATGTGAATGCTGATGTCAACGGGCTTTCGTCCGTTGCTTTTGTATCGGTTGTCATTCTTCCCTCCATTCCTGATTGATGCCACCATGTGTGTAAGTTTGCCCTCCTAGACGAATGTTTCAATAATATCCCTCAAGGATGAACACTTCTCAGTGGTGTGACCCTTTGTACCGTGGAAGTCACAGTATTTGCTCTGATCCGCGTCAGGTCGTTGCCGGACCGTTGGAGCTTTTGGCCATGGGAGTTTCTCAGTGGCAAATATCTCCGTGACGCTTTTGGTGAGCGGCGTCCACCTGGGGTGTCGGCTTGATGGGTGTGTGTTACCCCTTCCGCCTACTAGGGAGCGAGAGCCGGATGAGGTGTCAAAGTTTACCCTTGACTGCCACATGCTTAGCTTCCTCTTTTTGTTTTGCCGGGTAGTCCGGACGTTGTTTTCTCTAGTCCTCTGCGTGTAGAAGTTTGTAGTCTGGGGCAGGTCCCCACCCAGTTGCTTCCCTGTTTCGGCAAAGCGCTTGGCTGCCGTCATGATGGCATCCCATGTGGATGGCATGCCGTCTTTACCCGTCAGCGTGCGGATAAGCTCTGGGTATTCGGCGCCTTGGATGAAAGCGGCGCGAACAAGGTCTTCGCTTATAATGCCCAGACTCAGCTTTTTCGAGTTAAAGCGAGTGATGAAGTCTAGTAAAGGTTCGTCCTCCTCTCTAACGCAGTTGAGGATCGTCCACTGTTCTTCAGTATATTTCCTCTGTTGACTAAAGTGTTGGCTGAACTTGTGTTGGAAGTCCGCCCAATCATAGATGTGGTGGACCGGTAAACGGTCAAACCACGCTCTAGCCGCTCCAACCAGTGTCATCTGGAACATATAACACCACGTGGGTTCCGTCCAGTTGCTGACGGTTGCCCCCGCTATGAATCTGTTCAGGTGATCATCTGGGTCGGATATACCATCATAAGTGCCGATGTTGGGCATCTGCTTGGCACTTTTCGGGGCGATTGCTTCCGCAATGTCCCTTGCAAACTTGGATGTTCCCGCGTTTGCAGCAGTTGGTCTGAAGGTTTTGGAGAAGTCACGTGGGTTTCCCCCCGCGTTCCTTTGTTTGAAGGTTTCTCCGAAATTCCTTCTCGGTTGGAAGTCCGTTTCCTTACGCTTCCCTTTCGCCCTATGGCGAGGGTTTGCGTCGGTGTCGGATTCCTCCCGATCATCGTCCGAGGACTCGCACTCACTGCTCATGTTGAGCTGTTGTCGAGTGCTTCCAAATTCGTCAGCCTGTTGGACGGAACGCAAGCGTTCATCCAACTCAGCTTGGAATTCCTTCTGACGTGCCTCCGCCCACGCTTTAACTTGTTCAAGTGTTTGGCGGGGGAGTCTCGTCTGTTGTCTTTCCGCCTGGGTATTAATGAATCCCATGGGATGGTTGTTTACTGCACTTGCCCCGGCTTGGGTAACCGGGGTAGTGTTCGTAAAATTTACTGCACTTGCCCCGGCTTGGGTAACCGGGGTAGATTATAACCTGTGCTTATGAAAAGTTATATATTATGCTTATCAGTAATCAAGGTTCGGGCTATACCCCCGACTATGGTCTAAGCTATTATAATAACAAAATAATAACTTAATCAGAACCCCTACCTCCCACGGGTATCTGGAGTTAATTGCCTATAACTGATCGATCAGCACTTCTACTCTATATCACGTGACAGAGTTTACACCGTCAGAGCTTCGGAGCTTGGCACGCTTCACCAGGTCGGTACGTCTTTCGAAGTCGGCACGCTTTTCAAGGTCGGCACGCAAAACTATGCAAAACGTGTGAAAAGTGAAGTGATTGGTGTGAGTTGAAAAGTGACGAACACCCTTCTATTTATAGCTGAAATCGTGTATCTTCGCGTATCGTGAAGCTGCTTCGCGTATCGCGAAGCTGCTTCGCGTATCGCGATGGTGCACTAGCTATGCTGAGTCATCAGTAGGATTGCCACGTGTCGCCAGGTGCTGCCATGTGTCTCCACGTGTCACGTATGTAGAGATGCAACTTCGCGTATCGCGAAGATGCTTCAATGTCGGTCCAAGACTTTTGTCCTTCACATATCGTGAAGATGCGCCTGCTTTGCAACTTCGCGTATCGCGAAGATGCAAGTTTCAAATACCAATTTTAGTCCTTGTACTATCCAAAAATACTAAAGCGGCCCTTGGCGATGCGAAGTGCCAAGTGCGCCATCAAAACGCCACATTACGCCCATCGCCCGAGTCCGAGTCCGAGTCTGTGCGTGTCGGGTGCTTTGCTCCCTCCGCTAGGACTATGGAGAGTGATTAGCTACATTAAAACATTTTTATGGAAACTTGCTTCCTTATAAAGAGCTTCCATTTCTTTGTTTGTTTCTATGTAAATTCCATTCCTTATTTATACCCATGTGGAATGCTTTTACTTTCTTTCATCTTTCCATGTGAGATAGACTTTCTTAACATAAGAATGCTTTTGTTTTTCTTTATCTCATTCTTCCCATTACTTGTCTTTGAGATTATTTTTAATCTTTCAACCTTCAAAGTTGGCAACTTTAAAACAAAATAAATGTGGGTTTTTCCTAGATGTTACAATTAATATAAAAAAGTTCGGTATTTAAATTTTTTACCAACAAAACAACTCAAGTATAATAAAAAAGTGTACATGAGACGGCGATATTCAGATGGAAAAAATAGTGGTAGTCATTTATGGCAGTGATGAGATGGCCAGAAGCTTGCCGGAAGTAGTTTGGAGAAGATGATTTGATGGTGTGGGTTTAACTCTATAATTACTAATATAACTTTGTTTTTTAATTACTTTTAATGGTAAGAGATATGGGTAATTTGATAATTTGATATGAAAAAGGGAAATATGTAATTGCTTGTTTAGGTGTGAGAAAATATGTAATTAAGGGGGTTAAGTAAAGGAAAATATGTAAAAATCCCTTAAATTAATAACTTAGTGAAAGTGATTTAAAAAAACTTTAATAATTTTCAAATAAAAAAATTGCAATCTTTATCATTATACCCCTTTCATTTAATTAAATGAGAAAAGAAAAGGGAAAATCTCATGAAATAGTAACCAACTTTCAAAAGTGTTCCAATTAGGTCACTGATGCATATTTTCCCCAAATCGGGTCACTAAATCTTCAAATCAAGTCTCATCGATTTTTGTGTACGTCAAGAAAGAAATGGATGATAAGATGTGGGTGTCGGAATTTGCAATATATATAGTTAAATTTAAAAATTTTAAAAAAACGTTAATTATATTAAAATTTAAAAATAACAAATAAAATTCACGTCGCCACTCAACGTCAACTTCAAAAAAAAGATAAAAAGATTTCCTATGTGAAACAGAAAAGAAATTTGCTAAAAAAAACATGTTAAAACTTTTAATTTAATCAAACACGAAAGTTGAGTGACCTAATTGGAACACTTTTTAAAGTTAAGTGACCTAATTGGAACACTTTTTAAAGTTGGTTACTATTCTATGAAGTTACCCCAAAAGAAAAAGAAACAGATTGATTTAAATTGTTTCTTACACTCCTCACGCTAATATGATTTCTCAAATGAATTTACACACACTTGAATAACAACCCGTTTTCATTAAATGCTAAATCTGTGGACCACGTTATGATTTAGATGACTCAATTGAATTATATATAGGAGTTGTGTATGTTTATGATTTTGTGTCTGCTTATGATTTTTATATATACTTGAATTCGGAGTCCCCTTCTTCAAATTGTATTTGATGCCAGCAAGATGAGTCCGTTCTTTTTTTGACTATAATGGTTGCTAATAGCGAGTGCAAAGTTCTTCATTTCGTGAAATTAAAACAACTTTTATCATTAACAAAAAAAAATCTAAAAATCTAACCAAAATACTTTGAGAGGTTAATATATTCTATTACTTGTTTACCAACAACAAAACCGCCAGTCTAACATATTTAAATATTTTAAAGCAAAATTATGAGAAAATATGGGACGTATAAGTAGGGCTGGCAATTTATACACGAGACACGAATACACGACACGTACCTGCACGACATTAACAGGTAACGGTAAGGCCTTAACAGGTTTTGTGTACTAAACAGGTAGACACGAATTTACCTGTTAATTTTCGTGTCTAAACAGGTAAAATACCTGTTTACCTGTAAGTACCTGGTTAAATTTTTATAATTATATATATATATATATAATATTATAATTATAAACTATTATTATCCCCAAACCCTAACTCACGTTTCCACCTTCCACATTCAGATTTCAGATATCCACATTCACTCCATCGCCGCCACCATTTCTCTGGACAAACCCCTCTCCGCCCGTCGCCCCTCTCCGGTGATTCCCTCGCCTCCGTCGCCCCTCTCCGCCCGCCGGTGATTCCTCCGCTGCCACCACTTCCTCACCGGACTTTCTCCTCTCCGCTGTCAAAGCCGCCGCCGCCCGCCGGTGCTTCCTCTTACTTGGTAAGTTATTAATCTTTACCTACCTATTATTCCCTAAACAGGTTGTCAAATATGTGTTACTAAACAGCTCTTATCGTGTATTATCGTGTATTACAGGTATTAACAGGTTCGTGTTCGTGTTCGTGTTTAGGATACAGGTACACGAAAAGTTTTTGTGTCGTGTACAGGTATACCCATTTCGTGTTCGTGTCTTATCGTGTACGGGTATACACGATATGCCAGCCCTACGTATAGGTCTACACCAACCGTATTATTCGTTCCCGGGAACCAAGCTAACCTATACGCTAGCCATTCCCAGGATCACACGCTTCCTTTAGCCCTAAACGCGATGTGTGTTCCTAGGAATGGTCACGTATAGGTCAGCCTGTCCGACCATATAACATGTTCCCGGTAATACGATGAGTATAGACCAAAAGGCCTCGTATATTCCTACCCGACATTCTCTTGCACTCGCAGGTTGACATTTTCAGGTTTAATTCTATACTAAACTGCGAATTCTAGGTGTCTGGATAAGAACACTAGATGCATAATAGAATGAGCCTTTATTTTTAATTAAAGTTCTTTAAATAAAGAAAGGTTTTTATATTTTATTTAATGTTTTTTTTGTATTTTCTTTTTATTATTATTATGTTATTGTTATTATATAAAATGCGATGAGAGGGGATGGTGGAAACGAGGGGTGGGGGTGGGGTGGGGGATGTAGATTTAATGCAAACAAAGGTATAAAAAACACACGACCTGGAAAACTTCTAACTCTCATATTTAATAAAAAATAAAAGTGGTAACGAAGTATGGTCAGCAACAGTTACCTTGTGAGAAAGCAAGTTAAGTTCTTTGTTCTCTTTAATAACTTTCCACATCTCTTGCGCACTAAAACAAAAGGCAGAAGCAGGAACGGCCCCTCTCCTATCAGCAGCTAGGCCACCTGGTGCAATAGATTGGGAGAACTTTTGTCTCAAGTTAGCCACCTATCAAAAGAGAGAAAATAAGTAGAATCTAAAAATATGTTGGAGAGAAAAGAAAATTAATATTACTAATAGTTATAATCAATCTCATATGCATGTGTACCTGCTCTTCAAATTTTTCTCTCTGAAACTCATAATGATCAAGCGCAACAACTTCAACCTGGTCACTCATTTAATGAGAAGTTATAATATTATATTATTATTGATATGTACGTACGTATACTAATCTTATATGTCTCATGATAAAAAAAAAAAGGAAAATACAAATACAAGTTTCATATGTTGGATCTTACGTTAAAGTATTCATCAAGTTGGGTGTGTTTGTGGGCTTTTGCCTTTGGAACGGAATCCCATGTCTACATAAAATAACATATTATCTATATTGGCGCTCTACTGGTATTAGAAAAAAAGCAAGAACATTAAGTTACATTCTTGATGCTATCCCTCAACTGGTCCGCTAAACAATCAAACGGCGTCTAAGAAAAGAAAATACTTGAATCAAACTCACATTAGATTATGTACCTACCAGGATACAGATACATGAGACAAAATTTACCGTTGTTTTATCACGTAAGACGAACATGAGAGTTGTTTTATGTGGACGACACAACTTCAACATAACCTAAAAAGCACAAACCATAAGATCGATTAACAACTCATGGGAATTTGAAAAAACTACGTACAGCTCCATACAGGTAATTTACCATGAATACTATTCTCAGAAGAGGTATATTGGCCGCATGCTCAGACCCGATATCAAGACACCACCTATTAATCATCCAAAGACAGAACATAAGCCTACAAGAAGCTCAAATCACTTGTCTGGAGCCACCAAACTTACATGTTTATCAGCACTATGTCTGAAACAGCAATTGCAAATAAAGCACTTTGTTTCTCAAATTTAGTATCATCCTAGAAGAAATTATTAAAATTTTACAAAATAAGAGAAAATTAACAAAGATGGTACAAACACAATAATTGGAAAGAAAAATATATAAGTTCGAATTAACAACCTCTCCTCGCTCTCTACCATCTGTACCCTCAAGATCCATTACAATAGTGCAAGGGACAATACTGGGACATCTAGCTATCCAGATACCTTTTGTTGTTTGGTATCTGATAAGATCATAAGAATATATAACTAGGAAATGAGCAAATCAATGCAAGCTAAGAAAACAAACACAAAAATGAGCATATTAGCTAGCTCATGCATACCTTCCCCTGTCAGCATCCATTTCTATGAATTTGGTATGAAAAAGATTATTGAGTAGTGTGCTCTTCCCTGTAGGAGACACATTCATAATTGATCACGTCAAACTTGCATATATATAAATTAACTTAAGAAATAATCACATAAGCAAAACATTAAAAAAAGTTCACTTTTGGAATTGTATATAATTAATATTGCATACCACTACTTTGTCGGCCCATGACAGAAACAATCACATATGATAGTTCGCATTCTACAAGTTTAACTTGCTTAATAAAATTATCAAGTTCGGCTACCTTAAAATTTCCATCCATATCGATGAGCTGGGTGGTGTAACAATCATCGGCTTCGTTTTCTGAAATATTGAGTAAATGTTAGTTGATGGTAGTATAGTTGTGTAGTTGCCTGCGGCTATCGTGTGAACTGATCTAGATGAACATAAATCTAGATAAGTGGTCGGAAATTTGGCCGACCAACCTGTGGCTTGATACAGTTAATAGATAATCTAAAAATTGCATTTTCTTATAATGAAATAATAATAAACAGTGCATATACTTAAAACTTCTATAAAACAATTTGCTTACCCATGGTCAACCTAGTACAATTATGAGTACTGATCATGAAGCAGTGATAATTTGTTCAATAGTATATATCGATCGGATCTATTAAACGCAGATTTATAGAGAGTCTCAAAGTATCGTTTTAACACGGTTTTACCTTTGTCAGATAATAGTTTTATATAATTTACTATAAAACGATTACAATAAAGTGGCAGGCAAACGGGCAACAAGATGCGCCGCAACCCCCTTTTACCTTTGACTTTTCCATTTCAAAATATTTCCACATGTATAGATTTAACACGTTTTTAACACGGTTTTAACACGGTTTAACACGGTCTATGCTGACTAATGCATCTCTTCTAGATTTACGAAATTTCCTTAAATGTTCTTTAGAATAGAAACCCATTGGTCACGCTCTTTTGATTTTTCCATCCTATAATATCATGCCACGTGTAATAATTGTGTAGTTGGAAAAGTATTTTCCTAAAATCTTCTCGGATAAACTAAATATTTTCTTTTGATTGTTTGCAAATATATGTTATTATGTTTTATCTTCTTTTTTTTCTTTAAATAGGTTTTATTTTAGTTTTTTTTATGTTGAATGAAATTAATTGTATATTTTGTTTTACTGATTTATATTTTAATATTAGTCTTCATTTTCGTTTTCATAGTTATTGAGAGTTGGTAAAACTCGACTATTAATTTTTATTTTCATGTGTTATACGAAGTACATTCATGTTAATTTTCTTCAAAAGAATTTTCATTCTAACAAAATGGGTTATTAACAATATTATTATTATTATTATTAATATTATTATTCATACTACCATTATTATTCTTATAATATTTTTTCAAAGTTAAATGAAATCTTCAAATAAAGTAAAATCTTTTACTTCAAACAAGTCTTAAGCTCGTGAGGCTATTATATTATCACTATAACAGTTCTATCAAAATGAGTCATTTATCTAACGACTTTTATTTTTTCTAAGACACCGCCTAACAGAAACCCCGTTACATTAAAAAAAATTCGTAAACTTTAGCGCTAACTAAGGATTTTTTTATCATGCAAATTATTATTATTATAATTTTTCCTTGAGTTATAAAAGCATCACGTTTTTGCAATCGATTTTCACAAACTTAAACGAATCTCAGATTCTTTGCCAACGCCAATAAGTTCTGGTTAAAAATCATGGCGCCGTCCCCATAATAACTTCCATACCACAAACCCACCTTCGAGAAGACAGGCATCGGAAGCTTTGTTTTGTTTTTCTTCTTTTCTTTTTCACACACACACACACACACACACATATATATAGGGGTGAATTATAGTAAAAAAAGATAGTTTTCTAGGAAAAGTAAAAATAAATCTAGGCTATTGGATCTAGGATCTAGGATCTAGTTGTTGAGATTAGTAGTTTCCAAAATACTAAATAGTTTCTTAGGATCTAAGATTTAGTCTACATAGTTTCCTAAATATGCTCACATAGTTTTCTAACTCTAAATTTGATGTCATTCCTACTCTTCCTACAAAACTATGTATTTTTATTTTAACCATTTTCTATATATATATATATATGTATATGTATATTTATACATATTATTCTATTCGGACATAATCAAAATAATTTTATGTATCTAATCCTTTTGAGGGTTGTTTATAGTTAGTTTGGTTCTTTGTCGATTATTGAGCTATTTTCGTTTACTCTCAAAGCACAAAGCGTAGATACATACATCATTCATAGTTGCATTATTGAATCGGTTTACTTTTGTTATCTCAATTTCGCGGTCTATAATCGATTTCCCATAAACGTAATCGTTTAGTGGAAATTAGGACTATGAACATGCTTGTGTACATAGTTATCTAATAGAAACCGTATTCCTACATTAGTTATCTATGACCGGTTACCTCTGAACGAATTCGTTTACTTAAAACCGGGGCTATGTTTCTAGCTCTCTAATAGAATTCATATGTACATGTTGAGTTTATAATTATTTTTAGATGAATTGTTTTGGTTATTCATTTGGTCGTTTTTCACCAAATATTTCATCATTTCATCACATTATAATTGATTTTAGCGTTTCATCAATTTGAGTCCAATGTTTTAACTTGTTATTCTCATCTCGATGTTTGAACTACTTACTTTGTTATTCTTAATCTCAATGTTGCTTTTATTTATGTTGATATATTTGTAGGGTCAATATTATATATTGTTTTTAGGATTGTATATGTCGTTTTAGTTTGCTTTTAGTCGATGTTTTACATACTCGGTACGTTTATTTTGTAAGTTTAGTATGTAAAGTTTGGATAAATGGGGACCCTATAAAAGGGATACTTTACCCATTTCTCCACAACTCCAACATCTCATTCAAGACAACATTAAGAAATAAAGTTTTCTCTCTCCACTTAATCTTTTTCTCTCTTTTTACATAAACAAAACTAAGATCCGAGATTCGAGTGTCGTTGGTGTTTTCCGCTAACCAACAACACGGATTGATCCGAGTCAAGTTGTGAGATCCATCTAGAAGACCTACAGGTGGTATCAGAGCTTTCGGCACGACTTTTTGTGGTTTTTGGGTCAAACTTTTCGGGTTTTGATCTTAGTTTTTTTGTTGGATTTGAGGTTGATTTCGTGTTACTCGCCTATTTTGGAGTTCCTTACACCTTAGAAACACAAGAGAATCACCATATCTAAGTTTTTAGTATTTTAAATTTTTGTATCTGAGCTTAGATTCGTCTTAAAAACTCAGATCTAGGCTAGTTAAGAGGTTTTTAGACTAAAGTCTTTTTGACTATTTGAAAGTTTAGGTGCTATATTCTTTAAAAAAATAAAAAAATTGCTTTTAGAAGAACCAAAGAATTCTCATTCCCTTCTCATTCTCATTCTCATTCGCTTCTCACGGGTACTGTAGCAAATGAATTCGCATGCACTGTAGTAACTCGGTACTGTAAAAAAAAACCTTAATTTTATTTTCTCTTTCTCTACAAAAAAAAAAAAAAAAATTAATCGAGTTAAAAAAAATGTCTAACGAACCTGAACTTGGAGGAAATCTGGATATGGGAGAAAGCCGAAAGACAATGTTAAAAGGAGAATTCGATATGTTTACACATATTAAAGGAGAATCGGTTGCCTCTCTCATGAACAGATTTGAGTCACTCGTCTCTAAAATGAGTAGTTCCAGTATCATCAATGGTTTGTTTGAGATCAACATGAAGTTGTTGAATTCACTACCTTACACATGGAACATCAATGTGGTTACCATCAAAAGAACCACAAACATGTATACCATAGCACTCTCAGAGTTGGCTTCTACCATCAAGTCTTTTGAAATAATGGAAGATAAACTCCAAATGAACAATCAGTCCAAAGAAAATAAAGTTGGGTTAAGTAATAAAGTTGGGACAAGTGCTGCAGGTGAAAGCAGTCATGCATGTCCTATCATTCCCGACACATCACCTTGCGATGAGGTAAACCACAACTTATGCACACAGGCTTGCATTTACAAGGTTGCATTTTATAGACACAATTATGATGAGGTTTTGAAAGAAATTTCAAAACTTAAGGAATTGAATGCTGAGTATGTAAAGGCCGATAAGATTTACGTTGAAAAGATTGAAACTCATCGTGATGATGTAGCAAATCTCCGACTTAAAATTTTTCAAACTGAACAAGAGGTAATATATTACAAAAACATAGTTTCTAAATTGAAAGATTAAATTGGTGACTTGAAAAATGAAATTTCTGTAAATAAGAAGCATGAAAAGGTAGTAGAGAGATTTGAGACATCATCAGGACAATTGGATAATATTATTGGAGCCCAGAGAAGTACTAAACTAAAGGTTGGGCTAGGTTATGACTACACTGCTGTTCCACCTCCTTTAAATGATAATTACACTAGCCTACCTCACTTTAGTTATAACACCCATTCAGAGGAAGAGATGGTATATGGAATTGGTCATGTACCAAAACCAGTAACATTTGTTCCTCCAGCTTCTAAAGCAACTACTCCAATACCTTTAACTGTTGATTCTAGCGGTGATTCATCTTGTTTAGCTGGTGGTGTTGAAGAAAGTGGGTCGTTGGAAACGGACACGAGTTGTGATTATGAAACTGTTTGTGATGAAACTTTTGATGAAAAAAATGACAATGAGAGTAGACCTGTTGAAGTGAACATATCAAGTTGTTCATCATCAAGTTGTGAGACTGAGGATAATTCAAGTGAAAGTAAAGTTTTTGAAAATGAAAAGGCAAGTACTTCGTGTAAATATGTTCCACCAAATAAACGATCATTTTCTCAAACAACCAATCAATTTAGAAATCCTCAGCCATACAACTTCTGTGACAACAACTACTATGGTCATTATCAACAAAATTTTGTTGATCCATATTACACAAATGTGTTTTATAATCATGTTCCTTTCCAAGGATCACCTTTCCCGCCACACCAACCACATTATAGTTCAGATGAGTTCTATGGCACTCCGAGGAGAAAGTGTTGTTTTGTGTGTGGTCACTCTTCTCACCTTGCAAGACATTGCAGGCACTGGTTCAAACAACAGCTTGATATTCAAAGGCGGCCTAGTCAGTCCCCAAAGGAGCTTTCAGTAGCCCTGATTCAAGGACTGATCAAGCCGATAGTGAACCCAGTGAAATGGATGTGAGATCCAAAGTAAATAAATTAAAACACAAAAGAAACCTTTTTGGAAAACCAAGAAGGATAAAATCAAAAAGGATCCTAAGACTGTAAAGTCTGAGGATTCACCAAAAATAGTTTCAAAATCAAGAAAAGAAAAGTCCAAAATTGACAAAACCAAGGAACAAGTTTTTACTTGGATTCCTAAGGACTGTTCTTCATCAAGTGAGGCTCCAACAAGAAATAAATGGTTTTCAGGAAATAAAATTAAGTTTGGTCGGTTTACGGTTGACCTTCCCGGGATAAAAGTATCCTGGGAGCCCATGTCTATTTAAACGCTTAGTGCATGCAGGGTCAACCAAGGAGGACTATCAATAGTATTAGGTACTTAGATAGTGATTGCACCTAGCATATGATGGGAGACGAACCCTTGCTATTTGATGCTAAACCATTCGATGGTGGATTCGAGTCTTGCATAAGCGACATGGGAGGACAAACTTTAAGGAAGGAAAGCCTTATTTAAATGGTTCAACAACAACTTATCGAGCATTTCTCAAACTAGCCTCGTCCAACTGCTTCTCTCAAGTGATGGATCCAGCATCAGCTGTTAGGTCTCGGTTTGAATCTCTTCAACTTTTTTATACAATGTGACAATGCATCCTTAAGATAGTCCATTTGACAACAACTTTGTTGACCTTTTCACTAAAACCATCGGTCATGACTGATTTGAATCTCTGATCGAATCGCTCGGCATGATCAATTTTGATTAAAAAACCTATCTATCTTTTTGTTTTAAAATTGTAAATATTTTTCAAATATGTCACAATTTTAGAGGGAGAAAATGAGTTAAGTTTAACTCACCAAAAAGATTTTCAATTCATCTTAAGAAAAGCAAAAACAAATCATTTGATTTACCAAAAAGATTTTATTTTTATATTTGAGAAAATTCAAAAGAAGAATTGTCCTGTTTAGAGAGAGCTCCTGCTTAGAGGGAGTTGGATAATTAAAATTTTCAAAATTTTGAGAAATTGGTCCGGCCATTGGAAAATGATTAGAAATTATCTATAATGATTCTAGCACATGAAAAGAGTAGATCAAAAGCCAACAAGATCATTTCTTGATGTATAGATAGGCTTGACAAATGAGTAAGTGTCATAGTGATATAAACTTAAATATCTGCCTATGCTAGTGGTTACACGTTATGAAGCGGTTGCCAACTCCAACTAAAGTCATATCAATGAAGGCAGAAACGTTAATAACATATTATACCCAAGTCTCTCTTTACCTGATCATAGTTGTCTTATATTGTTGTTTGTCAATTTTACTTTATTGTGTCAAGAAAAGAGTCAGAAAAGAAAAGAAAAGAAAAGAAAAGAAAATTGTCAGAAAAGACAAGAAATGAGTCAGAAAAGAAAAACAAAAATGAAAAGATGTTTGTCTTAAGATTTTTAACTTCTGATTTGTTTCTTCATTTATTTTGATTCAAGCCTTAGACTTTCTACGTTTGTAGTCATACAAGATCTGATTGTCAAGGACCTGAATCTTCTGCTTTGTTTTATTTTCTTTCTTTTGTTCAAGCCTTGGACTTTCTCTACGCGATAATATGGTATTATCCAACCTGATTGTTAAGGCCTTGAACTTCTGCTTTATTTTAATCTTTCTAGATCGAGTCAAGCGTAAAAAAATAAATAAAGTGTCATGTGTGCTAATAAGCGTATTGTGATCAAATAAGAAAGGTTTAAGTCAAGTTGAGGTGACATGTGAAAGCAAATTAAGCCTGAGGTATGATAGAGTCTGTAACATGTCAGATTAAATGGGGACCACACAAGCATTGTGCCTAATCTATACCTTAACATATCACCTTGACATCCAAATACTTGTTAAGTTTAAAGTGGACAAATTATATCTACAATTGACTTTGGGTTCTTGGCATAATAATGTCCAAATAGAAGTGTGATCTAGAACGTTAACAGATAATGTGATTCCATGTTGTGATCGTTCTCATAAAAATAGTTTTTTAAGTAAATATTTTTGATATATAATATTAATTTCATCTTTATTTTTTATTTTCTACTGTTTTATTTTAGTTTCAACTTCAAAATATTATGTATATATTTTCGTAATTTTAAATTATATGAAAATGCCAAAAAGATTTTAAGTTTTTATTGTGTTCGTACATAATTTATTAAACCTTGTTTTATTCAAAATCACGTGTTTTAATGTCAAGGTCGTCCATGTAAAGTTTGTTGGAAACCTGGGACTTAAACAAATCACTTACAAGTTGAGGGACTGAAATTGAGAGGGCCTGTGAACGAATTCTTCTTTGACCCTCGAGAGGGTCTATGAACGAATCTTATTCGTTCTAGGTTTTGTGCAGTTATACATGGACAGGTAGATCAAGATCAAATCTGCTTGGAGTTGCAGATGCTGAAATGCTTAAAAGAAAACAAGAACGTGAAAGTTGGTGGTTGAAGCTAATAATGAACTGATTGCATTCTGAAGACAAGGAAAGAAACTGGTCGGCTCAAGAAAGTCAACAAAAGAAAATTAGATGTTGAGCCTCCCGAATATGATGTTTCTAAAATTTGCTGTTGCCGATACTTCCTATAAAATAATATTGAAGTTCAAGTCTACAAGACTGGAAAATAAAGATCTGTTCAAGATCCTGGATCAAGACAAGTACTATGTTTCAAGAAATAAAGACGAAGCAAAGAACTTGACGAAGGTTCCTCGACATACTCAATACTAGAGGGAAATTGTAGGGCCAATATTATATATTGTTTTTAGGATTGTATATGTTGTTTTAGTTTGCTTTTAGTCGATATTTTACGTACTCGGTATGTTTATTTTGTAAGTTTATTATGTAAAGTTTGGAGAAGTGTGGACCCTATAAAAGGGATACTTTACCCATTTCTCCACAACTCCAACATCTCATTCAAGACAACATTTGGAAATAAAGTTTTCTCTCTTCATCCTCTCTATTTTCTCTCTTTTACTTTAACAAAACTAAGATCCAAGATCCGAGTGTCGTTGATGATTTCCGCTAACCAACAACACAGATTGATCCGAGTTAAGTTGTGAGATCCATCTAGAGGACCTACAATTTTATTTATGTTAATAATCTCATTGTTGCTTTTATTGACTTAAAGAAAGTGATCTATTTTGTTATTTTGTCGTCAAAGTTTCGTTTATCTATTTTACTCTTTGTTGGCTTACTTGGTTATATTTTGTTAGCTCAAATCACCCTGCTATTCTTGAACACCCCCCCCCCCCTAATATTCCATTTATTTATTGCAATGCCCATGACCTTAATGTTTTCATTAATTATTCTTATCATTTTGTGTTACTCAAGAGTTTCACTCATTTCGTTATAAATTCAATAACATTGTTTATTTCATTTTAACTTTAATAGGTTTGTTTACTTATTTTGACCTCACTATTTTTGCGTAGTTCTCGATCTCAATAGTTTCGTTTATTTCTTTTATTAGTTTTGACTCCAATAGTTCATTATTCGAGATTTCAAAGTTTCCATATATTTTATCTTGATATACAAGAGCTTATTTTATTTATTGTTTATGTCTTCAAATCGACACAGTGGGATGAACCATGTGGACCATGCGACGATCTAAGTAATTACGGGTGCACACGTAATTATCAAAGTCCTCGCATGAAAATCATAGCACATACGGTTGTGTGTAAATAACATAGAACTTAGGATGATTTTTGGACAACGTTACAAACTAAAATATAGTAAGGACATAGTATATATGTTGCTGGTACATCCTATACATAATTGCCCTTGTTATATTTATTGATTGTAGCGTTTTTCAGGTCATTTAAAGATCTATGTTACTTTATATTTTGTGTATTGATTTAATAAAAAAACAACTCCATGTGGTAGTTGTTTCGTTTTCTTAACTTTTTATTAATTTAGAGACGAAATTTTCAAAAGTTATGAATCCTGTGACAATAGTCATTTTTCAAATCCAACTCGTTTAATTTTTTTATATATAATCCGAGCATTCATAAAAGTTGTTTATTCATGTTATTTATGTTTATATATAATTCGAGCATTGATAATTTTACATTTATGTTTACGGTGTTACAAACTCGATCATAAATTCCATTTTATGCATTTTTATACATTTATTTTTCTTATGCAATTCTATACTTTTATTTCTCTTAATCGATTGTATGTTCTATTTCATGTTACAAACTTTAATCGTGATTTTTTTATTATTTATTCAAAATCGTGCAATTAGTCAAACTCAAGGCCATTTTAATCGATTGATGTTTCGTATGGATATTTTATGATGATATTAATCATCCATGACCTTGTTTTCTATGTTACAACTTTACTAATTATGAACCATTAACTAATTTTAAAGCTATTCAAACATATTAATCACATTTGACCCAATTAATCAATTGAAACATCTTGGAAGAATTCTCCTACAAGTAGTGAGCCATCCCTTGCATTCATCTTTGACCCAACACAATTCACAAGAAATATTCTTTTTAATTGTTGAAGTTCAAGTCTTTTCCTTATTATTTTCTTGGCATTTCCTCGGGTATGTTCAAATTATTTCATGTTCGATACCATCGTTAGACTATGATGCCATTATTTGACAATGGTGTTAGTTGTCAAAAACAAACCGATTCGCTTATGTTGTAGTTCGGTCAAGTTTGGAACTTTTTAATATTTTAACATGCATAACATATTTGTTTCATCTTTATAACTCTAAAACCATAAAACTAACATGTTGGAACCAAATTTGATCTTTTGTCAAATTTGCGTTCGACCAAAACCGAACCACTCGCTAAAAACTCGATTTTCTACATTTCGGTCTGTTTCGGATTTTTTTTGAAGCATCCACCTTCTTTTACACAATTAAAAATATTTTTCGTTCACATTCTAAAGTATATTAAGCTAACATATCTAAAAACTATTCTTTTAGACAACTACACTAATTATAGTGAATATATAATTTTCTTTTAAACCTTCCAAATTGTGACATTCGTTATTTTTCAAACCCGAAAACCCGACCCATTTCGAATTTTTGATTTTTGCTTATAAATATATGTATAAATATATATATATATATATATATATATATATTATTCATATTCTCATGTTTCGTTTCCTTTTTCATTTTGATCGATTATCGAACTTCCGAGATTTTAAAGTTTTTTTTAAACGAGTTGTGTACTATTCGGGTAAAACATAAACATTATTCCAAGTTTTTATAACATTATTTGCAATTCTAATAACAATTTAAAAGTACAAGGTCTAACTTGCTATTATATTTTAATTTTGTTTTAAAAGGAACTTGAAAGATCAGGGACTGAAAATGTAAATTAATTTAAATTATATTATTAAAATAATAAGTTAACCCAACCCTACCAAGCCCCTCCCTGTCGTCCTCGGTATTCTGGCAAGCCGAAATCCGGCAACCCAAAAATCTGACAGCCATAAAAATCATGTCAAACCCTCATTAAAACTAATTTAACAACTCGTAACACCTCAAACATTATCCAGCGATCATTAAACATCCATAAAACACGCGTTATAACTATCATTAATGGCAGATTTAAGTCATGAACGGCCAAATTATATTAACAATTTCAATAATGGACATTTAACTTCAAACATTCAAATTGAGACTACAAAAAGACCATCAACATCGTCTAAACACGCTCATAACATCTAATTACATTGATAAACTCTCTAACTCTCATAATTTTCTGACAAAGCTCGTTTTTCCGACAAGCCATGGTTCGTCATCAAATCCTAACATTTCCAGGTAATTTTATATGTTTTTTGAACGTTTTTCAGTGATAAACAAAACCCCTAATCTTAATTAAACAAACATGGAACTATTTGATCAGATTAGAACCTAGGGTTTTATAATGAAGAAGATGATTTTGTAATATTATATATATAAATTTGTATATGGTATCTTAACAACAATCAAACTAGAGCATCTGGTTAGTCCTTATGTGTGTAAGCTAGAGGACCCGGGTTCAAACCCGGGTCAGTCTGTTTAAGGTTTTAATTTTTTTAAAACCATTTTATTTAATTACATTAACCAAATAAAAATTTTAAAAATCATTATAAATCAAATAAGTCTTTTTAAGTTAAATAAATTAATTTTACCAATTACCATTCAAAAATCCAACCTTTTCATTAAGTTCGTAAAATTATGATTTGTATATATTGTTTACCTTTTCGTTAATATTTATAACTCGCTAACGTAACGCTTTCAAGATAAAACCCGTGCTTCGTAAATAGTATATTCTCATATCATTAATAAATTTATAGTTAAATTAATATTATTATAATATTAATCATTAAATTACCGTTAAAAATTAAATATAATATTTTGTTTAAATGCTATAAAATGCTAATACAATACATTAAAATAATGTTTAACTCCTAAAACCAAATTAATTTTAACTTTTATACCCCGTTAGTCGATGGGAAGATGAATTTGTCAATTTTGACTAACATGTTCTCAGCTATGCCTCTTAGGTATTTCACTAATTTGTCGGCTAGCTGAAACTGTATAAGGTATTAAGTTGATGCTAGCTCCTAGATCGGCTAAAGCATTGCTGATAAGCAAGTTTCCTATCAAACAAGGGATAGCGAAATTTCCAGGGTCAGTCATCTTCTTCGGAAGCTTAATCTGGAGAATGGTAGAGCATTCTTCACTAAATATCACATGTGATAGTTCCTCTAGCTTCCTTTTGTTGGAAAGAACTTCCTTTAAGAATTTTGCATATCTTGGCATTTGGGAAATAGCTTTTATGAATGTAAGGTTAATATTCAATTTCTTAAGAGTTCCAAGAATTTGCCATATTGTGCCTCTATCTTTTCCTTCTTTAGTCGGGCTGGATATGGAATTGTTGGAACATATGGTTTCACAGGTTATTTGACAAGTTTATGAGTAATTGGATTCAGTTGATTGTTGGGTGTGCCAAGAACCTCAGTCTGACCTTCAGATTGGATAGGTGTAACTTGTGAGTTGTTTGTAGCAGTTTTGCCACTTCTTAGGGTTATGGCATTGGCTAGAGCGTTTGGGTTAGTAACCATGTTACTTGGGAGTCCTCTAGGCTGTCTCTTAGAAAGTAGCTGGGCTAACTGAGCTACTTGGTTTTCGACGTTTTGCAAGGATGCCTTTTGATTCCTTAGCTCCACTTCGTTCTTCGGGAATCTTTCTTCAGTCAACTTGTTTGAAGCTTCAGTACTCGCTATTAGGTGTGACATTCGTCAAAACCCGTTTTTCCGAAAACTGACCTGCTTGTAATTTAATAAAATTTCGGTCGTTTATTTTATCATAATTATACGTTTGTCTCGTTTGTAAACAAGTAATAAAATTCATGAATAATTCTTTTCGTTAAGTTAGTTTGGTTAGTCTTTTGTTAGTTTTGCTAGTTAGTGGTGTTAATTCCATTATGGTTAACACACTTAACATGAAAGGATATCTAACTACATGTAACATCCTAAAATTTATAATGTGAATAAAGAAAGTTACGTTTTGTGATTTTGCGTTATTAATAAATTAATATCGAGTAAAGAACGGATCATGGACTTAGATTAATTGAGATGGGTTAAATGAGAATGGGCCTTAGGTCCATGGGCTTTAAGGGATATAAATATCCCCTAAACCCTAAACCATCATTCATTTCCATCTTATTCTCTAACACACACTCCAAAACACACACGACCCGAACCAAGATCCAAAGGCGAGGACCCGAGCTTGTTGGTACTAGATCGTCGTGACGAACCACCAACTCGTGTTCGTAGTTCGACTCATTTACGGTACGTTTATATCGAGAACTTGTTCGTTTAGGTTTGGATTAGTATAGAAATGATAGATCTGTGTTTGTATGGTAAAAACGAATCCAACAAGGCTAAACTTACTGAAAATGGTTATGATTTGATGGGTTAATCGATTGATAAAAGAACCCGTAACCTATATGCCTAAATCGCACCCTTTAAACATCGATGTTAGGTCGATTTGATGGTTGGGGTTTGTAGGCGCTGGTCAGACGATTCCGTGGATACCTAAATCGAGTTATTTGGTTAAGAAACGAAGGATTTAAGAACGAACAGTAGTTGCAGCCGACAACTTCGCCTGCAAGCTAAGTTCGCCTGATGAACTTCGCCTGCAAAGCTAAGTTCGCCGGATGACAACTTCGCCTAAAGCTAAGTTCACCTGATGACAACTTCGCCTAAAGCTAAGTTCGCCTGATGACAACTTCGCCTAAAGCTAAGTTCGCCTAAGGTTTAACTTCGCCTAAAGCTAAGTTCGCCTAAGGTTCAACTTCGCCTAAGGTCAAGTTCGATTAGAAAATAAATTAAAAACCTAATGAAAAATGTGTTAAGACAGTTAATGTAAATAAAGTTTTTTTTATTTAAAAACCAGGTCAGCTCGACCCCAGCCAGGGGCTCTGCCCCTTGGACCCTGCTAGGGGCTGCCGCCCCTAGACCCCGCTGCCAGGGGCGCTGCCCCCGGACCCCCGTTCGTTGTGGGTAGTAATTAAGACTAGAAAGATGATATAAGTAGTGATAGTTAATTGATATGTATACTTGTTATACAGTCAGCCGTGCACAGCTGAGGAAAGGGATTACGATTAACGGTGAACGTAACCGTGTTCAGGTGAGTTTCTAGCCCCATTTATGTGTTATGTTTTCGGGGCTGTGTGCATACTCGATATGTTTGTTAATACGCTTATCCTAAGAGATAAGTGTATGCCTTATGTGAATGATGTGATATGTATGAATGGTTGCTTGATGGTACGTGAACGATCTTCGGATATTGCACGTACCGTCAGGTTGTAACGCTAAGTATAAGGTAAGTATGATATGTATGCTTATGTGTATGAATGTGATAAAGTTAATAAAAGAAGGAAATGATGGTTGTATGGTAACGAAGAGGGAATCGAACTACTAATATTCGAGAACTAGGGAACCGAACCCTACTAATATTCGAGGAAAGAGGGACCGAGCCCTAATAATACTCGAGGAAAGAGGGTACCGAGCCCTAATAATACTCGAGGAAGGAGGGTACCGAGCCCTAATAATACTCGATGAAGGAGGGTACCGAGCCCTAATAATACTCGAGGAATGTAGGGCGTAATGCTCTTTATAATGTAAGATATGAAAGTAAGTTAATACAAAAGAAAGTATGAAAGTAAGAAAGTACGAAAGTAAGAAAGTATGAATGAAAGAATATAAGTTTATGTGTATTGTATAGTGTATGATTAACTAGAACTCACTCAGCGTAGCTGACTTTTAGTATGCACGCAGGTGAGTAGGATGAGGCCGCTCGCTTGAGGAGACACGTGGCACTGAATAAGAAGTTGGCATCGGAAGACTCAAGACGTTTAAGTTTAATGTTTCGTTTATTTTGAAAGACAAAATGATGTTTTAAGACAAGACGTGTTTGTTATGAAATGTTTTATGAAAGCTTTTATATTCCGCGAATGTTTTAATTAACTCTGATATTTAGAACTGCGTTTATGAGTAAATCCAACACGAAAGTAGGGCTACCGGTAACGGAGCCTTACACTATACTATTAAAGCAATAGAGTTTATGGGCACATGGCCTCTTCTTATTGGTCAAACCCTATTGCTTCTATATATAACAAGAACTTCTTTGATTTTCTTCACAATTAAATAATTCAAAAAGAAAATAAATATCAAGCCTTCTTAGATTTTATTCACATTTAAATAATTCTAATTCATATTGAATGCTAATATGGCCATTAGTTATATTAGATAATTGATAAAATTGATAATTCATGTTCTTATTGCATGATTTTGTAAAGTGTGACATTCGTCAATTTTTGAATCCAAAACCTGATCCATTCCGATTTTTGGAATACCCTAAAATTTAATGTTTTTATACGAGTATTTAGATAGTGAAACCGTTTTTCAAATTATGTAAACTTAATATTTTTTCATGAGAGGCTATTTAAACTTGTGCTTTTGACGTAATAATATAATATATAGATTGTTAATAACGGTTTAAATCATTATTCTTTTCAAATAATAATAAATGGTTAAATAAGCTAATAATTAGAAAATGTGCTTTTCAAATTTAACAATTTAATTATGTTAAATTCAATAATTTTTGTATTCTGAAACTTATTCGTAATATTGGATGATTGTTATAGAGAAAGTGATTTATATCACTAAATGAAAATTCAAATAAAGTAAAAACATAAGGCGGTTACGATTTATAGATAATTAAAGAAAGTTAAATTGTATGAATAATTATAATATTTATTGCATTCATTTAAATTTAAATTGGAATGAACTAAATTGCCGATTCACCTTAAAAAGTTGACTATATTAAGAAACTAATTAATAATTGTCATTCTTAGCCTTAAAACACATGTTTTCTTTAGACCCTTTTAAATACCGACTTATCCTTTTTTTCGAGCACACACACCAATTGATAGATGCTTCCCTTCACCCAACCGTTTTCTATTTTATATTTAGCTTCCCCCTAGGTTGTTATTCGAATCATGTATCAATCAAGGTATTTAAACCATCCATTTTACTTGAGTCTTTATTATGAATCAAAACCCTAAGTTTATTTTTTTTCCAATAGCATGGCTTGAAAAAAAAATCAAATTTTGGTCACTCGGTTTGGGATCAGTTATGGGGTTTGAATGAAGATGACGACTTGTTTCTTTTATATTGTATTAGTATTATTTTCAAATTCTGAACCACTTTCCTTTTTTATTAACTATTTATGAAATACATTATTTATAGTGTAATAAGATCTGATTTTACTAATAGTTATACTAATAATATAAATTAATCATTCCTTCGAAATTATGATTACTTAGAAACCAATTTTACTTACATATATGTAAATTTATCTATTCATATTAATACAAATTTTTATATATCTTTAAATAAATAAACATATATGTTTACTTGACAATTTTACTAATTTCCACCCGTCTAGTACACGGGTTAATAAGCTAGTACTTCCATTATGGTTACTTGCCACCAGGAACTCACACCCCACCCCCCACCATATCATAAATTGACCAAATAATTAAAGTAACATTATGAATTCGACTTTATTTCATCAAGTCAAACTTGTAACGATTTTATTAAAATGCATCAATTCTTATTAAATTGCAATAATTGGTTTTAATCCATAGTTTCAAAAATCGATTTCACCTTATAATCAAAACACCAGTTTCGTATTAATTTGACTGCTAATATAACCACAATATGTCTTGTCTGTTGTTTTCTATCCACACACAGTGGGTAATTTCACCTAAACAATCTCTGTACCTTATTCGAATCTTGGCTGAAAGTTAGAACGACCAACTTGTCTAACTCCATCAATCTGACCTTAATATGGGTAATTTTTTTACACTTTTGGTTCGTCTTGTGGTCGAGAACAAAAGCCCTCGGTCAATTTTACTTGACAGAGGCTCGAATCCGTTCAATTTGGGGATTTATCATTTTTAAGGTTCATATTGATTTTGGGGCATTTCATGTGTGCTTTATAAAAATAATTGAAACCGGATATTAACCAAGTTACCAGCATAGATCAGTTGGTTAAGCATTGTTTGTGTGGGCATGGGGACCCCGTTTTAAACCCCTATGCTCCCTTTTGGTTTTTAAGGTTTACTTTTAGTTTGTTTTTTGACTTAACCCAGGCTCTTTGTTTCATTACACTAAAAACTTGTTTCGTTATTTATCGTAATACTCTTTTAGTTTATATTTAAAAGATGTTTAGTTTATGAAATTACGTTCCATTAATTAAATTCCTTTCCGTTAACTTGCTAACAATAATATATATATATATATATATATATATATATATATATATATATATATATATATATATATATATATATATATATAGGGTTTGGATCAAAATTCAAACTAAAAAACCATACTAAACGTACGAATCAAGAAGAAAAAAGAAATAACACGGTGGCAATATTGTAAATAGCTAATCAATTGAAGCTTAGTTGCGTCAAGCCGTCAATCCCTGTTTCTCACTTGCATTGATTTCGCCAATTAATTGAAACCTATCAATCAATTGAATCTAATCGTCGTTAGTTTCCATCAATTGAAGTTATTTTGATTGCAATAACATTGATCGATTAAAGATTGCAATTAAAGTTACAAAGTTACCTTCATTCTTTGATTTTACACAGCTTGAACCTTTATTCAATCAATGACTGTGAATCACAAGATTTGAAGAGAATGGGTCAACTGAAAATTAAGAATGTATGAAATCAAGTGAACAAGACCTGCACAAACTACAAACTCAAATAAATTAGAATTAAGCAATTAATTGATTGCGATGATCGAGGAGACCGATCTGTAAATCTTTGAATATGTAATTTAACTAAAATCAAATTTTAAGTAGAGTAATTTTCAATTTAAAGTAGTGTAATTTTATTACAAGTAGAGTATTTTTAAATTTCACATAGAGTATTTTTCAATTTCAAGTAGTGTAATTTTATTACAAGTAAAGTATTTTTAAATTTCACGTAGAGTAATTTTTAATTTCAAATAGTGTAATTTTATATTATGAGTAGAGTATATTTAAATTTAAAGAAGACTAATTGTCAATTTCAAGTAGTGTAATTTTCAATTTAAAGTAGTGTAATCAAATATGGTTTGAAAGGTTTCTTGAAACAACGCTAATTTTTGCAGGCGGCTAACTGAAATTACTATCAATCGATCAATCAATTGATCAATTATAGTTACATAGATGGGAATTCAGTCAATTGAAACAACAAAGTGTGCGATTTGCCAAACAATTTGTAGTTACAGGGGTATTTTTGAAGCAGGTTATTTGAGGAAGAAGAAGAAGCATATTCAATAATTACTCTACTAACAAAATAATTACTCTAGTTGAAACGAGCAGTGTAATTTAATTACACTATATAGTTTACAAATAGAGTACTCTATTTGTAAACTATATAGTGTAATTAAATTACGTGTTTTATTGTATTATCATGTAATTATGCTATGAACATGATTTTCATTTATTTACAAAAATGCCACCGCCACTAATTTTGTTTCAGTTCGCACATTTCGCATACTTTCCATTTGTATGTTAACTGTACCCTATATATATATATATATTATCTTTAGTAGATTATATAACATCTTTGACACTTTTTGCTTAAAACCGAACCATTATCGTTATTTATATTCATCAAACAATTATCGTTTATTTAATTGAATCCTCAAATTCGACGCATGAAACCTAAATCCCCAAAGTTGTCTTAATTTTGTTTCCGCCAGTGATATATTTTAGTCTTTATATATTTTGTTTAGGAAGACTCGTTTGAAAATCACCTAATCCTTCAATCCAAACTCGTTTATCTATTATCCTCGTTTCTGAGGTTAGTATTCATACCCATTTTTACACTTTTACATTTTGGAGGTAGCATGCACTATATATTATCAAACCCCACATTTTATTTCAGGTATTGTTACATATTACAATTCAGTCTCATGTTGTGTGTTGTATTACATGCTTTATGCTTATGTCTCATTATGTGCTTAATTGTATTACTTGCTCATTTCATTATTGAATTAGATCAAGTATATCTCAAACTCAATTTGTTCATACCTTATTCATATACATTTGGCTTTGTGCTAAAGACAATAAATACACATCGATTTGTTTTATTGTTTATCCATTTTAAATAATGGATACACATTTCGATTAGTTGTTTTACAAATTCATATATGTTTGTAATTACGCTCAACATGTGGATTGTAGTTTTTACTATATGTACATATTATAAAACTTATGTTTACTCACCAACTACTTATAGTTGACAGATATTTTCATGCATGCTACAGGTACAATTAGAGATTTTGATTCAAGCGAAGAACACGTAGTTTATAACGATAGGATATTCCAAATAATGAGACTCAATATTGTAGTTGTTAAAGTTATTATTTCATAAAACGCTCGATGTGCATGTGTTATGACATGAATAAATATAAATAACTATTTGTCACTATAATAGTGTTTATTAGCTAATGAGAAATCTTTATCGTACCACCCCGGCATATAATCCGCCTAAGGTCGGGGTGTTATAGATTGGCATCAGAGCGGTGAATATAAGATAGGTGGTTAGATGCATCAACCTAGTATAGTTATAGTATATTTTAGGGCCCCGAATTACATGTATACCCTATGTGCTATGTGCCCGCATTTATTTTTTGTTCATATGCTTGTCATTTATTTTTCAAATTTCATATCGTCACATGAACACACATTCACACACTAATCCAGGCTTGCCTTTTCCATTTTCAAAATTTTATTTCAAGGAATCAGAAAAGATTTACATGAAGCAAGATCGAAATTGAAATATCCAAAACTGTCTCATGTTATAATAATTTCCTTTTTTCTGTTAATTCAAATGTCATATTTATGTTCCACGTCTCACAAATATTTTCTCGTTGGGCAGCATATCTTCCCGATTTCCTCGTCGACTTGTTAGAAACCCAAAACCGAAAAAATGACAGCTCAAACTACCAAACAATTGGCCGCTGTGATCCCGACTATGATGACCCAGATTACCAGAATCTCAATGACAGTACAAACTCAGCTCCTTCAGGTTCCAACACTAACACTTGTAGCTTCAAGACTTTCACTAACGCCAAACCTCCCAAGTTTGATGGATTAGAAGGTAGTGTTGTTTTGCTTCAGTGGTACTGAAGTATGGAGAGAACTTTCTTCCAAATTGAATGTCCTGAATAGAAGAAGACACGGTTCATTTTAAGTGTCTTAGAAAAAAGAGCCCTTACTTGGTGGGTCAAAGAGAAATCCACTCGTGATGCGGAGATAGGAATGGCCTTGCCATGGGACGAGCTTAAGGACATGATGACTAAATACTTTTGTCTTCCCAACGAACTCATGAAACTTGAAGTTGAATTTTAGAATCTCAAACAGGAGGGTGGTGACAATGTAGCTTACACCGCTCGCTTTAATCAGCTCAGCCTCCTTGTTCTGCATCTTGTTACCCCATTAACTTGTGCCATTGGTAAGTACATTCGGGTCCTCCCTATGAAAATCCATGACTCCGTCTTGAGTAGCGCCCCTAAGGTTCTTCGCGATGCTATAACCCCTGCAGCAACTCTGTCCGATAATCACGTTCAAGCCGGGACTTTAACACGTAAAGGTACCAAAAATCCTACTGAAAAGGGCATGATCGAATCATCCAATGAGTTCAAGGTCGATTCCTTGTCCCAACTGTCACACCCCAACCTAAGGCGGAAATGCCGGGGCGTGATCCGATTGCTCACAGCTCGAAGATACTATCATATATAAAATGTGACAATATCTAATTAATTATTTTATTCAAATACACACATTATCCAAATATAACAAACAATTTACAAATATGAATATAAGCTCAAATAATGTTTATCTTGATTATATCCTAAGGTCTTGTTGTAACACCTATAAAGTTTAGGTCCAAATTTGACAAGTTTATAAAGATAAAGGACCAAAAATAATTATGAGAAAGATAATGGGAAAAAGTATGATAAAGAAAAGAAAGCATATTATGCTAAGGGAATAAGTAAGGAAACTCCATCCCACATGGAAAGTGGGAAAGAAATAAAAGCACTTTATAAGGAAGGAGTTTTCCATGGTAATGTTCTTATGGGGCTAACCACTCTTACTAGTCCTAGCGGAGGGTGCGAAGCACCCGACGCGCACGGACTCGGACTCGGGCACGGACTCGGACTCGGGCGATGGGTGTAATGTGGCGTTTTGATTGCGCACTTGGCACTTCGCACGCTCGCATCGCCGCGAGCCGCATAAGGGCCGCTTTAGTATTTTTGAACTATGGAAGATCGACCAAGAAGTGAAAAGATACTAAAGTTCAAGGACTAAAAATAAAAATTCTGATTTCCAAACCCATCGCGCTACGTGACGGGTATACTGATTAGATCATCGCGCTACGCGATGCAGTTTCCCATGAGTTTAGAAAAAAGGGCGTCGCGCTACGCGATGGTCTAGAAGGAAGGGGGTATCGCGCTACGCGATGACCCGGTTAAGTAATCGGATCAACCACGTGTCAACACGTGGCAACCTTTGGTGGATTGCGGCGTCACACTACGCGATGGCCAGGGGGAAAACCCCATTGCGCTACGCGATGGTGGTCAAAACTTTGCCTATAAAAGGGGGCTACGGGTTTGAAGCATTCTCATTCCAAAAACACCTTTCTTTACACACACATAACCTAGGGAAGCTTTCCCAACGATCGTGAGGTTCCGAGACTCTGACTTCTCGTAATTCGTGCATGAATTGAAGTTCTAACGCTCTGTCGAGTGGTTAAGCGAATTCGAAATACGGTTCTGATGGTTTAAGTAGAAGTGCTACTTGTACAAGGCTTAGGCAAATCAAAATACCCGCGTAAGGTAGGGATTCTTCTTAAGTTATTATTTTATTATTATTTAATGGCTTAGACCCTAGTCAAGGGTATAGTCTATACCTTGATCAAGTAAGTAAGTGAAATATAAGCTTTCATAAGATAAGATTATTGATGAAATGTTGCTCTTTATTTTTATAAAGATATTACTTATGAAATAAGAAACTTGATATATACGTTTCTTCATGATGAAGAAATGTAGCATATAAATGTTTTACGAAATGAAATGAATATCAAGGTAAAGGTTATGCAAATAGTCTTAAGGTCTATAGCTAGATTGTAGATCTAGTTATTTATAGAATGTTATTCTCGTACTATAGGTCCGAGATAAAGATCAGACAACTGTTGGTGAGAAATCATGAAATCAACAAAAGGTGAATACGTCCAAACCTTTTTATAGTGTGAAATGTTTTATGACGTGAATACGTCTATGTACTGTATATTTTGAAAATATATTTACTCTTTGAAACTATGGACTGTTATCCATATGATAGTATCTTCGAGTTATGAGCAATAGGATCACGCCCCGGCATTTCCTCCTTAGGTTGGGGTGTGACAGATTGGTATCAGAGACGAAGGTTATAAGATAGGTCGTTAGAAATTGTCCTAGACATATGTTAGGAACCCTATACGTGCTTATCTAAACTGCCTTATGTGTTATTTAACACATTGTTTATAGCTTGCTTAGATTAATTATTTTGTTATACTTATCTTATTTATTTATTGCACACACACACAAATTCCGAGGCTATGCCTCACATTCAAAATATTTTTTTTAAATCTTTTATTTTAGTAGATTGCCTTTTATTATGGGAAATTCCTTAAGAATTCATGTGTTTTGTTTCGTTCCTTCACCTTGAAGTGTTGGGGTATGACAAATGTCGTGCAACCATAACTTCAAGTGGTACCCGTAATCTGCTAAACGGTTGCATGGTAAGCATAACCGGCTAAACGGTTATACTTCCGAATTGTGTTTTTATTTATTTTAAGCTTATTTGATTCGTTGACTCGATATTTAGTTGAGTTGGTTAAATGTCATGTAACGCTCATGGTCCGAATAACTTCATTGATTCGATAATTCGTTAGTTAGTTGGGTCAGTTAAACATCATGTACACGCTCATGGGCTGACCAACTCAATTGTTTATTACTCGTTATTTGAATTGGGCCAACAAATTGCCATGGAACGCTCATGGGATGACAATTCACAAACTTTATGTTGCTTTGTTTAGTTGGGCCATTCAAATTGCCATGGAAAGCTCATAGGAGGTCAACTCGTTTGATATGCTTGGTTATTTTATTCTTGGAAAAAATTTTATAAACATTGTTCATTTACATAAATGCTTCTAACTTATACATATTATTTTAAATCCCGACTCGTCCTCGAGTCTTCACTAGCACTAATTCATATACATACATGTACATATACATACGCATCCCTATTATTTCATATCCACTCATTCCCACAACTCACCTGTCATCTTACACATTTTCATTGTTGATCCTCCTAGAATGTCTTCTCAATCTCATCGTCGTAATCAACGCCGTTAGCCTGCTTCTCGTGATTGTTGTTCGACAACTAGAATCGACAAGGAGTTTACTGCTGTATTCCGTTAACCAAATGACCGCCAATCTCGACAAAACTAAAATACCTCGAACAAGAAATCTTATACTAACTCATATCCGTTAAAATATTATTTAAATCATCTTTTCTTATTTATTTCCATATTCTTAGACTATAAATTACTAAGTGCATTTAATTCCTTACCCTAAACTTTAAACTATAAGTATTTTATTATCTTTTGTTTTTCCTCATGTTACTTTTCATAACTTACTTTCCATTTTATAAGTCTTTATTATTAAAAATTCAAATATTGTAAATTTAATTGATATTAAACTAAATTTTTCATCATCCAAATTTAATTCTCATTATTAAATTAAATCTTCCATTAATTAAATTTTTACCATTAAAATTGACTTTTTGATAAATCTCCATTAAAACCCATCACTCACTTTATTTATTGATTAAGTTCATTAATTTGTTGAAACTAAACGTTGGTTCGTAAATACTTCAACCCCCTACTCTGATTTTTTATACGCCTTGAGAATCTTGAGCGTTTTAAATGATGAATTCGTAGTTGTTAGAATAGTCATGGTGGTTCATATATTTCTAGCCTCACATTTATCTTATTTTATTATATAATTCACTTTAATTTAAAATTGTTATTTACTTAAATTTCCATTATCGATAATTTAATTTACTTAATTCCTAATATTTATAACGATTTTGTGAAAAAGGAAAAATCTATGAATTCCCAATTTAAACTAATTTAATTAACTACTTTATATTTTATCTAAATTTTAAAGATTTAATTGGAATAGGACTATCTCGGTGATTCGGGAATATCCGCTTCCTAATTTAATCTATTAACGATTTATTTGAATACGTATATTTTCTCATTTTCATTAATATTTGAATTATTAATTACTAATTATTATAATATTTTAGAATATCTTAATCGAATTAATCTCATCTCAAAAATCACAATTTGAAAAGATATAAACTTTATATCAATTTCTCTTTAATTCCATAATGTCTCTCAACTAAAACTCGACTCATCAAAATTTTTGTTAACTTTGCTTAAACCTATACTCTCGACCTTAAGAATTTCGAATATAATATTCAAAGATTCCACATGTTATTAACTATCTTAAGAATTGTTATAAATTAAATTTTTGCGCATATCATCTCATGAATCAAGTTCCTTTATCTATCACGGTTAACTTCATATTCCACTCTTAGCTTATTCTCGATCATCATAATTCATTTCAAATATCTGTTTTAAGAAATCCATTTTAATCTCCGAAATTCGTAACTTTGTTATAAAAGATGTTTTAGAAATTTCACGGTTTTAAAATGATGGTTTTAAATGCTGGTTTTATCTCCTAAGTTATATTTAAAATTATCAAAACGTTTGTTTCTTTCAAAATGATGGTTTTAAATGTGTTATAACCCACATGATGAAACGATTTATACGGACCATCCGATGATAAGAGTAATTATGGTCCGGAACATAATTATCCAAGTACTCGCATGGAAATCATAACGTATACAATTGTGTGTCATGATTTAGAACCTAAGGTAGCTTGGGTAACGGTACGAATGATGAGATGATAAGGACATGGTGGATTTGCCGCTGGTACATCCTATATATAAATGCCCTTATCAGGATTGTCATTTGAAACGTTGCTTCGATTATTAGAAGTTCTATGTTATGATATTTTCCTTAAAAGTTTAATTATTTTCAAAAATGATAGTGTTCTAGTTTTCCTTAATTTTGAGACGAAATTCCCTAAAGTAGGGGAGACTGTAACATCTTGGGTTTTTCGTATTTGTTTAAACCGATTAGAGAATGCAATTCGGATCTTTCGAACTATTTAAAACTTGTATTTATTGGTATTTAACTTGGTTTAACTTATTTTATAATTTCATAACTTTCAATTATGCCAAATAGCCCTTAGGAACCTTTAAAATCGCTTAAAAAGGCTAAAAATCGCATTTTCGGAAACTACAGGCACTAATTTTGCCAATTCTTTCCTATTTTCGATTAAATTAACGAAAATTAAACTCCAAAAAATGTTATTACAGATCCCAAGATATTTTCTTGTTGTCCAAGTCGAAATCTATATGCTATTATACCCGATTATGTCATTAGTTGATTATTCGATTTCCTAAAATAGTTATTTCCTAATAAATAAGGCTTAACCCTTAATATTTAAACAAGACATATCATAAAACCCTAAATTATTACTTCAATACCAGCCACCCCAACTAAAATCCACAAAATTCCCCTTTCCCCACTGTCGGTTTCTTCAATTTCTTCAAGTTCTTCAAGCCTTCGTTGACTTTCAAGCTTCAAGACCCTTTGACCTCGTTTATCTCTTGTTCCATTCATCTTTCAGGTAAGTTATCTTCTTAAATATTGTAGATTTTTATCTGTAGAACAAAAGCCCTCAATCAATTTTTCTGATTATGGGAGTCTCGGTGGTCAATTTGACCCAAACCCATTTAAGGGCAAAATAGTCAATAACTTTGACCAATTAATTTCTCATGCTTCTGGTTGGAACCGGCTTTCGGTCCAGAAGACTTTTATTCTCATAACCAAAATTTAAGGCTATTGACCAAAACCCGACTTCCAAATCGCTGTTCAGATTCTGGTCAGTACCAGCTCGCTTAAATCTTAAACATAACATAACTTGAATTCTAAACGTCCGTTTGGGTTGATTCCAGCGGAAAAGAGTTCGTTTTTACTTATATCATCATATCCTAAAATATCAAATTCTGAATTGGTTATATTGTTTGACATATAGTGGACGACTCCCTTATTCGTGTGGGATGGAGTTTTCCTTACTTATTTCCTTAGCATAAAAATGCTTTCTTTTCTTTGCCATACATTTCCTATTACTTATCTCATGAATATTTTTGGGTCCTTCATCTTTATAATTTGTCAAATTTAGACCGAAATTTTGTGGATGTTACATCCTCCCCACCTTTGGAATGAATCTCATCCTCGAGATTCGCTAAAACAAATGTGGATACTTCTTTCTCATTTCCGATTCTATCTCCTAAGTAAACTTTGGTCCTCTTTCTGGAATTCCACCTTATTTTGACTAACTTCTACTTTCGTCGTTTAAGTCTCTTTACTTGGAAATCTTCAACTTGTAGAGGTTGTTCTACAAATTTTAAATTTTTTGTTGATTTCACATCCTTTAAAGGCATAGCTAAAGTTTCGTCAGCCAAACACTTGCGTAAATTAGAAACATGAAATACATCATGTATGCCTTTCATTTCTTCTAGTAATCGTAAGCGATAAGCTATAGTACCGATTTGTTCTAATACTTCAAATGGTCCCACAAAACGCGGACTTAGTTTTCCTTTCTTGCCGAATCGTACAACACCTTCCTTGGGTGATACCTTTAACAAGACTTTATCGCATACTTGAAATTCTAACGGCTTTCGGCGAATATCAGCTGATGTGTTGTAAAACACACGTATTTTCCGTACGTTTTATCTATGTATTATATTATATTTTATATGTTTTAACTCGTTTTAGATAGCTTTTACATAATTTTATTCATGTTGTAGGTTTTGGGTGAAAGAAAGAAACCGGGACTTTTCGAGCATTTTACGAGCCTTTTACGCATACAAGTTCAAGATAAAGCTCAAGGCCCGGCCTGTATGCATCATGGAGGCCCAAGACCATATTATATTATAACATAAAAAAAAATTAAAAAAAACCCTAACTTGGGCAGCTTGGCCGATCGCAGAACTCAGCAGGGGGAAGAAGGAGAAAAAGTTTTTTTCGGCTTAGGGTTTGAAGGTTTTGTCGGCTAGGGAATGAAGAAGACACAAGAACCAAGCCTCGGGATCATTCACCAATATTTTTTACAGCCGAGAGCAACCCCAGAACATCTCATATCTTTACATCTTTTTCATTGTTTATACACTTTTAGTTTCTTGCTTAATTGTTGAATTGTTTTGCAATTACTTGAGAGATTGAATTGTTTATGATTAGAATTGATTGTTGGACGATTGTTAAGATGATTGGTATGAGTTTTATGGTGTTTTTATTGAGTATATGCTGCTGTCCAAATATGATCATAGGCTAATCTTGTTAGTTCTACCTAGGGATGATGTTAATTGTTAGTGTTTGACGAGTTTTATGGATTGTTTGATTGATGGACTTGAATTGCTATTGTAAAGTTTGATTTAGACTTCAAATAGGTTGTGTTTAGTGGCTGGAATTTATATCAACTTATTGCATAAACCCTGTGTGTTGATTGATTAGTTTTGTATTGATTGATCGGTGCATTGTTTGATTCTAGACTTGGTGTTTAGGGTTTGTTTGCAGTAGGAACAACCGTAGGGTTTTGTTGCATGATTTATTGGAATAAGTACAGCGGTTAGACACCTTCTTTGAGACCGAGAGGTGATAAGAAGTTAGGGTTGTCTCATTGCCTTTGCATGCTAGAATAAGGATTGCGTGAGAGCGAGTTCGTTTCTTGTCAGGTTAGGTGTTTGAGCGACTAGTTGATCTATTTTGGTTTAAGTTGAATTGTTCCTCTATCCTTGGTTGTGTAGTATTCATTGCCATTAGGGTCGAGTGTTGGTGAGACCGAGAGGTGATCCTTCATTAGAACACGTTAGCAATTGTTTTCCGGTTTGGTCGTTTTAGGCGATTTTGAGTAGTTTAGGCTTGTTGAGTGAGACCGAGAGGTGATCCAGTGAGCCCGAGCGATCCTTAGTCGTGTCATCTTTAGGGACCGGTGTCTTGAAGTCATTCAATCCATTAGTTTGTTAGACCTACAATTTGATTCAGACCTAGGTAGACGTTTTTCTCCATCCTAAGTTAACACAGTTAATTCCCCGTTAAGTTTTCTATTTTTGGTAAGTTTTGTCAGTCAGTCTAGTTAGTTCAGTTAAGTAATTAAAAATCAAAAATCAATTAAATATTATTCTAAGGTAGGTCTTGTCTAGGGTTAGTAATCGTTAGCGTTTTACGTGTCCACGTGTTCGATACTCGGACTTCCTAGGTCTATACTACTTGCGATCGGTACACTTGCCGGTTGTGTGTGGTTTTAGGATTTTCGTTTTAGTATTAAAGCTTATTTGTGAGGGTTATTTTTATAGGATTATTAGACACACATCATCAGCATAATTCTTTTTTTCGATTTCTTGCCGTTTTAAGTCGTTCATGGATTTTCAATATCTTATCCGTTGTTTCTTGGACTATCTCTGGTCTAGACATTTGATTATCTCCAGTTTTAGACCAACACACCAGTGTTCTACATTTTCATTCATACAATGCTTCGAATTGTGCAGCCTGAATACTCATGTGATAACTATTATTAAATGAGAATTCCATTAAAGGAAAATGATCATCCTAACTTCCTCCTAGATCAATCACACAAGCTTGGAGCATATCTTCCTGTGTTTAAATTGTTCTTTATGATTAGATTCTTTCTAATCTGATTCTCAAATTTAACTGCCAATGATTGAATTTTCCGGGTCTGTTACTAACTTTTCATCAGTTAATAGTTCAGAACATTATAAGTGATTTGTAAATTGCTAAACACAGTGATTAGTTGTGTTTAATTATTTACCTCACCTTTTGTATTCTAAACATTTACTGATGTTAGTTACATTACTTCTTGGATTCAGTCTTCCATCTTTTATCATGGTCATTGATTTTCCTCATTTCCGATAGCATCTTTGTACTTTTTACTTAATCATATTTGATTCTTTTTCATTTGATTAATCATAGCTGAGCTGATGTCCTATCAGCTGCATTTTCTTACATTCCTTATGATTTTGTAGGAAATTTCTTTCAATGATATACTATCTTTGTATATCTTCATATTTCTTGACATTAAATTCACTTTTTCTTTTCTCGTTTTCCTTCAAGATGATAAATCACACTAACATGATATCTGCTCTTAGTGTCGGAAAATCTAAACTTGATTATTTGTCTTTTAATATGAACATTCTCGCGTATTGACACAATCTGTATGCTAAAATTTTCTCGTTTAACCATGAATGACAGTTATGCACAAGAGTTAACTATTCTATATGACATTGATATCATCATTGTTGTCAGATATCTTTTGTTTCTTTTGTCACTATAACCTTTCTTTTCGGGTAATCCTTAAAGTGACCCTGTTTCTTTATATACGAAACATACTCTTAGTCTCTTTCTATATTCTTCTAGATGCATACTTATCTATTTCTTTAAGTCGGCACTTTCCGACATGTTACCTTTCACAAGTTTTTCAAATACTGGAAGTATCTTTTTCTATCTTTATCAATATCTATTAAAATTTCTAAATTTCTTTTTCTTTCTCTTTTCTTCCTCTTAATTTCTTACCATACTTGCTAATTAAATATCTGGCTGATTCAATAGTTTGTGACATATTGGATCTTTCCAAGTTTCTTATTTCTCTTTTCATATCCCATACATATATCTACTTATCCTATCATATTCCGGGGTAACGAGATGTGAAACTGATTAACAATATTCAAGGAAACTAATATTATATTCCCTGAAATTTGTACTCAAAATCTTGCGATTCTGTAACTGATTTAAATCTGATCCATCTTGTAGAGTAAACATAATTTCTCTAGAATAAACTTTTTTTTTAAACATTTCCTTGTTTAGATTGTACTTTGTTTCTCTATCCTTATCTTAAAAGTTTCTCCTTTGAATATTTATGAAGAATACTAAATAGTTTCTTCACTTGTATGAAGATAATTACTTCTTATTCTTTTAGTCATTTTAGAGTGACTATACCATGATATTCTTTAGGATTATAAACCTAAATATTTGTAAAAGCTGCATTCCTTTTGCAGGTTTTGTTTCCTAAATTATTATCAACGTAAAGCTTATCATATTTCTTAAACGAACAGTCTTTCTTTGACTGGCTTTGTCTTGCAAAATATTCTTGATTTCTTCAAGAATTGGGGTCATAGCTTTCTTAATCATCTTTTTGAATTTCATCTCGGAAATTTCCTTATTTTCAATATCAACATTCTCCTTACTCCTAACTTCATTGGAAAGATTGTTTTTAGAGTTTGCATTTTCTTTTCTATCATCCTACAAGAAAATTTCAATATTCTGAGGATATTTTATCATTTTGTAGTTACAAGAGTGCACAATATTGCTATACTTATATCTAACTACTACATTTCCTTACTTCTTCAAATGAACAATCAATTTCTTGATCTTTTCTTCTTAGTATTCATTGTTTCTCCTTTTTCTTTTCCCTTTTCCTTCCATCTTTATTTCTTTCTTTAAGCATTACTTTGGCTGATTAGTAACATCGACTTCATAATCATCTTTGATATTATTTATCCTTTCTAAGGAATTATATTCCGTATTCAATTATTGAAGGATTTATTTAATATTAAAAATATTCTTGCCCTAAAGGATTTTCTTCTGGATAGATCATAACTTCTTGTCCTTTTACTGATTTCTTGGATCTACTTGGTCCTACTCTATACACCTTCCAATTCAGAATAATCTAAGCTAATGAGATATTAGTATTGAAGGGATCTGAGTTTTTCTTCCTTGTTGTCAGAATCTTCTTTTACTAGATACAGAGATTGTGAGTAAAGCCTTTCCATACATTTTTTTTAATCGAATATCTAATGATATCATCATAACTTATTTCTGATCAAAGCCTAGGTATCATAAAATACCTAATTCGCTAAGATCGATGGCTCTGATACCAACCTGTCACACCTCGGCCTAGGGCCTAGGCGTATGACAATTAGTTGGTACCTGTTTTGCAAATATATCAGAGTTACGTTCTTTTAGCGGAAGTCATAAAATATTATTATAATGAAATCTCGGGAATTTAATACCCGTTTTGATATTTCAAATACCTGCCCTTTTAAAAAATGATTCTTCACAATATTTTAATTAAAACATATGAGCCATCAGATCACCTCTAATGACTATGTCCCCAATCTTCTAATCTGGCTTGCTTGTCTGTTCTACCTTTACTGTTTCCCTAAAATATGGGGGAAAAATACGTCAGCTATGTGCTGGTGAATAACGCTGACTCAATAAAAACATTTTCATAATTCATCATAATATAATCATATACAAAATCACCTTCATTATGATACAACACCAATAGTGTTCAACGACTCAGTGGGCCTCATCCCATCTCATCGGAACTAAAAATACCAATAGACCATATAATCGGACTTCACTCGCCCTAGAGACAGTCACTTGCCTCATGGTCAGTATGTTTGTAGTGGCCCACTTCAAATCATATATGAATGGATCCAGACACATGTGTATTTTAGTCTGAGTGTTTAGTACTACCTTGCATCAAAACGTTTTAGAGGATTTGAACCAACCCTCATGCAAATACTTTCATAACTCTTTTACGTATGGATAACAGTCCATAGTTTATAAGAGTAAATATCTTTTTAAAAAGACAGTACATAGACGTATTCACGTCATAAAACATTTCATATTATAAAAAGGTTGGGACGTATTCACCTTATAATCAATGTGTCTCACTGATAATTGTCTGATCTTTATCTCGAACCTATAGTACGAGAATAACATTCCATAAATAACTAGATCTACAATCTAGCTATAGACCTTAAGTCTATTTGCATTTTATTTACCTTGATATTCATTTCATATATATATATACTACGTTTCTTTATCATGAAGAAACGTGCATATATCCCATTTCTTCATTCATAAGAAATATCTTTATAATAAAGAATAATATTTTATTCATAACCTTATCTTATGAAAGCTATATTTCACTTATTATCTGATCAAGGTATAGACTATACCCTCGACTAGGGTGTAAGCCATTTATAATAAAATAATCGGGCACAACCCCTACCTTGTATGGCTTGTCTACGACATGCTTAGACTTTGTGTGGGTAGCACTCCTACTTGCACGTACTTCTAGACCACTAATGCGTCGGAATTGTCGAGGTAATGGCACGAAAACCGAGGTATGATGTGAGTGTGATGTGATGGGAGCTTCATCCCATGGCTGCCTATTTATAGCCTGAAGTTGTGCCTCTTCACGTATCGCGAAGATGCTTCGCGTATCGCGAAGGTGCACTAGCTTAGGTGAGTTATCACTAGGCTTGCCACGTGTCGCCACGTGTCACTCCGGTCTGCCACGTGTCCTGTGACGTGTCCTGCATCTTCGCATATCGCGAAGTTGCCTTTCTTGTCATCTTCGCGTATTGCAAAGATGCTAAAGTTTCATTTTCAGTCCTTGGTCTTTGGTAACTTGTCACATCTTGATCATAGCTCAAAATACTAAAGCGGCCCTTATGCGGCTCGTGGCGATGCGAGCGTGCGAAGTGCAAAGTGCGCCATCAAAACGCCACATTACGCCTATCGCCCGAGTTCGTGTCCGTGTCCGTGCGCGTCTGGTGCTTCGCACCCTCCGCTAGGACTAGTGAGAGTGGTTAGCCATACAAGAACATTTCCATGGACAACTCCTTCCTTATAAAGTGATTTCATTTCTTATCCACTTTCCATGTGGGATGGAGTTTTCCTTACTTATTTCCTTAGCATAAAAATGCTTACTTTTCTTTGCCATACATTTCCTATTACTTATCTCATGAATATTTTTCGGTCCTTCATCTTTATAATTTGTCAAATTTAGACCAAAATTTTGTGGATGTTACAGAACTAGAATCATCAAACCTTATCATTGAGTTAGTTGTCCTAAAGCATAAATTGGTAATTGTGTAGATCGAGTTCATTTGTGTCAACAATTCGGTTAGGGTATCGTTTGTCATCACAATCAAACTACTTGGTCTCGTAATTACTGTGCAATCAAGACAAGTGAATCTGGAATTAAGTTGAATATCACACATTACCTGAACCTAGAATGAATACCTTTAATTAATATTGTTTACAAATCTTTTTAAGTAATCATTTAGTTTTAATTAAATCTTTTTCTAAACCGCTTAACACCGTCTTTCCGCGTTAGTTTAATAATTAAGTTAGTAATATTAAATTAGCACTTTCCTTGAGTTCCTGTGGAGACGACCTTACTTACCTGTACTTATTATAGGTATTTAAGTCTTTTTAATTGATTGTTTGACTAGACCGCGACAGCTTACGCCACTTTCTCCAATTGCCATCAGAGAGCCTTGCTTCATAATGCTTGCTATGTTAGAATGAAAGTTTTTATAGGCATTTTGAGGCATGGTCCTCTGATGTCGTCTATAATAAGGGATATACGGGAGACAAGAGCAATTTCTAGCAATGTGACCGGGAATACTACAGTTGAAACAAGTCTGCCTTTTAACATAAAGGTCTTTGTGGCCGATTCCCGGTCTTGCTCTGTTGTGAGATTTTGTCTTCCCCCTTTTGATATTATCATTTGAGCTCACACATTCATTATCACAAATATTCTTTTCTTTTACAAACTTGGGTGATAAATATTTATTGTGTTTTTTAAGCTCATCATGTTTATTACTAGACAGATCACTGCCTTTTGAAGTTTTAAGAAAATCATTCAAACAGTTGTCTTTGCTCTTAAAACCCGGCCCACACACACGTCAGTACTATCATTGTTTAAAATAGGCAAAATAGGTAAATTAGAAAAAACAACAAAGTCAATGGGTGAGTCATCATCCTCATCGGTCCAATCCTCAACTATTACTTCATCTGTACATGAGGTAGATACATTAGAATCATTCGCCCCTGAGGTTGATTCAGATGCCGATTCTGAACCAGTCGTACCCTTTTCGGTTGCACGAGACTTACCATATTGCAAGTACTTTTCCTTTACTTCTTCTTCCTTGGTGAGAGGAAGAGTAGTATAATTATTGTTATATGGAGGAGGAACCACGTTATATCCAATACCCACACCCTTATTTTATTTCCATTTCAATTGATTTTCTATCATTGACTCAACAACAACACTAGAGACATCAAATTTTTTAAAATTGAATTCAGCATTTTCAAATTTATTTGTTAGTTTTGCTATCTCCATCTTTGATGCATCTAACTCAGCAGTTAGTTCTGCAATTTTCTTTTTAGCATCTAGATGGTGACAGCACTTTATACTAAAATCCGATTGCAGTTTTGAACAATCTTGTTTTTGTGCCTCTATTTTATCTTTTAAAGCCTTTTCAAGATTCTTAAGTGTGGAATTTTCATATTTAACACCCTTTATCTTCCTGATTAAGTTACTGTTATGTATTTTATATAAGCCTACTTTATCAATGCATGATTGAGAACAAAGTATAGGACTAACCTCAGTTGGTTTGGTGGAGGTGAAGACCATGAAGGCATGCTGAAGGACCCTGACGTACTCCTCTGCTAGGTTCTCCTCTTCCTCAACATCTATCTCAGCAAAATTTGCAACTTGATCACTCAAGTTCAGTGCTGCCATCTGATCTTCCCACGAAAAGTTCTGAACCACCAAACCTCGCTCACCCGCACTCGAACTAGCAACATTTTCTTCTCTTCCACCATATACCGGAACCATTGCCTTCTCTCTATTTCCTTCCTTAGCCAGATTGGTACACTCACGAGCAAAATGTCCCGGCTCATGAAAGTTGTAGCACCTTAGAGAACTTTTGCTGAATCCCACCTTCTGATTTGTAGGCACATTCCAGCCATGGCGATTTTCCAAGAAATATCCATCTCCTCTACATCATCAGGATGTATTTGATCCAGCTCAGCAGCCACAACAGGTTGTACTAGGTCTCCAGCAATAAAAGCATTATAGTAGTTCATAAAACCTGCCATTAAAGCTATGTTCTCTTGAGTCTCTTTGGAAATAATAGGAGTTTTAATAGGAGACTGGCTGGAGGTGGCCACAGAAGCTAGAGATTTCGGTGCAGGAGTTGGTTGTGGAAAGAAGACAGTAGCTGCTGGTGTAGGTTGTGGAATGGGTCGACTTAGTGATGACTTGAACATGGAGAAGGTCTGCTGAGTCTGCTGCGGTTGAGCTGGTTGACTTTTGAACAGTGAGAAATTGTCTTGTGAGACTAAAGCATTGTTAGCAGTAATGCCATAACCAACAGTATTGTAGGTGCTTGCATGATTGATAGCACGCTGCTTGTCGTCCATATCACAAGCCTTGATAATTGCCATTAACTTAGAGAGAGTCAGTCTGGCCAGATCTTTGGTCTTCTTAATAACAGCCACATTTAAATCCCAGCTCTGTGGCAGTGAGTTGACAAGCTTGTTGTTGATCTCAGCAGACATAAGACTTATGTTGGCCGATCTAATCTCAGTATCCAATGATATAAAACGGTGTAGCTGTTTCTTAAGAGATTCTCCAAAAACATAGTTAAACATGTTGAATTGCTGTCGTAGTAGATCCTGCCTACTTCTTCTCATGTCTTGATTTCCCTAAAACACTTCATGGTCAGAGTAGCCAGAGCCTTCTCAACCTGCTCAATCTTATCAAAATCAGCATCCATATATAACTCAATTGGCTTCGTCTCCACTTCATCTGAACCCTCTCTTTGATACGTGATAACTTGAGGATTTCAAACCATGCTCCTCCACATTCTTGCATCATTTGCCTTCACATATTTTTCAAACCTGAACTTCCACTCAACAAACCCTTTAGATGACAGTAGTCGTGGTACACGAGTGGTAGTTCCCATGATAGAGTCAAGTTCTGATGAAGAGTGACATTAGAAGACGCATTAGCAGTTGATTGATCCATAGCAGCCTTAATCGAGAACTTGATAGAGAAACATAAAACATCAAATTTCCTCCGAAAACACAGAATGTTGACCGAGAACTATCAACAATATCCGAAGACACACAAAGTTGCCCGAGAACGACAAAACAACCCGAGAACTTGAAAATCCTCCCGAGAGCCTCGAAATCAACCCGAGAACTGAAACAGATTTACCGAGAACTAGAGATAGTTCAAGATATGGTAATCTTTGAATATTAACTAAATCCCGAAAATGATGGGATTCAAATTAAACACAAGATTTACCAAAATCTATTCCAAACCAGACTTTCACCAGCCGAAGAACACGAAGAACAATTCTTGAATTTCCAGAAATCTTCAACCAAAAAATACCCCGTAAATCGACGATAGAATCCTTGATATCACTAATGACCGAGCCTAGAATAGGTTTGGGCTTTGATACCAATTGTAAGTCCCGTGACGGATCTTTCAATGTGATATCAAGATACTTAATGATTAGGTGGAAACTAATCACCAAGCTGATTCTATGTGACAAACAAGAACACAAGTAAAACCAATGAACAAGCTTCAAAACACACGTATATTATACGTCAGGTGCTTAAGCCCTTAACAACTTACACGGGTGAGAATAACAATACTTGAATGAACAACCGTAATCTCATTAACATACATCAATATATATCCTACCAACTAGGTCCCAAAACAGACTAAAGCCCACCGAGATCAACAGATCTCGGTTTACATACAAAAGCCCAACCCAACCCAGCAAAGCATAAACCATAAACCACGACCCAACAGCTTCCATGTTGGCTATTAGAAGAAAGAGGCTGTATAATAGGACAGGAAGGTCAACCTTCTCTAGTCCTAATAAGAGGATTGGCTTTGACAAGTCTAAAGCCATTTGCTATAATTGCCAACAGCCAGGACACTTTGCCAGGGAGTGCAATCTTCCTAAGGAGTTTGGAAATCAGATTAATCAGGCCCAGTTCTACCAAAATCAGAATCAAAATCAGCAGAACTATCAGTAGAATAGACAACAACATTAGACCCAACATCAACAGAGGAATAATCAGTTGTAGATTCAAACCAATAAGAACAGAGGGACTGCTGGTGCTAACAATCAGAACAGGGATCAAGGTAATGTTGCAGTAATAGTTCCTCAAGATGGAGAGTTTTATTGGAGCAACCATGCTACTAATATTGAGAAGGTCAATGTTGCTTATATGGCCAAGATTAATGAAGCTGGGGAATCATCAAATTCTCAGGTACCTACTGAACTTTCCATAACTGACCTATTGCTTGTTATTGATGATTTAAACAGGGAAGTTGGAAAGTGGAAGAGTGAATGTGGTAGAAAGGATATGATTATCAATTTGTATGATTCAAGTGAGAGAACCTATGATAACCAGATCAAAAGTTTAGAAGAGGACTGTATGCAGACTTACAAAGTTCAATCCCAATTAAATGTTGAAGTTGATGGATTAAAGAAACTATATACTGAGGAAAAGATGAAGAATACTGAATTGCATATTCAAGTAGATTTTCTGAAAAATCTTGTGTCCACAGGAAATATTTTAGGTCACATTGAAAAGATGAAGCCCGAGGACAAGTTAAAGACAGTTCCACCACCCTTCTATGATAAATATCCATTAAAGGTGGATAAAGAACAAAGAGAGGAGTCTTGAAGCAATTCAAGACTGTGTTTGAAAACAAAGAGAAGTTTATTAAGCTGGATGAGAATGTGTCTGTGAAAAAGGAAGGTGAATTTGAAGTAATAGAGAAAGTTGCACCTGTTGAGAAGATCGAAAAGAAGATAAAGGCAGAGCAGAGGGAAGAGAAAAGGAGTGACTCATCAAGTGAATGCAGCTCCTGTAGTTGCAAGGGTAAGAGGTCAAGATATGAAAGCAAAGTCAAAGAACCTACCAAGAAGAAATATGTTGAAATAATGCCAATGATGCCAAGACAAACTCCCAAGTTGAAAACGCACTATGAGAGAATGAGAAACGAACATCAAGTGTTTGATTTGTGTGGAGGATCAAGATCTCAAAATAATAGAGCTGAAAGTTCCACAAAAGTTGATTTTTGTCCACCCATTTATCCTGTCTTCTCAAATCATGGATTTTTTGATGTTGGAGATGTAGAATATGCACCTAGAAGAAGAACAACTTTTGAGAAGGAAGAAAGATCAGCAAGAACTTACTCAAAGTTCAAGGAAGTCAAATTTATAAAGGACAAAGAGGTGCATAAGATTGATGTCAGTGGACCAATACAAGTTGACTTTAATAGTGTACATATGCCAAAACATCTTTGGGATTTGATTTTCCAAAACCAAGTGATAAGCACAAAAATGATCAGGACCTAGAAGAACTTGGAAGTTTTGCAAAAGTGGGGTGCAAGAAGTGTGACTCTTATGGACATCATACTGACTCTTGCTGGAATGAGGATGAAGAAGAGTATGTAATTCCAGACAGGTATTATGGTCAGGATATGGGATTTTATAAGGAGAATTATGAAAAATACTTGAGAATTGAGAAAGATGAAGATGATTTGGAAGCAGACATAATGAAACTAGAGAAGAGGTTGAAGGCAGTTCTGAGATTAAGTGACTCATCTATTGAAACCGGCAAGACAAAGAAGAAAGACATAAGAAAGGCTGGTGTGCTAAATGGTGATGAAAAATCCTCTTAAAACAAGGATATAAACCAAAAGGGTTCCAATGGAAGACTAAATAAGTTGTTGTTAAGAAGGAAAAACCAGTTCTTGAAAAATGTGAAGCAAAGAATGAAGTTGGGAATGTTGTGTTTGGATATGAATCGGATGATTCCAGTGAAGTGGTACATGAGGATTCTGTTCCAACTGATTTTAATGATTCTAATGTCATTGATTTACAAACTGTTGAAGTTTGTATTTCAGACAGTAACTAATCAGGTTGTGTTTGTATGTGCAGGGACAGTCCACTGAAGTTAACAATGTATGTTATATGGACAGTGGATGTTCCAGGCACATGACATGTGATAGAGGATCACATGTCAGGTTGTATGACAAATGTTTCTCATGCATCAAGGGTAAACAACATAAATCATCACACAAGACTAAGCTGGTGAACTCAATTGAAGAAGTGCTAGAATTGCTTCACATGGATCTTTTTGGTCCTGCGAGTGTTCCTAGCATAGGGAAGAAAAGGTTTTTTATTTATTTATTTATTTATTTATTTTTTGTAATCACTAATGATTACTCAAGGTTCACGTGGGTGTTCTTCTTTGGAACTAAATATGAGATTGCTGAACTGATCAAAGGTTATGTAACAAGAATGGAAAATCAATTGGACAAGAAGTGTGTGAGCATATTACGGATCTAGATCTTGTGATTACATCGATGCTCATGTTGATTAGGTATACGATTAGGCTAAATTTATGTTAGTAGGTGTAGTGTGTGTATCGAGATGTCAATCAGATAGAGTAACGAGAGGATTCAAGGAATAATCAGAACCGTTATAAATAGAATAGATTATAGGGGTATATATAGGAAGATGACCCTATTCGTTAACCTTAACTTAACGAATAGGTCATTCGTTACAACTACCTTAACGAATAAACATGCTTACTCGTTAATACATTAAGTGATAGCGAATGGCCCTCATTCGTTATCTCATTCGTTAAACAGGGTTAACGAATGAGCTTACAATTAGACGAATGTGTTACATTCGTTACGGAGTAACGAATGTAACTTACAATAGAGCGAATGGCCTTTTAACCATATTTACATTATGACCCCTATACTTTAATCTATTACATTAATAACCCTGATAAAGATCGAGACGTACAAAACATGTATTAACGAACTCCCCCTCGTCTCGAGCTCTTTATCTTTCATCTCTGGAACATCTTGGTCTTCCAGTCAACGCAACTGTGAATCTTGTATGCATAACAGACTCTAACAACCTTCTGAAACTGCATAGCAAGCTCGTAGTCACTTACATTAGCAAATCTGATCTGACTAGTAAATAGTGCATCGTTGTCAGACTCAGATAAGTTAACCAGCCACATCTGGTCAATCACACGTATCGTCTTTGTGTTAGAACCGCTTCACCTGTGTAATTGTCGTAGTACCAATAATTAAACAAGGTGAATAGACTATGAGGAAATGTCTTCATAGGAACCCTCTTCATTGTCTTTGGCGGCTTTACCTGTAATATTAACTTTCTCCAGCCGGTGCGAGTGTCAATTTCATCAATGTACTTATGAGTAGGCACATGTGGCTTGAAGAACTTGAAACCGAAACGGGTTTCATGTAAAAACTGCTTATAGAACCAACTAGCTCATTTATCGTCACCACGATTCACGAATGGTCGATTAGCTAGTGTTCTCACATCCCACCTGGGCATAGATAACATATCGTGTGGGCGTTTGAAGTAACAAATACCATGCTCCCACTTAACGATATATACCTTAAGCTCAGAATCATACTACCAGGCCACTAAGTCACCCTTTACGTCTTTTGCAGGCTTATACTTCTTCATTTGGTATGCCGATGCTCGAGCCTTTGCCAAATTCACTTGCTCCTTTTCATAGTATCAAAAGGCCTCGATCATCTTATTCATTTTCTACGTATCATGATCAAACATACCCTCCAAAGCACGTTTTTGTCTTCTTTCTTTCGCTGTGAGGTGACTTGTTTCAGCAGCTTTATTCCATTTCTCAATTTCTTCACGCAAACGACGTTCTGCTGCATCAAAGTGTTCAGTAGTGAAAAACGGAATACCTGAGTCGTTGGTATTGTTTTCGGTATAGAACAAAGGGTACTCCTCAGCAGTAACGTCTTCAACTTCTACTTCTTCAAAATCAGGCACATTCCTGTGAGGAATGCCTGTATTATCACTATCTTCCATTTCCACATCCATGCTCTTATCCAATACGTCCACCTCATCTTCGTTTAGATCAAGAAGCAAGGCAATTTCTTCTTTTGTTAATGAATGATCAACAAATTCACCTTCTTCAATCTCATCTGCATTCACCATACTGTACACAACTCCATCCATTCCTACAAACAGAAGCATGTTAGCCGGAATAACATCTATTGGCTTGGCTCTCGTGTAATCTTTGTGTGGAACAATCTGTAGATTACTAGCTTCAGAACCACCAGCACTCGCATCAGTCTTATTTCCTGCCAATGGTATGAAACTTCCACCCGGTTGCTGATCTACCCCACCCCCTGCACCATCTTGATCATCTTCATCGTTCTTTCATTTCTTCAACTCATCTTCTTTACAAGTCAACTGAAGAATGATCTCATCCTGTTTATCCAATCTCTCCCCCTGAGCAGCAATTAGGGCTCGAAGTTCCCTGTTTTCACGTTGAGTGAACTGGATATGTCGCAGCAAATTCCTTTGTGCTAACTCATGAGCAGCTCTATCTGCTTGCATTTGAGTATGCTGTAAATGCAACAGATTCATCATATGAAACCATTGAGCTTGGGGAGCCATATGATAGAAATTCGGATGCACCGGTTGCATAGGACCCTGAGGACGACTGAATGACATAAAGGAATGCTCAGGTCTTGGCAACGGTGTCGGAGTAACAGGAGTAGTTGGCTGTGGTGTATGCATCCGTGCCAATACAGTTTGTAATACATCTCCAAAATAAGAATCAGGCCTCACAGTAGTAGCCAAAGTCAGAGTTGGAGGCATTGGAGAAGTAGGCATTTGCACAGGTGTTGGAGAACGAGGAAAATCTGTAATGGGAGTAGGAGTAGGAGATCGTGGAATTCTCTGTTGAACTTGAGAAGTAGTAGTAGGAATAACTGAAGCAGAAACAACAGTAGATGGTACAAATGGTTGACTAGGTATCTCTATACCTGAACCCCTTCTAACTCGTTGTTTCTTGGGTTTCTCCCCCTTTTCCATCATCGGTTCTTTTCCTTTACGCTTATGCTTTTGTTCATAACTTAACTCGGCTTGTGGTCTAGGACCACCACCACCACCACCTTCACGTTCAGAATCGGAGTCATCATGAATCCAACGATCATTAGGTGGTGCAATATAATCAATATTCACCAAGTGACCAATCAAACGCTTGAACTTTGGTCTATTTGCAAGACTCTGACCTCGATACGATCTCAAACGTCTCATGGTCTCCTCATCCATATGCTTTAACTTCATCACATCATCCTGATCTTTAATCAGCTCAGGTTGGAGATCATTGATTATCATCTGGAGGAATCTTGGATACATTAAAAACTTATGGAGGCTCGTCAAGTTCTCCTTTAAATGATAATAAACCATTTCAGAGAAATTAAATGGTTTATTGAACACCAAGGCAACAAAAGCAGATTGCAACATGGCTCGAAATTCGTCAAATCCACCTCTTCGTCCACCGAGACAGTGTATCAATACATGTAACAAGTACTTGTATTGTTCACATAAATTAGCCTTATTGTATATGGACTTCCCCAGATCACCATTATACTTTACATGGCTGAATAACCCTCTAATAAAATCCTTATCGAACTCACATGGATTGTCAATTGTATCAATAAATCCCAATGAGTCTCGAATAACTCTAACATCGATCACCACTCGCTTGTCTTGAATAACAGCCTCGATCTGATTCTCTGCTTCATTCAATCAAGCTGTATCCCAGAACGCACGTATAATCTTCTGATAGACCACAGTGCGAGTGGATATGGCCTTGTAAATTCTTGATCGGGTCAAGAAACTGATCATCCCGCCAAAAATCGGTGAATCTTCAAATTGTGGCTCGAGATATGCATAGATGTTATGACTTTCACTCCAAGACAAAAGTACTGGTGCTTGTTCAGGTTCAGCTTCAGCAGGGTTAACATCGGGTTTTGCTCTGTAGCAGGATTCTGAACGTTTTTGTCGGCCATTTCTGTTAAAAATAACAAACAATAGTATAATATTCAATACTGATTAATGAAGGGTTATCTCATTCGTTAAAATATTTAAACGAATGAGACATTTGTTATGCATTAAATTTACATTCGTTACCTTTAATGAATGAAACATATTCGTTAACATTAATTGTTTCCATTCGTTGCCTTTAACGAATGAGACATATTCGTTAACAAATGTTATACGAATGAGTTTTAACAAATGTTATACGAATAAGTTTTTAAATATCTAACGAATCAACCTGATTCGTTATACCTCATTCGTTACCAACTTAAATGATCATTCGTTAACAAATTTAACGAATCTGATAAGTCATTCGTTATATAATTAAAGAATCACCAATTGACTTATCAGAGGTCAAAATTAACTTATTGTTGACTAATTAAAGTCAACAACGACAAACATCATCGTTTCAATCAGTTGATAACTTATGAGTTTTAACAATCTTTCCTAACCAAGAAGATCGATAATCGTTTTACTACACTAATGTATATCATTTGCTCAATAATCGATTCAATTATGTGATTTAATCGCAGCTAACTGTTCGGTTAACATGCAGATATCAACTAAACCCATAAACCCTTAAATCTCCAATGAAAATCTACACAAATCATATGTATGAAATCGCCAGTACCTGTAGAAATCACTGATGTTAATCAAATGGTCTAATAAACACAGATTAGATTTTAGGAAAAATTTGCAAGAGTTTGGTTAGGTTGATGGTGAAATAGGAAATAGCGAATGGAAGGTCATTAAGTCTGTCATTGGGATTATAAACCCAATAATTTCACACAACCCGAGGTCATTCGTTCAAATTTTGAACTAACGAATGGCCTCATTCATTAACTTATTAATCTTATTCGTCAATCCTTTTAGACGAATAGTGATCATTCGTTAAACTTTAACGAATATACGTTATTCGTTTGAGATTGTCATTCGTTAAAATTTTAACGAATGGTACATTAAGTTCATTCCATTCGTTAAGGATTACACGAATGTCTTCCATTCGTTATGCACAATGGAAGTGAATGTCATTATAACGAATGAGAAATCTCATTCGTTAATCTTTAAATAACGAAAGGCTTTACATTCGTTCAACCAATTAACGAATCACCATGTTTCCCTTAGCGAATGACATACAAATCTCTTAAGGAATTAAATAATATTTAAAACCAATTTAGGGTTTTAAACAAAGAATTAAATATTCAATTAAATCCAATTTAGGTTTTAATTGCATACATTAAAAATACCCGATCACCATTGATCAGTAATTCTTAATTTAAGAGGATTTTTACGTTAAACGCACAACTGATACCAGTTGTAAGTTACGTTAAGCACGATTAACTTAAAAAATTTTTGGGAATCAATTCTTTTCATTTTCTTTTTGAGTTATTTGCTAGCTTGGCAAATCGAAACTAAAGCAGAATTGAAAAGGAAAGAAAAAAATCCTTTTGGATTTTCAAAATTTTCAAATAACAAATAACGAAAAACACTAAACGACTAAACTATTAAAGCAGTACATATTTTTGTGAGTTGAGCAGGGAATCATATTGACGAAAATATCACTAAGTAACACTTCAATTTTGATGATTATTATACGCGTAACCCAACGATGATTGCAGATATAATTGTCCTCTTAAACTTTTCACATACTTTTCAGAAACTTTACGATATGCTTTAATTTGGTTCAATTGGTCACAAAACCATATGTGGACCCCATCAATCAGATATAACATTTCTATCTCTTATACAGTGAATTTCACATGTACGTTTTTCTTTGATTTTCCAAATTTTGATTAACTGCGACTCATGCAAAAATAATAAAAGGAAAATAAAGCAGAATGTCAAAATTTTCCCTTAAGATCGGTATTACTACACGCAGATAAGGTTTCATTTCAACAAAATAAAAAGATTAAAAATAAGTTGAAGTTGCATAAAATCTTAACTCTCAATTCAGATAATCCCGTATTATCGCGCAGAGAAAGCTCAAGATTTTATACGAAACACCAAGAAAATAAAGCAGAATACCCAAATATTAACCCTCAGGTCGGATAATCTTATCGCGCAGGAGAGGATCCAATATTTGAATAAAAATAAAAAAAAATAAAGTTGAATTTCGTTGCAAAATAAAATAAAAACAAAGCAGAATTTTCTTCAAAAATGAAAGCATGCACACATAGTAATCCTTTTGACTTTTGACTTTTCTTAACTCAGATATAGTATCAATCTTTCAAGATGTAATTCCACTAGGCTCGGCATTCATTATCTTTATATCTTATCAGTTCCTATATAGTCTGTCAAGCCTATCTTTGCATATCATATTGCTGGCCTTACGGTAATTTTTCATCTAATTTATCCATGTACTAGATCAATCCCGTCAATGTACTATCATTTTCCCTTTTTGCTTCAAAACTCATTTTGAGGAGCATTTTTCATTGTTTTTGAAATTTTTCAATGTTTGAATGTTTTTGGAGTTTTTCAATTTTCTCTGTACAAACTGAAAACACAATATTTTTGGATTTTATATTTTTCTCCCCCTAAAAACAACAAAAATCGAATCAAAACAAAAAATAAAATGATCTAACCAAGCTTTTGAATATCTTGTAAAGTTTTTAAACCATTTATACCCAGCAGATATTGAAAACGTGTTTTGTCAAATGCTTTGGTATAAAGATCAGCCTTTTGAAAATCCGTGTGAATTTTATCAATTGATATTAATTTCTTTTCAAAACAATCACATATGAAGTGATAACGGATTTCAATATGTTTGGTTTTCGAATGGTGAACCGGATTTTTGGTGATTAAAATTGCAGCAGAATTGTTAATATAAATGGGAGTAGTAAGAAACTTCAAACCGTAATCCCGCAAGTGTTGCTGGATCCAGAGAACCTGTGAGCAGCAACTCGAGGCCGCCACATACTCCGCTTCGGCTGTTGAAGTTGAGACCATTGTCTGCTTCTTACATTGCCAGGGATCAAGCCGGTTTCCTAAGAATTGACATCCCGCTGATGTACACTTGAAGTTGATTTTGCATCCTCCGTAGTCCGAATCAGTAAACGCGGTGAGATCGAACTTATCGTCTTTGGGGTACCATAACCCGATGTCTGGATTTCCCCTCAGATAATGTAAGATGCGCTTTACTGCCCCCAGGTTAGTCACTCAGGGACTCGATTGGTACCTAGCACACAAACAAACAGCAAACATAAATCAGGTCACGATGCGGTCAAATATGAGAGAACCAATCATAGCACGATATAGGGTTAGATCCACGATATCCTCCAATTCATCCGGTGATAAATTGTGACCCACGGTAAGAGGTTTCGAAGGAATTTTGCCGTCAGATATCTTGAATCGACTCAAGACATCGTTCACATATTTTGTCTGATGGATAAAAATCCCGGAATCAGACTGGTGAACTTGCAATCATAAGAAAAAGTTCATCTCTCCCATCGAGCTCATCTCGAATTTGGTTTGCATCGTCTTTTCAAAATCTTTACACAAGCTGTCGTTCGTCGAACCAAAAATTATCTCGTCCACATAGATTTGGACGAGGAGCAAATCATCACCCACGTTCATATAAAATAATGTACAATCCACCGTCCCTCTCGTGAATCCACTCTCTAGCAGATGGTCAGCCAACGTGCTGTACCAGGCTCTCGGGGCCTGATGTAAACCATAAAGAGCCTTGTTTACGTGATCGGGTTTATCTATTAAGTCCTATACACCCAGTCGTATAAACTGTTGCAGCTCCTCCTGCATAGCTTCAACCCAAGACGGTTCCTTGAGTGCCATTGCGACACTTGTCGGTTCTATCTGTGATAGGAAGCAGGTGTATTGTGCGATACTGAGGATACCCAAAGAGTGAAAATCCGCATAAGCACAAACTATCGAATCTTCGGTAGAAGATACATTATCATAAAATTGATCATCACATATATTAGCTAATTGGTGTCTTGTGCGAACCCCATCGTTCACATCACCAATTATCTGTTCCTGCGGATGACTCGAATGAATCCTTAAGGAAGGATTGGCAGGGATATATACGTTATTACCCAAATTGGTAATATTTTCTTCCGCTGAATCTGAAGAGACAGTCGGTGAATCATCACTAATTAGAATTGGCTCAGTTGTCTCTGGAGCTTCATCTAACATCATAGACGATGAATCCACAAACTCAGCATCATCGGAAAATTTAGAAACTTCGTTCGACATTTCTGATACGATAGGAGAGTCATTTACATTAACTGAAGAACACCTTGGATTCGGAAGACATTGTTCCTCCAAATAAGATCTAATGAGATCTTCAGGGACTTCTTCGACCATTAAAGTAAACGAATAAAATAATCCATCGTAATCAAACATCCAGTCAGGACCAGTACCAGTTGGCGGAGTAGTATAACTTTGGCAATCAACGTGATACCATTCTTCCACACAACCTGAAGAAATATTGAATATCCGCTTCTTAGGAAAGTTGTATCCCAAGAAATAACCCTCAAAAGCTTTCTCATCGAACTTTCCAGCATCTCTCTTCAAACAGTACACGGACACCCGAATGGCTCCAAATATTTTAAGTTCGGCTTACAATTATTCAGAAGCTCGTAACTTGTCTTCTTGAGCTTCTTTACAGTTAGTACGCGATTCAGTGTGTTGCATGCAGTATTCACAGCTTCATTCCAGAATTGAACAGGTAGCTTTGAATCAACGAGCATCGTTCTTGCAGCTTCAATCAGCGTACGATTCTTTCTTTCAGATACACCATTCTGTTGAGGAACATAAGGTGCACTGAATTCCTGATGAATTCCTTTCTAAATGCAAAAGAAATCCAATACATTATTCCTGAATTCAGTTCCATTTTCACTACGAATTCGTCTCACTTTCAGTTTGTAAAGTGATTCGATTTTTGTGATAAGATTCTTAATTAGGACAGGAGTCTGGTCCTTCGATCCCATAAATAACACCCATGAGTAACGTGAGAAATCATCCGTTACTACTAAACAGTAAAAATCTCCAGCAATACTGGCACGGTTCACCGGACCGAAGAGATCCATATAAAGTCGTTCCAGAGGAGAACGATCGTGTTTAGTGACTTGCTTGGATGTGATTTCTTCTTTTGTTTCCCCTTCTTGCACGCGACGCAGTGATCATTAAACTTGAAATTATTGAGGGACACACCATCCACTAAATCGTTTGACATAAGAAAGTTCATCTTTCGTAAGTGAATATGTCCCATACGTCGACGCCAAAGAATAGAAACTTTTTCAGTAGCTTTTGATACGAAGCAAGTAGCTGAGGGTGAAACTGGTACATCATAACTCATGTCAAGTATATAAATATCATTTGATCGAGGTGATCGCATGACAACCATGTCTTCAGGAATCATGTATCCCGGTTGAAGGATGACACATTCCTTGTCGGTGAAAATAGTGGTAAATTTCTTATCACAAATCTGTGACACGCTCAACAGATTATGATCCACCTTCTCACAATAATTAACGATTTCAAACGTAACTTTCCCGTTTGAGACTTCTCCCTCCTTCGTAATCATTCCACCATGGTTACCAGCAAACGCAACATAACCCCCTTGAATATCTTTGACATTATTCAGAAGATCCAGGTTGCCGGTAATATGCCGAGAACATCCACTATCCAATATCCATTTGTAATTAGACACGGACCTATATGTACTCTGCACAAACAAGGAAAATGATTAGTTCAAAAAGGCAGCCCAAGCCTTAGTCTTGGGCTCTACCTTTGATACTTTCGGAGAATATGATAACTTAACACTTGTATTCGGTACTTGAGAATAAATGACAAGTTTGTTGTTTTTCTTCTTTAAGTATCCATCACATATTCTACCCGAATTAGTGTTTGAACAAATAGGTTGAACACGGTCAACACATTTGTTTGACACATTAAATGATTCAATCCCAACAATTTTCCTAGAATTGACTTCAGAATACATTATGACACTTTCATTAACTTGTTCTTCTTTTGTTCTGAAATTCATAAAAGAGTTACTATTTAATGACTCTTTGATCTCATTAACCTTTGCTTTACAATTTTTAGAAACGTGTCCTGGTTCTCCACATTTAAAACATAAGCGCGAGTCTAAAGTCTTATGTAGTGATCTACTTGTTTGACTTTCAAGCACGGTTTGAGACTTAGAATCTTCAAAAGACACTTTCAAAGTACCAACAGATGTAAATCCCCTTTTATTTTGGAAAAATTCTAGGTTGGTAGAATTTGATGAATTCTCCATCCCAGATGATTTGACAAATTTTATGGGTTTCATTATGGTGCTTTTTGTCTTTTCTTGAACATATTTATATTTGCTTTTGTTAAATTGTTGTCCAAGTTCGGTAACTTTTGAAGTATCATCTTGAAAAACACTTTCTATCATTTCCGGATTTAGAAGATTCAACAGAACTTCCTTATCCGAAAAAACTTTTGAAAGACCTTTTAATTTAAAAATATTTCCACTTGAAGAGTTCGGTTTAGGATTAATGAATCTCATCAACTCCTCATCAGACACCAAAGGCTTGTCTTATTAAGATACATTAGATGTTACCTTAGAAAATACCTTAGGAATTTCTGAAGTGTTTGATGAAACACCTGAAGGCTTTGAACCATACACTGCTTGTTCAAAATCTTCGGGCTCACACAGAATGTGATTGTCAACTGGTATATCTTTGTTTTTGACAATCTCATCTGGTTCAGACAACTCCTCGATTGAACCATCCAAGTCATTTTTGGAAAAAACATTTTTACTTTTGATATGAATCGGTTCACAAGTAGTTTCAATTGTATCAACGTTTTCAGATTTAACAATAGGCATATCTGAACATTTTTCCACATCGGGAATGCTACTGTAATCATGCTTAAAAGGAGGTGGAATTTCGACATATCCCAAACCTTGTTTTCCATTTTTCTTATGTGAATGGTTAACTTCGATTATTTCATTTAAAAGAAATGAAGAATCTCTGAATTTTCCAAGCTTAATTTTAAGTTCCATTACTTCATTTTCGAGATTGGAAATACAGGTTCGGAATCGAAGAATCTCCTTAAAATGTTGATCAACTTCGATGATCTTACACTGAACCTTAGCTTTAAGATCATGATTGCTTTCAGATAGTTTTTGAATTTTAAGAGTTGATTGCTCTAATAATTTTTTTTTCTATTTGTAGCATTCATTGATCATAAAGTGATCTTTTGTGAGAGTATTGTTTTGATTTAATGTTGTTTCAAGTTTGACTTTCAATACAACACACTCAGCACAAACAATCACTTCAGATGAAGATTCAGATATATTAGTTTGAGGTTGAAAACATACCTCATCAATCTTAGCCATGCATGTATAAGATTCAACTTGATCAGGGATTGATTCAGTTTGAGAAGACAAGCTCTTATCAGTATCTGTCTTAGAATCAGATGAATCAGTTCCCTCAGATACATTACCACTGCTAGCATCTTCGAATTTCTCTACTGGTTCAACAATTGCCACATTTGCTTGATTTCCCAATAGACGTTGAGACCAATCAACAACTTCATTAACCACCAGAGATTGAGTAGCAGGAGACTAATCTTGTTCACTACCAGATACAGTCGTTTTACTCTTATCCCCACCAGATGAATTCTTCCTTGAAGATCTTTCTGAATTGCGTGGCCCAGAATAGTCTTTTCTTGACTTATCACATTCTTTGGCAAAATGGCCAAAGTCCCCGCAATTGTAACATTTCACCTTCAGTTTATTAAATCCGACCCTTTTATTCAAAGCAGGAAGATATTTCCCAGTACGCTGCATATTCCACTTGAGATGCATTAATTCAAGATCATCCGGGTCAATTTGATCATAATCTTCATCTGTTAATTCACTTGTGGCAATCTTCCTTCCAACAAGCTGTTCATATGAAGTCATGAAAGCACACAAGAATGCAAACTGTTGTTCAGCCTCTTACAGATTTACTTTAGGCAAGCTTGATGATGAAGCACTTTTGTTTGCATTAGCTCCATTTGCCATAAAGCATACATTAGGAGTACAGTTTACATTAGAAATTTCTTTTTGAGATTGAGCAAAGAAAGCATTTATTGGTACAGAACTTGAAGAATGACTTGCTGACAAGGCACCCCCATAGAGTGAAGAGTTTTGAGTTGAATAATGCTGGTTTTGATTTTCCTTCAATGAGTTTTGACATTTGATATCAAACTCCCTTTCCTCAATCTCGTTAATAAATTACACTGCAGTAAGCTCAGTATGTTGAAAGAAACCGTTTTCTTTCGATACAAACAGAAAAGTTGAATATGAAGAAGGTAACGCTTTCTTCAGTGTATCAATCTTATCTGTTTCGGTTGGCTCAAGATTTACACTGGACATCTCCATAATCAGATGACTAAATCGGTTAATCATCTCTTCAACTGTCTCGTTTTTCATCAAAATAAAATTTCTAAATTGAAATTTTACGAGAGACTTCTTACTCTCAAGAGTGTTTCCCAAACTTCTTGTCTTCAGAGTTGTGAACAATGAGGCACAGATTTTAATGGTACTGTATTGATGAAAAATTTGTTCTGGTAAAGCCATAGTGAGAGTTCAGTAGGCTTTAGTTTCACTCTCAAAATCTTTTAACTCTTGAGTCTCATAATCTTTGAATGCTTTCGGAGTCCACCCCATCTTGTCACTTCCTATCAAAGGTGCTGCATACACATCGTCGAGAAAACGTACACTACTAGGATGCACAGATCCCAAATTAGCATGGAACCTCGGTTCCTAGCAAACAAAGTCTGACAATTTTAACAATTTGGGACATTTGTTATGACTTCCAATTTCATTGTCCATGGTTAGCAACTGTTGCATTAACGCGTTCTGAGAGGCTAATGCATAGTAAGAAACATTTTGCGAAGCCATGATGAAACAACTGGTTAAACTTCAAGGGTCAATTTTGTCAAATCTTTAAAGTATAATGGTTACTATTCACACGAATGGGTATAGTAACGAATGAAAGAGTTACTTTAACGAATGTGTGATATTCGTTAAAGTTTTTCACGAATGAATGGCTTAACGAATGGATCAATATTCGTTTAGCGAATGAGTTTTAGCTACTAAGATATAACGAATGTGTTTTAGCGAATCTGGTTGAAATGAAAGCGAATGGTTTGACGAATGAGCAGTTAGATTTGAACGAATGGGTAGTTATGAGTGTTCAAATCTCCTTCAGTTCTAAAAACCAATTTCAAACTTCAAATACGTCCAAATCAGGCTTAAATCACCCTAAACCTTTATCAAACTGTTACTAAACCAAATCTGAACTCACTGTACTAGTCCGAACTTACGAACAACCATCAAACTGATGTAATTTCTCGGTCCATATTCATACTAATCCGAACACAATCAACCATCAATCTGCTTGTCAAACCTCAATTCAAACTCAAATGAACCTCTAACTATCAATTCTAATCTCTTAACATCTTCATAAACGAATCAATACATTTATTACAGTTATTATGAATCAATTCTTCCCAATCTCTGTTTATTGAACTTCAATTCATACTCAATTAGTCATGAAACTAATCAAATACACGCTCAGTTATACTCTTAAGTCAACTATTAGCATCGAATATCAGATCCCGAAGCTTTGATACCACTTGTGTGAGCATATTACGGATCTAGATCTTGTGATTACATCGATGCTCATGTTGATTAGGTATACGATTAGGCTAGATTTATGTTAGTAGGTGTAGTGTGTGTATCGAGATGTCAATCGGACAAAGTAACGAGAGGATTCAAGGAATAATCAGAACTGTTATAAATAGAATAGATTACAGGGGTATATATAGGAAAATGACCCTATTCGTTAACCTTAACTTAACGAATAGGTCATTCGTTACAACTACCTTAACGAATAAACATGCTTACTCGTTAATACATTAAGTGATAGCGAATGGCCCTCATTCGTTATCTCATTCGTTAAACAGGGTTAACGAATGAGCTTACAATTAGACGAATGTGTTACATTCGTTACGGAGTAACGAATGTAACTTACAATAGAGCGAATGGCCTTTTAACCATATTTACATTATAACCCCTATACTTTAATCCATTACATTAATAACCCTGATAAAGATCGAGATGTACAAAACATGTATTAACAAGAATGTTAAAGTGATCAGAAGTGATAATGGAACAGAGTTCAAGAATGGGGTAATGGATGAATTTTGCACTTCAAGAGGAATATTTAGCAATTCAGTGCCCCAAGAACACTTGAACAGAATGGAGTAGCTGAGAGAAGGAACAGAACATTGATTGAAGCTGCAAGGAAAATGATTACTGATGCTTACTTTCCTATCACATTTTGGGCAGAAGGAATCAACACAGCATGTTATGTTCAGAATAGGATGTTGCTCAACAAGAATCAGAATAAAACTCCATATGAAATGTTTTTCAAGAAGAAGCCCTATGTGACGTTTTTGAAGCCGTTTGGTTGCAAGTGTTCATTGCTGAATACCAAAGACTATCTGAATAAATTCCAATCCAAGTCATTGGAATGTTTCTTTGTTGGTTATTTATCTCAATCCAAGGCTTACAGAGTATATGTGAAGGAGAATATGTGTGTAATTGAATCATTTGACATTATATTCAATGAAAATCACTTAACGATGTGGATGGTCCAAGTTGGCTATTTAATTTGGAGAAATTGATAAAGTCTTTCAAGATTTACAATGAAGATTTTTATGAAGGATTTTTCAAAACAAGTGTTCCTGAACTAGTGAAAGAACAGAAGATAGATTTGGACAAGCTATGGTCCAAAGTGGCTGGTAATGAAGGAGAATTTGAGTTTCGTAAGAAGAAAAGTGAATTTGATTAAGATGAAAGTATTGAAGTTGAAAATCAAATGAAAATCCCAGTATGTCAAATGATGCTTAGACTCCAATTGAAACTATTGAGATATCACAAGGGAATGTTGAGGCAACAACAGCTGAGGATATTGGCAATCAAGATATGTTTCAATCATTGTTTGATTCCTTACAGATTGGAAGCAATGAAGCCTCAACATCAGCTCAAGTTAACAACTTGGAACCTGCTTTAAATGATGATGAGAACCAAGTTGAAGAGCCTGACTTAAATATTTCAAATTTGGACATAGAGATTATGGTAGATCCAATTGTTCAAGCAACTGCCACTCAAAGAAACCATCCTATAGAAAACATTATTGGTGACTTGCATGAGAGAGTGACAAGAAGTTCATCTGAGATGGCAAACATATGCCTCTGTTCTTGCTTTATGTCCCAAATTGAACCAAAGAACATAAATCAAGCTTTAAAGACATCAGTTGGGTGGAAGCTATACAGGAGGAGTTGGCTCAGTTCAGAGACTTACATGTATGGGACTTAGTGGATAAGCCCAAAGGGAAGTATGTAATTGGCACTAAATGGGTTTTTAGGAATAAAAAGGATGAGAGAGGCATTGTTGTGAAGAACAAAGCAAGACTGATAGCTCTGGGATGTCTACAAGAAGAAGGAATAAATTTTGAAGAGTTGTTTGCTCCAGTAGCAAGATTGGAGGCTATTAGAATATTTCTGGCATATGCAGCTTCTATGAACATCAAAGTCTATCAATTGGATGTGAAGTCTGCATTCTTGAATGGAAAGATTGATGAAGAAGTATATGTTGCCCAACCTCTTGAATTTGAAGATCCAAATTATCCCAACAAAGTGTACAAGTTAAGAAAGGCATTGTATGGACTACATCAAGCTCCAAGAACTCGATATGATGAGCTTTCCAATCATTTGTTGGATAATGGTTTCTGTAGAGGAGCAATTGACAAAACATTGTTTTATAAGAGACAGAAGAAATATCTGCTATTGGTTCAAGTCTATGTGGATGACATTATTTTTGGATCAACCAATGAGCAGATGTGCAAATGTTTTGAAGGTGTGATGAAGTCAAAGTACAGCATGAGCTCAATGGGTGAAATGAACTTCTTTCTTGGATTGCAAGTGCAACAAAAATCTAGCAGGATATTTATAAACCAGTCCAAGTATGTTCAAGACGTTCTCACGAAATTCAAATGCCATGACCTGAAGACAGTGTGTACTCCTATGGACACTCATGAGAAGATGGCAACTAATGAAAAGGGGGAGCCAGTGGATCAGAATGAATACAAAGCTAAGATAGGATCACTCATGTACCTGACTGCATCAAGGCCGGATATCATATTTGCAGTATGTGTGTGCTAGATTTCAAGCAAATCCAAAGGTTCCCAATATGTTAGCTGTGAAGAGAATACTCATATATCTCAAGGGAAAGCCTGATCTTGGAATATGGTATCCAAAGAACAGATCATTTGACTTGATGGCATTTACAGATAGTGACTATGATTGGTTGCGACATGAGAAGAAAGTCAACTTCAGTTGGTTGTCAGTTTTTGGGAAACAAACTGGTGTCTTGGTAGTGCAAGAAGCAAACTACAGTGTCCATTTCAACTGCTGAAGCTGAATACATTGCTGCATCTGCTTGCTGTGCACAGGTCCTGTGAATCCAAAACCAACTACTGGATTATGGTCTAAATTTTCGTAACATCCTATTTTCATTGATAATGTTGCTGCAATGTAACGTCCATGAATTCCGACAAAAGATTTAGCCTTGTAGTGGTTGCGTACACCTTCGGGCTTGACCCGGCATTCTTTCGAGAGCTCCTTTCCACCCCGTAAACGTATCTTGCTTAACTTTTCGTGCAAGTTCAACTCTTAATAAAGTGGAGGGGCCAAAGTGTTTTATTGTTATTATATTTTATATAAAAAAAAATAATAAACCCTAAACCTAAACCAAGCAGCCGATCGGCGCCCCCACCCCCCTTTCTACCTCGTTTTGCGTGCAATCAGCCACCGTCCGGCCGTCTAAACTTCAATTCCAGGTCGGTATTATACGTATACAACTCTTTTTCACCTTAATTCATCCTTATGGCGCGCTTATTGGTCGTTAAGATTGAGTTTTGATGATAACAGCTTGCTGACAGATTCGTATACGTTTATTGTAGGGTCTGTAACGCGATGTTAATCCACTGTTTTTGATCTATTCATGATTCCATAATTTTCTACTTTGAGTCTAGTTTCCAGAAAGGTATAATACGTAATTTTTGGACGAGATTTGAATAGTTTTTATGAATTTATAAAATCGAGTGTCAAAGCTGATGCGGGATGACGGATTCTGGTCTGTCTTCCCGACGTCATAACCTTTTTTCGACAAGTCCAAATTGGTTGGTTCCACTTTTGGAAGTTAGTGTTTTGAGTTAGGAGCCAAACCCAATTGGAATCGTTTAATTTGGTTCGGTAATGAATTTTATAAAAATAAAACCATTTTGTTGCGCGCTGAAATAGCTGCACATACCTTTCTGTGTTGGAAGAATTTTGATAATTTTTTTGTCCAATAGAAAAATATAATAAAAATATTTTTATAAACCTAAGACATTTATTAAAGTCTGGTAAAAAATTAATAATTTAATTCAAAGGTTATCCTATGTAATTAAATGCATCTTCGCATGCTAAAATCTGCACGTTTTACTCGTTATTAATCAACAAGTTCGTTTTAGGCTTAACCGGTGGTTTTGGTTAGTTGAAAGGTTTTAGGGGCCTCGGGCCAAGTGTTGGGCCTCGGGCCAAGTGTTGGGCCTTTGGCCAAAGTATTGGGCCTTGGGCCCCGTTGTTGGGTCTTGGGCCGGAGTGTTGGGCCTGAACGGCCCATTAGGCTAGAGTGTTGTTACAGTCTAGTTTAGTAACGCGTTGTGTATAATTTACAGGCCCTTGCTTATGATTGTGCACTTAGGGATTTCCTAGCACATTGCAGGTGTTCGGTTGATTCAGGTGAGTTCATGATGCCCTTTTTACTCTTTTACGTTTTGGGCTAGCATACACACCGAAATACAATTTTAAACGATTTTACTCATTACAGTGATTTGAATAGTTTTACATGGTCTCACTCGTGATGGTGCATTTTGAAAGCTATATTTGAATTATTTTATATGCCTTAGGATATTTTAGACTCGTTCATAAGCTTGTATCCTTTAAGGTTACGTACATTATTAATGGTCTAGACTCGAGGATGCTAGTAGACTTGGTAGTGATTGAATATGAGTAGACCTATTACTTAGTTCCCGTATGGGATGGTGTGTGTGTATATATATATATATATATATATGTAGGTATATATATGTATGTATATATGGAGGTATGTATGTATGTATGAGTATGTGTTACCTTATAGCCTACGATTGTGTAATGATGTTTAGTTCCTCGTGATTAAGAATGATGTATGTAGGCTTATTGATGTGTGTGTGTGCATGGTGATTCACGGCCGGGTCAAATACATTACTCGGGTTGTACCCGTGGTGGAGAGGCCCGTGTGACGTGATCATCATTTTGGCGGGTCAAATATATTACATGGGTTTTAAAATCCCATGGTGAAGAGGCCCGTTGATGTTGAGCCGTGATCGGGTCAAATATATTACTTAGGGAAGACCCGGGGTGAGGAGGCCCGTATCACGTGCTTGGATGTATGAGCCAGGATCGGGTCAAATATATTACTCGGGTTGTACCAGTGGTGAAGAGGCCCGTACCCCGTGCTTGGATGTATGAGCCGAGATCGGGTCAAATATATTACTCGGATTGTACCCGTGGTGGAGAGGCCCGTATCTCGTGCTCGGATGTATAAGCTGTGACCGAGTCAAATATATTACTCGGGTTTGACTCATGGTGGAGAGGCTCGTGTCACATGCTTAGGTCTTACCGCGTCCAGGTTAAATATATTACTCGAGTCTTGACTCGTGGTGGAGAGGCCCGTGTACGTGTGTTCGACGATGATTGTATTACTTGGTGAATTATATATAATTTATTTTATTTATACCTTCTCTATTGTTTATAACTATAGCTTTGAAATAAAGTATGAATTATTGTTTATGAAAACTTGAACTCACTCAGCTCAAGCTGACTTTGTGTGTATGTTAGATTGACTTTCAGGTTGAGGATTAGAGATTTCCGCTTGGACGTGCTAGAGACTACTCGAACGGTTAAAGGCACATCTAGTCGAAGAATTAATAACGTAAACTATTTCTTTTAAATTATTACCATAAGTATTTAAATTTTGATTTTGGTCACTTTCCTGGGTTTTGGGAATTTTGATGTTATCTATTACACTGTTTACTACTCTGAAACTATTTTAATGAGATGAAGATTTCAAATAAAACGAATATTTTATTTACAATTGATTTTGGACACCTGTACCCGTGTTTTAGGATTTTTAATACTTAAACTTTTCCGCTGTTATTTACTCTGAACTTGTTTTAAATACAAAGAATCGTTTGGTTTTAAATTTTTGTGAATTTGTGGATGTGATTACCAACTGTAGGATTCCCGGGATTCGGGGTCTTACATGCAATGTTCATAGTTAAAAATCCAAATCATTCCAAAACAAAACACATTGAAATCAGACATCATTTCATTAGAGACTGTAATGAAAAGGGCTTAACAGAAATGAGAAGAGTTGAGACAACTGACAATTTGGCTGACTTGTTCACCAAACCACTGGATAAAACCATATTCAATTTTCTATTAAAAGCCCTAGGAAAGATAAATGCAGATGAATTCTGATTGATGATATGTGGTTAAGTTCTTAAATGATTAATTGCTAAATGCTTGACCTGTTTTGAATATGTGAACTTGTTTGTGTGCTTGATGGAAAATAACTGCTTGTTTGCTATGTGTGATGTGTGTGATTAATACTTTGATTATGCATATTTGTTTGTGATGTGGTGAAAATTACAGTTTTAGACTAAGTATGAGTCAACTACTTTTAAAAGAACTTTGTTTTTGAAAACTGATTCAACTTTGTGCTATGTGTGCTTAAGTGAATATCATTCACTCATGGTGAATGTACTTGTTAGAAAGAAACATTGAAGTGTTTAGTGTGTTTGTGAGTCAAAATGATCATTTTCAAATGACATGTTTGTTTTAAATCTGCTATAAATGAAAATTTAAAAAATAGGTTTTTAAAACAAATTAAAGATTTTTGACAATAGCAAACTGTTTTTGGTGATCTCAGAAGAGATATGATAAGATTATTCAGTTCAAAGCTTTATAGAAGCATAAAGGTTTTTAAAATGGAAATTGTATCCAACCATTTCCCTGAAATGATAGAAAATTGGTGAAGTCAATAAACACATGAATTATAGGCTTAAGAGGCTTTACGTGCAGTCATTGATATTGTATGGTAGCTTTCTATGATGTGTAGATGCCTATATGATATAAACATAATGATCATGCTAAGCTTAATGTGGATCTACATTTGAAGATAAAGGTATGTTTCAATATACATCTCTCCGAATGATGGGCAGAAAGGTAATTATCTAGTCATACACAAGCCCGTTGGTGTTATGGTCAACCCAAAAACTTTGCTTTTCTATGATATAAACGGTTAAATAAAGCTATTAGTATATATATATATAGTTAAAAAAATGATTGTCATTAGCTACGTAAATATTATTAAATTTTGAAAAAATAAACATACTTAAAGGGGCCTCAGAGAACTACATAGGTGGGGCATTAAAATAAGTCCTAAACACCTTGAATGTAAGGCTTGTAAGTATGGATGACATGTAAGTCTAACATTCAACCTTAAAGTTTGTGCTTTTAAATACTGTTCAAATATCCAAAACATTTTTGACCATGCATCAAGGGTTGGAGTCAAGTTCGGGTGACTTAGAGAAAACTAAATAAGTCTTTAGAAGAGATATGGGACAACTTAAATCCAAAGTGGGTCCTGTCAATACTTGTGCATTAATTGAACCTTAATAATATCACAAAAGTAGTGATAATCATGCTAAGTTCATAATACCTGCTATCAACCTGACTTGAGTCATTATAATGCTGACCATGAAGTGTTGTGATGTGGTTTAATCAATATGATCCCATGTTGAGATCTTTTCGTAAAGGAATTATGTTTTGTAAAGAAAAAGAACTGAAATTTGATCTCTTTTTCACCTTAAACTTATGCTTGAGTCAGTCCAGCGCTTAAATGATTCATTTATGATGATTTGAGTAGAAGTTTTCATGTGATATGCCTAACCTATTAGGAATCTGAGTACTTTGCTCCAAAAGTGTGTTTTGAAAAGTTGCAAGTGTATTCGAGCAGGTTTACATGCTAGAATAGTTTTCTAAGTGTTTCGAGTATGGTTTACACTTGAATAGTTGATTTTTTCTCTACGAGCATGAAAGTGTGAAGTAAAATATATTCTAAGTCCTTCGAGTATGATTTTATACTTGAACAGCTGATTTTTGCTTCTCGAGCATAAATTTGTGGAGTAATTTTTTTTAATTGTTTCGCGCTTGATTTTATGCTTGAACGATAACTTTTTCTCTACGAGCATATGAGTGTGAATGAAAATTATTCTAAGTTTTTTTGAGTAATGTTACATTTTTGAGTGTGTTCGAGTATGTTTGAGTGATTGATAATTTTTCTAAGTATTTTGAGCACATCTCATGTGAGACAAAGGAAACGAGAACCGATAGCATACTCGAGCAGATTGTTGATTTGAAAAATTTGTCTAACTGTTTTCGAGCATACTGATTATCTTAAGTGCATTGATTGTATGTTAAATGTTGAACTTCTACACTTTCGAGTATGAGTTTGTTCACGAGCACGAGTGATTGCTTGTTCTCTTACGTGTGATTAGAATTTTGGTTAAGGTAAAGACTCGAGCACAGGTTGAACTCGAGTATAGGTTTGAAATGATTCAAAGGTTATTTAAATTGTTTAAGTTTTCTTTCGAGTAGACTTGACTTTCGAGCAATCTCTTTAATGATTAAATTTTAATACTTAACCAAATTATAAGTGATTATGGTCGAGCACATTTTGAATATGCTTTTCGAGCATGCTTTAGCTGTTTTTGGCAGTTTGCTTGAGCAGAGTAAATAATCGATTTTAACTCAAAATATACCTTGCTTGCACTAAACGAAAATCTAGGGTTTCACACCCCAAGCGTTAGGTATAAAAGGGGGACTTATAAATTTTCCAAACACTTTTGCCTCCCTTGTCGATTATTCTCTGCCCGTGCCTCCAAATCGCTTGCTGCTCGCTCATACTTAATTTCGATTATAGCCATTCTCTCTTATGCTGACTTGGTAAGAAATTGATAACTGATTTCCGATAACCGACTGTTGGAATTAGGGTTTCTACTATTCATCTTACTAATTGATTAACTTGTTTGTGTAGGTTCGCAAATTGTCACGGAACTGGTTATTGAAGACAATTCTCTTCTCTAACTATTGTCGACGTTATTTTATATCTTCATATTACTGACTATTAATTTTGTTTTACAGATATAACGGCGTTAAAGTTTGAACCAAGGCACAATATGTGCGCCCTTCTTGAGGTGAATGAAGAAAATTAGGAACTGGAGTTAATGATAAATTTCTTGAATAATTCCAATCTCAAGGTTGCACTGACAGAGAACCTGGTGCTTTAAAGAAATCATTTAACAGGTTTTTGGGGTTTAGCGGAGTATGCTGATGACATTAATGGCCGGAGGATTGAAACCACCGTTCTTGGGCAGGAGATTGAAATAACTGAGCAATCTATACGAGAGGCACTGCAACTTAATGACAATCATATTGTGCAGCTCTCGTACTCACAATATAGGCTGTTGAGAGTATTTCAAGAGACCATGGGGTATCAAGTGAACATCCATGAAGGACAATTTCAAAAGGGAATGTTTCCCCTGATTTACAGATTCTTGATTCGTCGCGTGATTCAAAGCTTGTCATTTAGAAGAGGCACGTGGACACTAATAAGCAGAGAACTGGCAACAGCCACCGTGGCTATCTTATACAACCAGTCGTTTAATTTTTCAAGACTAATTTTTTAACGGTTTGGTTAGCAATGCCCAGAAGAACCCTCATTATAAATTTCTGATGTACCCGAGGTTTCTACAGATTATGATCAATAGGACTTTACAGGCGTTAGCAACATATGGAGGTATTCTGGTTTTACAAGACCCAAACGTATATAAGAGAATCAAGGGTGCAAGAAGCCAGTTTGATACAAAAGTTGAGTTTCATATTCTTCCATGGTTATTAAATGATCAAATTGAAGTGATGGAAGTTCCTCCATCCTATCAACCCAAAGTTGAAGATACTGACGAAAGTGATGAGGAAGAGGGGTCAGATGATAGTGATGATGATAATAATGACCATCATGGAGGAGATGATGCTGAGTTTGAAGAACCTGGTAATATAGAAGTAGGTGATAATGTGGAGATGAATGAAAATTTGGAGGTTAATGAACACGTACATGAAGTAGATGTTGTTGATGAACTGGTGCATGTTGATCAGTTGGAGATTGTGCGTGATGAAGAGCCCATTGTGGCTGGGACTTTGACAGTTGATGAGTTTGTTGATGATGATCAGTTTATTGATAATGTAATTAATGAAGTACATGAAACAATTCAAATGATCACACCACCTCTTTTACTTGATCCTGTTATAGATCAGCCATCCAATATTCCTACACCACCATTTTCACCAAGCCCAAAACCAACAGATGAACCATTACACTCCTCACTAGATAATGAACCATTCATTGAACAACCAGACTCCTCACCACCGAAATCACCAGTCAGTGAACCTACCCACAATCCTAAACAAACCAACCAACCTATTATTCAATCATTAGCACCATACTCACCTGAATCTGTTACAAGTCAACCAGAATCTAAACCAGAGCTTTTCCCAATACAAGACTCACCAGTATCCTCTCCTAATATGACAAACCAAGATTTACTGGCTAGAAATATGGTGTTAGAAGCTAAGAATGCAGAGCTTAAAGCGAAGAATTTGGCTTTGGAAGAAGCGTTGCAAAGGGCCTTAATGAAAATTCAAACCCTGGAGCATGTTGAGGTTGAGAAGACCTCAGAGCACCAAAATAGGGGGCGAATATTATTGAATGGTTGAAATTGATTGATGAGATGCATGATGATGCTAGTGATGATAAGACGGAAGATGAAGTGGCTTCATCAAATGCTCTGAACTTGATAATGACTGAGTATGATGAGGATGAGCAAGAGAAGGTAGTGGAGATTGAAAAGAATGCTGAAATGGAGGGGGAGCAGGAGCAAGAAATTGAATTTCAAGAAGAAACTCCTGATGAAATTGAGAAGAGAAAAACAAAGGGTAAAGGTGTGGTCTTAACTGAGGAAGACTTGCAGCCCACCAATGCCCCAAAAATCACTTATGGAGATGAAATTTTAGAGAAAGATGTATGTTTTGATCCAGATGTGGCTGAAGTTGAATCTGTTAAGAAAGTGATGGAGATGAGGAATGCTGAGTTGTAAGAAGATGAAGAAATTCCTCAAGAGGTGTTAGAATCACTAATCAACTTAAAGAACAAAGAAGAGGAAGAGGAAAGATTGAAAAAGCAAGCTGACGAGAGCTTGGCTTTGGTGTTAAAATCTTTTGAAGAAAAATCTGAAAGGACTTATGGATTGGGTATGCATGAAGAACCAAAACAAAAGGAAGATGAAGAGATAGACAAGACTGATGAAAGATATATTAAGTTTATAGCACAATTGACATTATTCAAGACTTACAGTGACATATTATTGAATCCAGAGGAACATGCAAAGGAGACTGTAGAAGCTGCTAGAAAAGCACAGGAAGAATACAGAAAAAAAGAGAGGCTGGAAAATCAACATCTAATTGAAAATATATCTGAGCCAAGAATTGAAGAAGTAATAGATCAAGCTCCACATGATACTACTGTTGAACCTATGATTAAAGAACCTGTGGAGAGAGTTGAAGAGATTGTTATTGGAATCCCTGAATCAAAAAGACAGAAGATTGTGAAAGAGGGAAAGCCTGCGGTCAGAAATGTATGAAAGGAGACAGAAAATGAAGAATGTTGAATCTGATGAACCCAGGATCGAGGCATTGGAAGGGATTGATGATGAGATAATTTTTGTTGAAGAAGAAAATGAGAGGTCTCCACAAGTAAACATATTTGATTAGCATAGAGAAAATATTCAAGCCAGTCTTGATGAACAGATAAGATCAGATCCTAGAATTATATTTCTGGTAAATAATGGAATGGATTTTGAAGTTCTCAAAAAGCTTTCTGATGCTGATTTTGACTATTTTGCTGCCAAAAAGGGCAAGAAGAGAAGGGAGGATAGAGAAAAGAAAAGAAAAGAGTTGGAAGAAAATATAGACTTTTTGTTAAGTTTGGAATACGAACCAAGGCACTTAGAGCTGATGAAAAGAGAAGATATTATGAAGTCAGCTGAAGGATGGAAAAACAGAAATATTCAAAAGAAAATACTTAATTCAAAATAAGTATGTCATCTCCTATCTTAACTGACAACCTTTTGAGGAGATTGATAAACTTTACAAGAAAGAATTTGAGTTGGACAGAGCTAAGTTTGTAGAAGAGGCATAGAAGAAGGCAAGTGAAGAGATGAAGAAGTAGTACAAGGGTGAAGTGAGATTCCTGGTGGAACACGGTTATAACTTTGATGCAATCAAATATTGCTTAAAGACAATTTGGAAAGAAAAAGTCAGATTGGTGAAAGAAGCTCATGAGGCAGAGAAAGAAACATTGAGAACTCAAAGAGAAAGCCAGAAAAAGGTTGAGAAGGAGAAAGCCAAACAGATAAATGAACAGAACAAGGTTGAAGTCAAAGAATGGTTTGAAGATCTTGAAAGGGTTAAGATTTTGAAGGACTTATTGCTTACGAAAGGGATGACTGAGGGTCAAATTGAGAGTCTTTCAAAGAGGAGATGATTGAAATTTACAATAGAGAGCTGAGATTGTACAACAAAGAAAAGAAGAAGTTAGAAGAAGAGAGGAGAATGGGAAAAGAAATACAGCATGTTGAGGCTAATCCTGAACATGTTGAGGATGAAGGATTGATGGACAATGAAATAGACGAGATGGTGAGTGTATTGTGTAAAAGGGGAGCTAAGTATATGGAACTGATCTTAAAGACCAAATCAGAGATAAAGAAATTGTTTGATGAGTCTGAGAAGAAACATTCAAAGAAACCATCATCATCAAGAGCTCCCAGGCAGATCATTAGATCAGAAGTGCAAAGGCAACAACCCGAAAGGAACTATTTTAACTTGCCAGCAAACCTATACTTTGATTCAAGATCAAGAACCTTGAAGGTTGTGACAGAAGATGGTGATGAAAGTCAGATTGTGTTCAGGGGATTTCAGGGAGTTCAGAAGAGAACAGTTGGACGATTTGGCCAGACTGGATTTATATGACTATCTTTAGAAGGACAAACTGGTTGGACAACAAAGGAATGATATGTCAAAGTACTTACATGAACAACAAGAAAAGGGATTTCCTTTGCTGGATAAAAAGAGGAAATGGACTTACACTACTACTGAACAGACCAGGAGAGAAAATAGATTAAGAGATGTAAGATGGTCTGAATACACTTTCCCTCAATCCCAAAAGTTAGAAACATCAAAGAGGAAAGGACCTTCAAGCTCCAGCACAAAACAGAAGTCAACTAGCTCTAGCTCTACTAAAAGAACACTCAGAGAGAGCCTGGCTATGAGAAGGGAGATGTTGGTACCTAACTCTCAAGTCCAAGAAAATGGAAGAATCACAAGCATCACATTTAATAAAAGGAGTGAAACTGTGTCACTCAGAAACTCAGAAGGCAAAGTGATTGCTATTGTTGAGCATGATTGGGAATTACAGTTCATACACGTCCAAGACTTAACTGATATTATGGAAGTGGAGATACCACTGGACTTAATGGATTGTGTAGAACTAGATATGTTCAAGCAACGATCGGCGACTATTAGACATGATAAACTGAACAGGGCTCGGAGGCTAGAGTGAAGATAAGGAACTGCAAAGACTTATGCTGAAAGGGAGTATCTTATGAATTTTTTTTATAGCTTTTACCTTTTTATGTATTTTCGATTTGAATTTGTAATTTGATGTTTAATGCCTTAAAGGCAAAATTATGATTATGTAATTTAATGTCACACCCCGTTAAGCGATTTGCAGAAGCGTAAAACGGAAATGCAACAGATACAACTGGTATCAAATACATTGTTCATAAAGTAACATTACTAACTAATTTACAATATATTACATCGTTCTAATCTCTTTCACAAACTAGGTGATACAATCAAACCGGTTCTTCAATTACTTTACTTCTAACTCAAATGCCCATGACATCAATCACCAATCAGACACGTAACGCACAGGAAATTACTTCTCATATCTGATTACCTGAAAAGCATGTTAAAACAGGTCAACTACGAATAGTTGGTGAGTTTCATAAGTTTAACGAAATCAGTTCTGCGTACCACACAGTCATAGTTTGTATGTACGCGCGTATGTAAAAATATGTATTTAAGTTTGTATAAATATGTACAGCCATATCTTTTTGTGTGCATATGCACACATGTAAGTTTATAATATGTATTCGAAATTTCGGTAAAATCGTGATTGTTTGTTCGTACTACCTGTTTCCAATTTCCGTGTTTAATCAACCACTGTGGACCCCCTTCCTCCCACAACGGTTCCACATAAACTCAACCACTGTGGCCCCCCTTCCGCCCACAACGGTTCCGCGTTAACATCAACCACTGTGGTCCCCCTTCCACCCACAATGATTCCACGTAAACTCAAACATTATATAGTGTACACGCAAATAATTAGTATATTCTACACATAGTATTTCCTACGGCTAATCACATAGCATGTATATATAGACACATATACACATATAGTATTTATCACGTATCACCAAATACTGTGGCTCCCCATCCTCCCACAATACGCATAATCACATTATTTTCTTAACATTCATGTCATAATCAAGTTAGTTCGTTTAATAAGTTGCAGCAGAACTTGGGTCATAGGCCATACTCAACTTTAGTTTATAAGTTGCAGCAGAACTTGGCTCATAGGCCATACTCAACTTTAGTTTATAAGTTGCAGCAGAACTTGGCTCATAGGCCATACTCAACTTTAGTTTATAAGTTGCAGCGGAACTTGGCTCATAGGCCATACTCAACTTTAGTTTAGTAAGTTGCAGCAGAACTTGGCTCATAGGCCATACTCAACTTTAGTTTAGTACTATTGTGGCCCCCCCTTCCGCCCACAATAGCCCCATGGTCATTACAGACCACGTTATTTCCTCAACCTGTTGTGTTTAGCATTATATAGCGTATTTGTATAAACAGGTTGTCACGTATGATTTCATTATGTTTTGGCATTCGTAGTGTTTCCATTTAATATATCAATCACGATAATAATCACCTTTCCTCAGCACGTCGTTTATTATTATGTTTGTAGGAATTTTTCATATATGAAGGTTCAGGTATTTTTCGTTCTGAACCGTTTTCAGATAGATAATGCATATGAACATGCTTTTCACCCCAAAAGTTTGTAAACAGTTTGAAAAGAGGGGTCATGAAACTCACAGTCTTGTAGGAACTCAGTGCGAGGTTAGCTCGGGGTTCGTTTCCCTTGCTATCACTTAGTCCCTATAGTCCATATTATAATAATATTAATATTTTAATATTATTATAATCTCAGTACTAAACTGGGCTGTATAACTAATCTGGGTATAGCTGGAATGCCCAGAAAGTGGCAATAGGCTTAGGTTGTGATGTTGTTCAATATCTAATACTTAAAACCGAACTTGGCTCAGATTCCCGTTTTCCCAGCTGGGCCAAGTTGTTCGTTTACGGGTTCAGAAAACAGTAATGGGAAAATAAGCTTGGGTAAATGTATTGGTTAATAAATGATTAAGTTATAAAGAAGGATCACATACTGGGGTCCCGGATTAGCCACGGGGCCCGTTTCCGTTTATTCAGTTTGATTTGAGAAGAAACGCGCACAATCCACCCGGATTGTCCAGGTTTCTCATAGAAAATTTTATTTTTACTTAATTAATCCGAAAATATGATTTTTGATCACTCTTGGTGTTTTGATATTCCCGCAGGTTCACTAGTCGCGAACTTGCTGGTTTTTATAAAAACTGAATTTGTTTAATCTTTAAATTAACATAATTAATTAACCGTTAATCATTAAATTATGAAAATTTAACCACTTATCAATTAAAATATGTAGATTTTTATAAAAATATTTCTGGAATTATTTACTGATTTATTAATTTATAAAAATTCATTTTGTTGGCTATATTTCGTCTGAAAATCGTCCGTTTACCCCAAAAAATTTCCAAAAATTCCACAAAAATTCCTGAATGCTCAAATCATGTTCCAAAACAACCTGTATCAATTCCAGAATGTAAAAAGCTTGTTCAATATTCTTTTCGGCCCAAATTCGGCTATAAAAATTCGCATAAACGCATATGTACAAAACACCTTTAGACTTCTCCAAATGATCCCAAAATTAATATGTGGTCAAAATACATCAAATCTGAGTTCCCAGAAAAAATTCATAATTTTTGAAGTATTTTAGCTATTTTTCCCAAATAAATGTCTCAATTCGGTAATAAATTCGCCAAATATTCTCGGATGGTTGAAAAATTACCAAATTTAAACAGGGACTTATTGACATGGTCCCTGATGTTCCTAAAACATTTCAAGGCCTAACAATTTGCACATCACAACCTTAACCTAAACAACTCGTAAGCGAGTGTTTCGGCATTACCTTAGCGGGTTTGGCTCGTTTCCGACTTTCTAACCAAGTTTTCAGGTTCCTGTACTTCTATGAAAGCTAGATACAAGTCCTATATCACAAACCAAGCAATTTTTCATCAACATAACAGCCCTTAACTTAGGGTTTCGGCTAGTGCACAAAAACGAACTTTTGAACCGTAAAAACGTCGTTTCAACCCTTTAATCCGTGTTTATGGCCAAAAAAACTATCAAAACAGGTTCCTTACCATGTGTATGATCAAAACATGTTTATGGACCATTTTTAGGATTTTTACACGGTTAGGAATGATTTTTAGTAACCAAGACATGTTTTTATGGTATTAAACAAGTTTAAACAAGTTTAAAGGCTACTTATTTAAGCTCTTACCCTAGGTTTTGAAGTTTTTCTGGCTGGAGCAGAGTTTGTATCCAGATTTTTCAAGAAAATGAGGTTAAAATATCTTGTATCTAATTTAAATATGAAAGAACCAAAAGGGGGGGCTGCTGACTTGCGATCGGAAGTCCATGGGCCCATTTTGGGCCCATTTTGGCCCAAGTTTCTGATTTCTCAAGCCCAAATACGAAAAGCCCGGTCCAAATTTAGTTCGGGTTTGGTTTTTGGCGCCAAAAACTTATCGGGTGCTTTAAACAGCGCGAAAACAAGTGTTTTTCGGCTAGTTTTGTGTAAAATTATAAAAACATACTATATGATTGTAAAAATCAAAAATATTTTCACGGATCGCTTAAAACATTTCAAATAAGTGTTTGGTAAGTCTTTTTCGGCTTAACGGATGATACAATGCTTGGTTTGTAACTATCTTTTGCAGTTAAATCTATAGCGGGTAGTTAAACGAGCATGTTTTCGTTTAACTTGCTTGCTATCAAACTAAGACCATATTTCTAATATTTTAGCTTGTATAGATCGTATATCACTTATAAATAGCACCCCGGGATATCCGGACCATAACCAGACTCGTTTGGTTATTCGTTTGTTTGTTACGCAATAAGCGGTTAAACGCTTATTCGAATTTGTAAGTACTAAGGTGTACTCGGTTTTCCACGGATGTCACATGTAATGACTATTTCCTCATATAATCTGTGATTATATTTTGAAAATTGTGTAACTTAATAAAGGTATGTTTTGGTGCATCTAAGCTTGTTCCAGTCTAGGGGGAGATTGTTGAGTCAGAAAATTGCTAAGGAAGATTGGAATCTTCTCAACCTCCTCAAGAAATGGCTAAGTATGAACTTCGAGCAAGCTTGGACCGTCGAACATGGAATTACTACCTCGAGCATGATATCTTACGCTTGTAAGATTATCTTCTGGAATTTTTCTAAGTGTTGAAAGCTTCAAGCAAGCTACACTTCGTCAAGCAAGGATGTTCTCCATCGAGTATAGTTTGTTATCCGAGCAAGCAAATTGATCTATCCAGCTTAAACCAAGTCCTTCGAGCATCTTGGTGGGTCGAGCATGAATACAATAAAGAAAGATCTCAAATATTCTAAGTATAAGCTTCGAGGATGGTTTAATCCCGAGCAAGTTTCAGTGCACAAGCATGCTGGAGTTGTTTACAATAAATCCTAAGGAAAGATTGAAAAGATGAAGGAGAACATGTTTGCTCGTGGAACCTATTCAAGCAAAGTTTGGATAAGTTATGAAGATTGAAGTCTGCTGGAGTAGAATATTTTCTTGTGAAAATATTCTAAGTAAAGTCTGCTCGGAGACATGTTTCGAGCATACACTGTATTATAAGGTCTGCTAGACAAGGATTCATCATACTTGAAGACCAGTTTTACACTCGTAATCATTTATCATTCATTATATAATCATTAAGGTATCTAGAAGGAATGTCTATGGGCCTATAAATAAAATCCTAGGTTTTCTAAATAGAAAAGACACAAGATACGGGTGCATAACGATCAGAGCGAATATTCCTCATTTATGTTACCTTGTACCGCCGTCACGAAACCCTAGACATTCCATGCAAACCCTACAAACTGTTCCATTGTTCATTGATGTGTTCTCAATTAAATATCTTTTTCTATTAATATTTCCTACAATTTTGAGTGGCTTTAGGGTTGTTTTTATTAAACAATCTACTTAATCGGTTCATATTTGGATTTTAAAGGTTGAAAGAAACAATGAGAAACACATTAAACAACTTTTATATGTTTCTTTTCTGAACCGTTAATTTTACCCAACGAATTATAATTTTACTATGGTTCTTTTATCATACAAAAAAAATAATAACTAATAATTAAATGTGATACTGATTGATATATATATATATATATATATATATATATATATATATATATATATATATATATATATATATATATATTGATGATTGTAGGCTACGTTGGAGTAAAAGCATCTACACATCATAAACTTTGTTATTCAATTTGATTGTTACTTGGTAAAAACGAGGGCCCACCAATGAAGTCAGTAAAGCAAGCCTTGTGAAGTTAGGAATTGGGCCGAATGAAGTAATAAAAGGAAGCAGCAGGAGAAAATTAAATAAAAAAACCCTGATATAATATATATATATATATATATATATATATATATATATATATATATATATATATATATAAAGAGATAGAGGGGACAAAAGGGAACCTGGCGGCTGATAGTATTAGAGAAGCACAGCTCGGAGAGGGTTGAAGGATTATTCGAGGAGTAGGTGTCAACAGTTTATTTGGGAGTCCAACAACATCCACAAGGAAAAGTTGTGATCAAGAGTTCAAGTTCAACTGATTGCTATAGATTTTTAACCTCACGGTTTGAGATCTTTAATTTGTTTTCTTTGTCCAACTTATTATTATGAACTCAAGTACTTTTGCTTTTGCTTCTATTATTATGAGTGGCTAAACTTGTTAAAACTACCTAGATTTGGTTTATTGACGATGTGTTGACGATTGTTTTGGGTTGACTAACGAACATATAAGTGATTTTCTATTGTCAAGTTCATATTATTTGGATTTTATTCTATGATTGCTATTGAGTTTGTCATTATTTTATTAATTAGACCCCGTGTGATTTTATCTTTACATGAATTAGTTTCGTGTTTTGTTTAGGATTGCATGCTAGACTGATTACTTGGTGTTTTTGGTCATTTATGGTAGACGTCACCATAGGGTTTGATTGGTTAGAGTTGTTCATCTCAGTAGTTCATCTCCTTTTAGTCGGACCAAGACATTAGGAGTCGGTTTATCTCTTTGGTCTAGTCGATTTAGTTAGCCGTTGCGAGACCTAGTTCGTTTTCTAGCCGTTGATTAGGTTATTTTGTAAGCCGAATTATTTAATCTTTAATATTGAATTACCCCTTATTTCCTAGGTTTGTTAGGATTACGAGCCTTAGAGGAATTTGTAATTTTGATACGGACCAAATAATAAATCATTAGGGTACTTAGAAAATCAACCATGTTTTATTCTTCTTTCTAAACGTTTTAGGAGTCTTTAGTAAAACTGACCGTGGGGACCTATTTTCCCTTATTATTGTCTAGTTAGATCACCCTTAAAACCTGGTTTCATGTGTTCGTTGTCACCCAAGTGTCGTCGATAGTCGTTAAGATTCCTTGCCTAGGTGGTTCCCCTTCATCATATTTGAGAGCTCCGTTAGTGCCGTTAGTGTCGTTAAGTTTTCCCGTTAGCTCCTTTAAGTTAAGTAAGTTAGTTAAATTAGTTTAAAAAAAATAAAAAATTAATAATAATTAATTAAATATTGTTTTAGGGCAGGACTTAGTTAGGGTTTAGTATCCGAGCCACCTCACGTGTCCTTGAGTTCGATATCCGGACTTCCTTATCTTTTTGCTATACACCGGTACACTTGCCGATTGTGCGAACTACGTTAGGTTGTTTGGTTTTTAAAATTTAGTTGCGAATCGTTTTATTATTTATATATATTTTCACACATCATTCATTAATGATATATTGAATATAGTGGAATCTTTTGTTTATTACTTTGTGTTTTCTATATCATTCATAAAATCAATCCTACACTCTGTTTATAATGATTCCGCAGGTATATTCAGAAGGTCTTCGTTATTTAGATCTTGTGTGTTCTTGTCGACTATTTTTATTTTTACAGGAGATCCAGTCCTGACAAACATGGTCACCGAGAGCATGCTCAATAGTAGGAATCGGAACGATGAAATTTCATACAAGTATAGTTACCTTCGGTTATCGTTAGATAATAGAAGCGGTATTAGTACAACCGTTTAACCCGTCTTGAGTGAATCCCGCTTCCGTATCAGTGCTTATCCTTGCAATATTCAAACCTAAGACGAAAATCCCAAATCTCTTCAAACCACAAAACTCGATATCATTCTTTAATGCTTCTTCTATGTCGACTTCTCATGAATTAATGTTGTAAGGAAACCTTGTGGAACAACATGTTTACCATTGAAATTTTTGTGTTTATGCTTATGTAGTTATGTAATTATTTATATAATTGTTATAGTCCCTTTAACCCACGGGACGAAAATAATTATGTGGATCATGCGACGACTCTAGTAATTATGGGTGCGCACATAACTATAAAGGTCACCGCATGAAAATCATAGTGAAATTGGCGATTTGTAATAATTCAGAACCTAAAGTTGTCACATCCCAACCTAAGGCGGAAATGTCGGGGCGTGAGCCGATGTTCACAGCTCAAAGGTACTATCATAAATAAAATGACAATATCTATTTAGTTAATTATTTCAAATTGCACTGGCAAATATTCATAACACAAACAACTAATCAAAAACAAATAATCCAAACAAAGTTTAAATAAAGATGGTCTTCATTAAGTTCCCTATAGTCTTTTCTAGATGTCATTCACGTCAAACTTCAATTCAAAAGGCAACCTGCATATGCGTAGAAAATAAATAGAGTTTGTCAACAACGCATGTTGAGTGAGATGATCACCAATTTTTCATGAATAATATATATAATATAGGTGATAATTGTTAAATGCGTAAACAAACATATGTGAATAATAATCAATCAAACCGCAAACAAACCATAGACATGATAGTGTGCCATTTAATCGTTGCCTTGCGAAATAGGCATTGACTACAATGACTGACTGTGACTGTCGGTTTGCCATCGCCATGCGAACGGGATTTGGTTACTACGATGGCGTATGATCATACTAACTTGCTAGACTTCAAATGGACCTCTCCGAGACTTGATAGAATATAAACACACTTAAAAAATAGCAAATAGCATTTAATTGAATTACACAAAATAATTATGTTTGCGAGTTTATGTATATATATGATATAAAATAGGAATATGTATGCATTTGTCCCCAAAAAGTTTTAAAAACAGTAAAATAGAGGGGAATGATCAAACTCACTTTATTGTGTAAGCGAGCGAATAAAAATATGAATAAATGATAAACAAATGAATGAATCGTCCTTTAACGCGTTGAACGAAGTAAATCAAATAAACCTGAAACTTTGAGATAAGTAAATATGAGTAAAACCAAACTCGTTGCCGATGGTATCGTTCGAAACGAATGTCTAGAACTCCGGTTATGTTGAATTAAACGTTTAAGCGAGTCGGTACTTACCAGAATACGAACAGAGAGTCGTAAGTCGAGTTTTGGTCAGTAGCCTTAATATCTCGTTACGAAAATAAAAGTCTTCTGGACCGAACGTCGGTTCTGACCAGATCATGAGAAATTGAGTAGTCAAACTTGTTGACTATTATGCCCTTTAATGGGTTTAAACGATTTGACCAATCAATACCCTTCAACCACAAAAATTGATTTAAGGTTATAGACTAGGGAATATATGAATGATTTTACAGAAGACAACTTACCCGGATAATGCTTGAATCGATGAGAAACGGAAGTCAAAGTTTAAGAATGCTTGAAAGTCAAACACCAAATCTTGTTTATTCGAGTAATAAAGCAAAAACGAAGAAGATTATGTATGGCAGAGGTAGGTAATGGCTGAGAAGGTATAATTAGGGTTTTGGAAAGTTTGTGGCATAACAAATAAGTCTTGTTTATATATAATACACAAAAACGAGCCATATTTAGTTAGTTTACTCGTCTAAGAAACCGAATAAGCTTTTACTGACCAAATCAATATTATATGCAGTAACATTCGTTCTTGAACAAGGGGTAATGAATATAGACATGTACTTAGGCTATATTTCTTTTCTTGGGACTTAATTCACTCGATATAGTCCAAAAATAAACGACTTTGTGCCAAAAACGAACTAGGAAACAAGAAGCATCAAAACGATTTGCACAGAGTGCTCATGGCGGGGCGCGGTGGGTAGGCCCACTCCTGTCCGCACGTCGCCCCGGGTGTGGGAGGGAAAAATTATGTGTTTTGGCAATTTAGGTCCTTATACTTTCAAAAATGGTTAATTATTGATTATTTAAAGTTAAATCAAGGAATGACAACTTAAAGAACCTAAAGGATACAAAATGAAAATACAAATCTTAAATACTTATAATTGTTTGATTTTATAAGTATTAAGGATCCAAATAAGTTCCCGTATCGGGTTAAATACAAACAAATACTAATAGGGTAAATCCGCGATGTTACAAAAGTGATTTTTGGTTAACGCAACAAATGCGATGTAATAAGAACATGGTGGATACGTGTATATATATATATAACTACTATATTAAAGCAACACATAGTATCCGCATGGCCTTTAACTAAGTTATCCACATAGGATTCCACCTCAACAATTTCCAAAATTATAATTTACACCTAATAAGGTATTTAATTTTAATCTACCTATTTATACTATTAAAACAAAATCATTCTTTTATAAGGTATGTTATTATGAATCCATAAGATAAAAATATGTTGTGTTAAACATATTTTTAGACGTATAAACATATTTTAATATGCTTTGAGACGGAAAGGTATCTTAGTACGTATATTATTAAATTTAACTTTTCTGTTGTATTTTTTTAACCATCCGTGTATTACACGGTCTATATCCTTATGTGTGTGTGTGCGTGTGTGTGTGAGTGTATATATATAGAGAGAGATAAAAGATAAAATACAATAATCCTTTATCGTACATTACGTACGCGACACTTCTAACCGTTGATTTTCAAAAAACCCAAAATTACAATTACACTAACCTGTTCGTCCCTCTCCCTCAATCCGTCTCCACCACCCCTCACCGACATCAGCACACCTCATTCACCTCCGCTCACCAGCGCCATCAACACTCTTCGTCACCATCATCGCCGTCGACAACGAACTCATCGGAAAAACGTAAATCACAGGTTTGTTTATTTGAATTGAAATTGAAATTGAAGTCAATTGATCGGTTAATCTTTGAATTCGATTCAATTAATCATCAATTTGAAGCTTCAATTGATCAATTTTGAGTTCTGGATGATGGGTTTTTGACATTGAACGTTTAAGATTTGAAACGTGTTAGCTGAATGTATTAGCTGAATGTATTAGCAGAAAGTATTAGCAGAAATGTATTAGCTGAACGTATTAGCTGAACGTTTATGTTTTTGCCTAAACTTTTAAAGGTTTTGAACGTTTAAGTTGAACGTATTAGCTGAACGTATGTCGCGTACGTAATGTACGTTAAGAGATTATTGTACGTTAACCTTCCCCTATATATATAAAAGTGTTGTCATATTTCATTTATAACGTTTACCAGGTCACTTGAGATATGTGTTATTTTAACCATTGCTTATGCGCCCTTAATTAGTGTTAATTTTAGTTATGTAATGTATTATCTCAAGTATGTGCTTATAATTTTTCTCTTGGTTCATTAAATAATCTTTTATCGCAATGCCTTCAACGTCGCTTAAACCTTATCATAACTTGCGACTTTTTGTCCACCCTTGCCCATCGACTTTATTTTTAATTTCGGGATGAAATTTTCAAAAGTTGGAAAGACGGTGACATTCGTCAAAACCCGTTTTTCCGAAAACCAACCCCTTTGTAATTTAATAAAATTCGGTCGTTTATTTTATCATAATTGTACGTTTGTCTCATTTGTAAACAAATAATAAAAGTCGTGAATAATTCTTTTCGTTAAGTTAGTTTGGTTAGTCTTTTGTTAGTTTTGCTAGTTAGTGGTGTTAATTCTGTTATGGTTCACACACTCAACATGAAAGGACCTAATTGCAGTTTGGGCAAATTCTTTTCTTTCTCTTCTGGTTACTCGCCCACCAGGAACTCACACCCCCCACCATATTATAAATTGACGAAATAATTAAAGTAACATTTATGAATCCGACTTTATTTCATCAAGTCAAACTTGTAACGATTTTATTAAAATGCATCAATTCTTATTATATTGCAATAATTGGTTTTAATCCATAGTTTCAAAAATCGGTTTCAACTCATAATCAAAACACCCGTTTCGTATTAATTTGACTGCTAATATAACCACAATATGTCTTGTCTGTTGTTATCTATCACCACACAGTGGGTAATTTCACCTAAACAATCTCTGTAACTTATTCGAATCTTGGCTGAAAGTTAGAACGACCAACTCGTCTAACTCCATCAATCCGACCCTAATCTGGGTAATTGTTTTACACTTATGGTTCGTCTTGTGGTCGAGAACAAAAGCCCTCGGTCAACTTTACTTGACAGAGGCTCGAATCCGTTAAATTTGGGGATTTACCGTTTTTAAGGTTCATATTGATTTTGGGGCATTTCCTGTGTGCTTTATAAAAATAATTGAAACCGGATTTTAACCAAGTTACCAGCATAGATCAGTTGGTTGAACATTGTTTGTGTAGAGTATCGACATGGGGACCCGGTTTTAGAGCATGTTTGGGATAGAGTTTGAAAAATGCTTATTGGCTTATTGGTGTTTTCAAAAAGCTAATAAGCTAAAATGTGTTTGGCAATCACGAAAATCCTTTTTATTTTAGCTTTTTAAAAGGGTTAAAAAGATGTTTTCTAAAAGCCTCATATCATAGCTTTTTAAAATGGCTTTTTGAAAATATCAATAAGCTAATAAGCATTTTTCAAACTCAATCCCCAAACATGCTCTTAAACACCTATGCTCCCTTTTGTGTTTTTTAAGGTTTACTTTTAGTATTTTTATTTTTTTTAACTTAACCCAGGTTTTTTGTATCATTACACTAAAAACTTGTTTCGTTATTTATCGTTATACCCTTTTAGTTTATATTTAAAAGATGTTTAGTTTATGAAATTACATAGATAATCAGTCTACACTATTACACCAAATTACTCTGCATATTTCAACTAGAGTAATTATTTTGTAAGTAGAGTCATTGTAGTATCTGCTTCTTCCTCCTCAAATTACACTATTTATTTCAACTAGAATAATTATATTATAGGTAGAGTAAGTAATTATTGAATTTGCTTCTTATATTGTAAGTAGATGTCACACCCCAACCTAAAGCGGAAATGCCGGGGCGTGATCCGATTGCTCACAAATCGAAGATACTATCATAAATATAAGTAACAATATATAATTAATTATTTTATTGAAAATAACACACATTATTCAATTACAACAAACAATTTAAATATATGAATATAAGCTCGACTTATGATTATCTTGATTATATCCTAAGGTCTTGTCTACGTGTTCAAACTTCAATCTTCAATACAAGCAACATGCATATGCGTATAAAATGGAGTTTGTCAACATAAAGTTGAGTGAGAATATCATCAGTTTTGACACAACAATATAAATAAGCATAACGTGATAAGTGCGGTAAATGTAATCAAACCCTAAACAAGTATGTAGACCGTTGCCAAGCGAACCGGGCGTTGGTCACTAGCAGAAACACCCGCTATATGATTGATTGAATAGTAATCCCAATATACGATTGATTGAATGGTAACACAAGTAAGCAAGTAGCACGTATATTTGATTAAATCACTCACAATAACATCACAATAACACGTATGCATTTGTTTGAATATATATATATATATATAGTATGAAATATGGATACGTACGCATATGTCCCCCAAAACGTTTATAAAACTTGGTAAAATAGGGGAATGATAAACTCACCTTAAGCGATTACTAAACCCGATTAAACGAGCTAACGAATAAGCGAGTCGTCCACTACATGTCAAACAATATATATAATTCAGAATCTAATATTTTAGGATATGATAATAAAATTAAAAACGAACTTGTGGCCGCTGGAATCAATCCAAACGGACGTTTAGAACTCAAGTTATGTTTGTTTTAAGATTTAAGCAAGCTGGTACTGACCAGAATCCGAACAGCGAATCGGAAGTCAAGTTTTGGTCAGTAGCCTTAAAATTTCGTTACGAGAATAGAAGTCTTCTGAACTGAACGTTGGTTCTGACCAGAAGCATGAGAAATTGATTGGTCAAAGTTGTTGACTATTATGCCCTAAACGGGTTTGAGTCCAATTGAGCACCGAGACTCTCTCAATCAGCAAACCTGATTGAGGGCTTTTGTTCTACAGATAAAAATCTACAATATTGAAGAAGACAACTTACCCGAACGATGAATGGAACAAGAGATAATTGAGGTCAAAGGGTCTTGAAGCTTGAAAGTCAACGTAGCAATACGAACATGATGAATTCATGAAGAAACCGACAATGAGGAAAGGAATTTCGTGGATTGTAGCTATGGGGGCTGGTATTGAAGTAATAATTTAGGTTTTTATGGTATGCATTGTTTAAATATTAAGGGTTAAAACTTGTTTATTAGGAAATAACTATTTTATAAAGCCGAATAATCAATTAATGACAAAATCTGGTATAAAAACTTAAAGAATTCAGTTTGGACAGCAATAAAACGAAAGTGGAATGTTTATAACATTAGTTGACATGTCTTGGAGCTTAAGTTCGTTAATGTAATCAAAAATAGGAAAGAATTATCAAAATTAGTCCATGTAGTTTCCAAAAATGCGATTTTTAGCAGTTTTATGTGATTTTAAAGGTTTTCAAGGACTATTTGGCATGATTAAATGTTATAAAATTATAAAATAAGTTAACCCAAGTTAAAAACCAATAAATAAAAGTTATAAATAGTTCGAAAGATCTGAATTACATTCTCGAATCGGTTTAAACAAAAACGAAAAATCCGAGATGTTACAGTCTCCCCTACGTTAGGGAATTTCGTCCCGAAATTAAGGAAAACCTAAACATCATCGTTTTGAAAATAATTAAACTTTTAAGAAAAATATCATAACATAGAACTTATAGTAACCGAAGCAACACTTCAAATGACAATCCGATAAGGGCATTTATATATAGGATGTACCAGCAGCGTATCCACCATGTCCTTATCATTTCATCATTCGTACCGGTACCCAAGCTACCTTAGGTTCTAAATCATGACACACAATTGTACGCGTTATGATTTCCATGCGAGGACTTGGATAATTATGTTCCGGACCATAATTAATATTATCTTCGGATGGTCCGCATAACTCGTTTCATCATGTGGGTTATAAAACATTTAAAACCATCATTTGAAAGAAGCAAACGTTTTGATAACTTTAAACTTAATAAATGTTCGAGTTTATAATTAAAACCGTAAAATTTTCTAAAACATCTTTTATAGCAAAGTTACGAATTTCGGAAATAAAAATGGATTTCTTGAAACAGACATTCGAAATGAATTATGATGATCGAGAATAAACTAAGAGTGGAATATGAAGTTAATCGTGATAGATAAAGGAACTTGATTCATGAGATGATATGCGTAAAATTTTAATTTATAACAATTCTTAAGATAGTTGATAACATGTGAAATCTTTAAAGGTCGTATTCATTAGGACGAAATTCTTAAGACCGAGAGTATAAGTTTAAATGAAGATTTTTGTGAGTTGAGTTTAGTTAGTTTAAGAACTTATGAGATTAAAGAGAAGTTAATCTAAAGTTTATATCCTTTCAAATTGTGAATTTGAGATAAGATTAATTCGATTAAGATATTCTAAAATATTATAAAAATTAGTAATTAATAATCTAATGATTAATGAAAATGCGAAAATATACTCATTTGAATAAATCGTTAATAGATTAAATTGAGAAGCGGATATTCCCGAATCACCGAGATAGTCCTGTTCCAATTAAACCTTCAAAACTAGATAAAATATAAAGTGGGTAATCGAAGATATTAAATTAGATTAAATTGGGAATTCGTGGATTTTTTTTCCAAAATCGATTTAAATATTAGGAAGTATGTAAATCGAATTATCGATGGTTTATAATTGAATTTCAAGTAAATAACAAATACTAAATTAATTGTGATACCAAAATAAAATGTAAACTAATATAATAAAATAAGATAAACGCGAGGCTAGAAATGCATGAACCACCATAACTATCCTAACACTACGAATTTATCATTTGAAACGTTCAAATTTTCAAGGTGTGTTAAAATCAAAGTGGGGAGTTGAAATATTTATGAACCACCGTTTTAATTTCAACTAAATAACGAAACTTAATCACTAAATGGATTTCTATGGGGATTTAATCAAAAAGTCAATTTAATGATAAAGTTAAATGAATTAATGGATGATTTTTTTTAATTTAAAAATGCAAATTAAATTTAGAGAATACATAATAAAAATTTACAACAGTTGAATTTTAATAATAAAGATTTATAAAATGGAAAATAAGTTGTGAAAACCATCATGAGATTGAGGAAAATAAGAGGTAATAAAATATTTATAGTTTTAAAGTTGAGAGTAATGATTGAAATTTATTTGGTAATTTATAGTTTGATAATATGGAAATAAATAAGAAAATATGATTTAAATAATATTTTAATGGATATGAGTTATTATAATATTTCTAGTTCAAGGTATTTTAGTTTTGTCGAGATTGGCGGTCATTTGGTTAACGAAATACAACAGCAAATTCCTTGTCGATTCTAGTAGCAGCAAACTCCTTGTCGATTCTAGTAGTCGAATGGCAATCACGAGAAGCAGGCGAACGACGTTGATTACGATAATTGATTTTTAGGAAAGACATTCTATGAGAACCAAATATGAAACTTTATAAGATGATGGGTAAGTTTCGGGAATGAGTCAATGTGGAATAATAAGCATGCGTATGTATACGTGTATGTATGTATATGACTTAGTGCTAGTGAAGACTCCAGAGCGAGTCAGGGTTTAAAATGATATGTATAAGTTTGAAGCATTTAAGTAAATGAACAGTGTTTATAAAATTTTCCAAGAATAAAATAATCAAACATATTAAACGAGTTGACCTCCCATGAGCTTTCCATGACAATTTGAATGGCCCAACTAGATAAAGCAACATAAAGTTTGTGAATTGGACCTCCCATGAGCATTCCATGGCAATTTATTGGCCCAATTAAAATATCGAGTAACAAACAATTGAGTTGGTCAGCCCATGAGCATGTACATGGCATTTAACCGACCCAACTAAATATCGAATCAAAGAATCAAATATAAGTAGTTGGTGTATCTCGGGACCACCCCGGACGATACGTTCCAAACAAAAAAATCAAATCGAAAATGGTTTTAAGAAATGGATAGTTTGAGTGCCCATGGATTTCCATGGATTTTTCACCCAACTAAGCATTTAAAATAATTTATAAACACAATTTGGAAGTATACCCGTTTAGCCGGTTATGTTTACCACGTAATCGTTTAGCCGATTACGGGTACCACTTAAAGTTATAGTTGTACGAAATTTGTCATACCCCCATGCTTCAAGGTGAAAGAGCAAAAACAAAACACGGGAATTCTTAAGGAATTTCCCACAATAAAAGATAATCTATCAAAATAAAAGATTTAGAAAAATATTTTGAATGTGAGACATAGCCTCGGAATTTGTGTGTGTGCAATAAATAGATAAGATACAATAAAATAAAATAATTAATCTAATTAAGCTGTAAACAATTAAATAGCACATAAGGCAGTTTAGATAGGCACGTATAGGGTTCCTAACATAGGTCTAGGACAGTTTCTAATGACCTATCTTATAACCTTCGGCTCTGATACCAATCTGTCACACCCCAACCTAAGGCGGAAATGCCGGGGCGTGATCCGATTGCTCACAACTCGAAGATACTATCATAAATATAAGTGAGAATATCTAATTAATTATTTTAATGAAAATAATACACATTATTCAATTACAACAAACAATTTAAATATATGAATATAAGCTCAAATTATGATTATCTTGATTATATCCTAAGGTCTTGTCTACGTGTCCAAACTTCAATCTTCAATACAAACAACCTGCATATGCGTATAAAATGGAGTTTGTCAGCATAAAGTTTAATGAGAATATCACCAGTTTTGACACAATGTCACACCCCGGCTCAGGGCCTGGGCGTGACACTCGTAAGTTGGTACCTATTTTGTAATTATATCAGAGTTTAAGGTTGTAAAGTGGAAGACTTAATAAAATATTAATATATTCATAAGGCGGGATTTTTAAAACACCCGTTTGATTTATACAAAAGTGTTTGGAAAATATATCAACGATTTAGATTATTTTAATAATAAAACATCCTTGAGCCATCAGATCGTCTAACGGCTATCTCTCGTCTCCAAACACCTATTCTCCATTACCTGTAAAACAGTTATAAAAATAAGTCAGCAACACATGCTGGTGAACACACTGACACAAAACATTTAAGTTACTTAGTTATCCCCTCGGGTATCTTATGACATGGCCCATCGTGGCTTAGGAAACAACCAAGTTAAATTTACTATTATAAACCTCCAGTTATACTTGAAGCCTCTCAGCGATACCACAGCATCAAGGACTTAGCAACTACTAATATACACGAGATAATCCCCTCTCGGACATTACTTAGGTCCGGCCCAACGTAGAGGAGGCATTAGCAAGTGTGGTGCGTGTGCCCACCGTCTACCCACATATGTAAGGATCCAGACAAACGTATACAATAGCTTGAGGGCCAGTATTACTTTTGTTTATAAAGTTTTAGGGATTTAATCCCATGCAAACATTCAAGACTTGTTTTATAAAAAGTTGGACGTATTCAACTTTCTTCTTGTTTGGTTTCCTTCACTTGTTTGTATAGCCTTGTTATCTCGGACCTATAGTACGTTTCATAAGTACTAGATCAACGATCTAGCTTCAGACCTTTAGTCCGATTGCATAACCTTTACCTTGACATTTTGTCTCTTTATAAATATAAGGACCTCTAGTCCTTTCTTTTGTTATTCATTTATAAACCTTTGTTTCTTCTTCGTGAAGAAACGTATATTCCAAATTTCTTTGTTTATAAGAAATATTTAATAAAATCTTTATATATAATAAAGAAGTATTATTTTATCTATAATCTTGACTTTATGAAAATCTCTTTCCACTTTTATAAAATCAAGGTACGGGCTATATCCCCGACTAGGGTCTAAGCCACTTATAGCATAATAATCGGGTAGAACCCCTACCTTGAATGGCTTATTTATATGAAATACCTATGCTTTACTTGGACAGAACTTCTACTTGAGGGTAAGTCGAGAGAGTATTTAGGTAAGGGTACGGCACACATTTCGAGGTAAAACTTGTCAGGATATCGACATATCAAGATCTTGGCACGTTTATCGAGGTAATGTATGTGTTTTGGAGTGTGTAAGGATGAGTGAGAACCTCCCCATGGCTGCCCTGTTATTACCTGTTAGCCTTACTATCCCTGTACTAAACAATTCCTGAAGTGACGACGTTTGTGTTTTCTTGTAGAATACAAATGGCTTGTGCTAAGAAGACTGCTGGACAAGGGAGTCGCACGAGTCGCCATGGTAGACCACGTGTTACCCAAGTACCCCCCGAGGAAACAATCCACGAGTCTGAGGAAGAGAGAAGCATGACAGTGCGGGATGAAGGGCAGCAGCTCGACCCTGCTATCCAAGATGCCATCACTCAGGCAGTAGCTGCTACGATGCAAACTCACCAACAAGAAGAGTCAACCGCAAGCCGTACTAGAACTGGTGAGGAGATGTGGGAAGGTAGTAAGAAGGATGAAGAGACTGAAGTTGAGGAATCAAGTGAAGATCGGTCTACGAAGGTCAATGCTGGTAAGAGGGGCCGAGGTGGGTGCAGCTACAGGTTGTTCAAAGGTTGAGACCCACCAAAGTTTTCTGGTACAGGGGATGCAATCGCTACTCTCCAATGGATAACCTCAATGGACAAGGTTATCCGAATTAGCGAGTGGTGCCCCAACCAAGCAGTGGGTTTTGCTACCCAATCATTTGGGGAAGAAGCTATGTTTTGGTGGGAGACGGTTGAGCAAAGGAAGACCGCTGTTGAGATCAAGGCCTTGAAGTGGGAGGACCTGAAGGAAATGGTTATGAAGAAATTCTGTTCAGATGCTGAAGTTGAGAGAGCGGAGATGAATTTCCCGAATTTGAGGGCGGGGAAAATGACAAACCGCGAGTACACCACTGAATTTAACTGTATGTCAAGACTAGTGCCCGAGATGGTGAACACTGAAGCTAAGAGGATCAAGTGCTACTTGAGGGGACTGCCACAAAATATCCGCACCTTTGTCCGGGCTAGTAAACCTGCTACTTTTGAATCTGTTGTCGAACTTGCATAAATTTTTTTGATGACCTGGCTGTGGATGATGTAGTGGTGGAAGAGCAGAAGGAGAAGAAGTGGGTTGCTCCTGCCAAGCGACCTGGTACTCAAATGTGGAATCCCAGGGATAAGAAACAGAAGGTGTGGGAGAAAAAGTCATGCAAGACTTGTGGGAAAATGCACAGTGGTGAGTGCAAGTGGGGTAAGAGTAGCGATGTGTGCAGCAAGTGTGGTAAGGCCTATGGAAGGAAATGCAGGCAAGGGTCGAATGCCTGTTATAAATGTGGAATCCCAGGGATAAGAAACAGAAGGTGTGGGAGAAAAAGTCATGCAAGACTTGTGGGAAAATGCCACGGTGGTGAGTGCAAGTGGGGTAAGCGTAGCGATGTGTGCAGCAAATGTGGTAAGGCCCATGGAGGGGAATGCAGGAAAGGGTCGAATGCCTGTTATAAATGTGGAAAGGTGGGGCATTACGCGAACGAATGTAACGCGAAACCCGCCTGATACAAATGTGGAAAGACGGGCCATATAACAAGGGAGTGCACTGATGGTGAAGCTGGCGGAAGCGACAAGAAGGATGCCGAGCAGGCTAGGCCAAGGACCAGAGCCTACGTGTTGACCCAAGAGCAAGCCAAACAAATCCCGGGTGTCGTGACAGGTACATTTTTAGTAAACGGTATTTCCGCTTCCGTAATGTTTGACTCAGGTGCGACCAGGAGTTTTGTAGCTACCTCATTTTGTAAGGCAGCGAGGATGAAATGTTGTCGTGTGCCTGAAACTTTTACGGTAGAGACCGCAAACGAGGCTTTAGTTAAGATTATGAGAATGGTTAAGAGTTGTAAGATAGATTTGGAAGGACACAAATTCCCTGTTACCCTGTACGTGATGACCTTAGGAGGATTTGATGTAGTCCTGGGGATGGATTGGTTATCTGAAGTCGAAACCCAGATAGTATGTACGAGCAGATTGATAAGACTAAAGTCGCTGAATGGCGATACAGTAACGGTTTATGGTGACAAAGAAAGTTCAGGGCTTAACGTCATTTCGATGATCAAAGCCGAAGGTTTGTTAAGGTGAGGGTGCAGTGCCTACCTGGCGTATGTTGTCAAAGCTACGGCCGAGACGAAAGAAGTGAAAGACATTCCGGTAGTGTGTGACTACCCAGAAGTATTCCCTGAGGACCTTCCGGGGTTGCCTCCGGAACGAGAAGTAGAATTCCAGATAGAATAAATACCAGGAGCACAGCCTGTCGCGAAAGCACCTTATCGTCTGACACCGTCCGAGATGAGAGAATTGATGTCCCAGCTGCAAGAACTCCTCGACAAAGGATACAAAAGGCCGAGTATTTCCCTATGGGGCGCACCAGTGTTATTTGTTAAGAAGAAACTGGCATCCACGATGAAGTGTCATGACTGTTTTAATTAATGTTTTTGAAAAGACAATTTGTATGTTAAGACAAAAACAAAGGTTTTGTAATGTGATGTTTGAAGTTTTAAATTATTCTACGAAGTTTTAATTAACTCTGATATTTAGAACTGCGTTTATGAGTAAATCCAACACCAAAGTAGGACTTCCGGGAACGGGGCCTTACACCTATTTATAGAAATTTTCCTGCAACTTCGCGTATCGCGAAGCTGCACTAGCATGTCCCGCATGTCGCTACTGTCTTGCCACATGTCCCGCATCTTCGCGTATCGCGAAGATGCAACTCAGATTCTTCACGTATCTCGAAGATGCAAAACTTCGAATCTGTTCATTTTTGGTCCCTGGTCTTTTGGTAACTTGCCATATCATGATGTCATCTCATCATCCAAAAAAACAAAGGCGAGTGCAAAGTGCACCATCAAAGCGCCACATTGCGCCCATCGCCCTTCACCCGTGCCCATACCCGTGCGCATGCGCGTCGGGTGCTTCGCACCCTCCGCTAGGACTAGGGAGAGTGGTTGGCTACAAAAGAACATTATCATGGAATGTTCTCTCCTTATAAAGTACTTTATATTTCTTTCTTCCTCCGATGTGGGATGGAGTCTCCTTACTCCATTCCTTAACATAAGCTTATTTCCTTATTTTACCCATTATTTATACCATGAATATTTTTTGTCCTTTATCTTTATTATTTGTCAAAATTTGTCCAAAATTTTCGTGATGTTACATCCTCCCCACCTTAGAATGAATCTCGTCCTCGAGATTTGCTTAAGCAGATGCGGGTATTTCTTCCTCGTTTCTGACTCTAACTCCTAAGTAAACTCAGGTCCTCTTCGGGAGTTCCATCGTATCTTGACTAACTTTAGCCTTCGACATTTAAGTTTCTTGACTTGAAAATCTTCAACCTGTAGAGGTTGTTCTACAAATTTTAGATTTTCGTTGATTTTGACATCTTTCAAAGGCATGGTTAAAGTTTTGTCAGCCAGACATTTACGTAAGTTGGAGATGTGAAATACATCGTGTATTCCTTTCATTTATTCTGGCAATCATAAGCGATAAGCAACAGTACCGATTCGTTCTAGTACTTCAAATGGTCCCACGAAACATGGACTTAACTTTCCTTTCTTGCCGAATCGTACGACTCCTTTCTATGGTGATACTTTTAATAAGACCTTATCGCCTACTTGAAATTCCAATGGTTTACGGCGGACGTCTGCATAACTCTTTTGTCGATCTCTTGCCATCTTAAGTCGTTCACGGATTTGTAACACTTTATCCATCGTTTCTTGGACTACTTCGGGTCCAGATATTTGATTATCTCCTGTTTCGGACCAACATACAGGTGTTCTACATTTTCGTTCATACAAAGCTTCAAATGGTGCGGCTTGAATACTTGTGTGATAACTATTGTTATACGAGAATTCCATAAAAGGTAGATGATCATCCCAACATCCGCCTAAATCGATCACACAAGCTCGAAGCATGTCCTCAAGCGTTTGAATTGTTCTTTCGCTCTGCCCATCAGTTTGAGGATGATAAGCAGTGCTAAGATTCAACCGTGTTCCTAACGCTTGTTGGAAACTATTCCAGAAATGAGACGTAAATCTACTGTCTCGATCAGATATGATGGATAATGGTACACCATGTAATGCTACAATGTTGTTCACGTAAATCCGTGCCAATATATCCATAGAATAGGATTCATTGATAGGTAAGAAATGAGCGGATTTAGTTAACCTATCAACGATTACCCAAATAGCATTGTGCTGTCGGGTAGTCTTAGGGAGTTTCGTAATGAAATCCATTGTTATCATCTCCCATTTCCATACAAGAAGTTCAGGTTGTTGAAGCAAACCTGAAGGCTTTTAGTGTTCTGCCTTGACTTGTAAACATGTTAAGCATTTAGCAACATATAAAGCAATATCTCTCTTCATCCCATACCACCAGTAATTTGGTTTAAGATTTTGATACATTTTATCATTACCGGGATGCATCATATATTTTGATTTATGAGCTTCACTCATGATCTTTTCATGTAAATCACCAATAATCGGTACCCAGATTCGGTTCCCAAGTCTGAGTATGTTGTCGTGTCCTTTTCCAGAGAATCAATGGTGTCGTTACACTTTTCTTCGGAGATATGGTTTTCTTCAATTGTTTGTTTCTGAGCTTTCTTGATTTGTTCGATTAGATCTATTTGTAGTTCTAATCTCAAAGCTCGAACTCTTTTGGGTTTCTCACGTTCCTTTTGGCTCAATGCGTCAGCTACAACATTTGCTTTTCCTTCGTGATAGATGATTTCACAGTCATAGTCGTTTAAAGTTTCCATCCATCTTCTTTGACGCATATTAAGTTCCTTTTGATCAAAGATGTGTTTTAAACTCTTATGATCAGTGTACATAATAAATTTGACTCCATGGAGATAGTGTCTCCATAATTTTAAGGCAAAGATTATGGCACCTAACTCTAGATCGTGAGTCGTATAATTCTTTTCGTGTATTTTCAATTGACGAGAAGCATAAGCTATTACTTTCTTTCTTTGCATTAGTACGCAACCCAAACCTGAATGAGATGCGTCACTAAATACAACAAAATCTTCTGTACCTTCTGGAAAGGCCAGTATAGGTGCATTCGTAAGCTTTTGTTTAAGTAAATCAAATGCTTCTTGTTGCTTGGTTCCCCATTCATACTTAACGTTCTTTCGAGTTAATGAAGTTAAGGGAACTGCTATATGGGAGAAGTTCTCGATGAATCTTCTATAATATCCAGCCAAACCTAAGAAACTTCGGACCTCGGTTGGCGATCTAGGAATTTCCCATTTAGCTATTGCTTCAATCTTTGAGGGGTCCACTTGAAATCCATTTGCATTGACGACATGACCAAGAAATTGTACTTCATGCAGCCAAAACTCGCACTTGGAAAATTTTGCGTACAACTTCTCGCTTCGGAGTAATTCAAATAAGATTCTAGGATGGACTTTGTGATCTTCTTCCTATTTAGAATAAATAAGTATATCGTCGATGAATACGATTACAAATTTATCTAAATAAGGCTTACAAACTCGGTTCATCATATCCATAAAAGCGGCTGGGGCATTAGTGAGTCCAAATGGCATTATGGTGAACTCATAATGTCCATACCTTATTCGGAAAGTTGTTTTTGGAATATCTTCTTCATGAACTTTCAACTGATGGTATCCAGAACGTAAATCTATTTTCGAAAAGAAACTCGCTCCTTGCAATTGATCGAATAGGTCGTCAATTCCAGGTAGCGGATATCGATTCTTAATAGTTACTTTGTTCAAGGCTCTGTAATCAATACACATCCTCATGGAACCATCTTTCTTTTTGACGAATAATATCGGAGCTCCCCAAGGTGATGAGCTTGGACGAATAAACCCGTTTTCTAACAACTCATCTAGTTGTTTCTTCAATTCCTTCATTTCTGTTGGAGCCAAACGATAAGGGGATTTGGCTATTGGAGCTGTTCCAGGCATTAAGTCTATTATGAATTCGACATCAGAAAATTCGGATACTATAGGTACGTCTTTGATTTCCTTCGGTTTTGATTCTTCTGTTACATAAGCCATGAATGCTAAACATCCTTGGTTTAAGCATTTGTTAGCTTTCATAATGGAGATTATGCTAATCTGACCAGCATCTTTGTCGCCCGCGATTTGAATTGTTCGTTTGTCAGGGGCTTGAAGTTTGTAAGTCCCGTGGAGGATCTTTCAATATTATATCAACTGATCTTGATGTTGGTGCGGAAATCCAACACAAGATGATTCAAGAACAAATATCCAGGAGACACAGAACACAAAGGACTGCTTCAAAACACACGTTATTATTAACGTCGGGTGATTAAGCACTTTGCTTACAGTACTCGTCTAATACACAAATGATACTAGACTGCCAAAAACCCCAATTGAACAACCCCCTAAACCCTATACAAGAGATTTATATATAAGGTAGCCAACATACTAGCCCAACAAAAGCCAAAAGCCCACCGAGAATCATAAGGAACTCGGTTTACATACAAAACACAAACTAAGCCCAAAGTACAAGCATAAACCACAAAATATAGCCCAACATTCTCCCCCTTGGTTTATTGCTTGATCACAACTACTTCAGGTATAGACGATCAGTGTGCTTCTATACCTTCATTTAGACCTTTCGGCGTATATACTGTGACTCCTAAATAGACACTTGGAAGTTAAGTGTCTTATTTAGGGCCTTTATAAAAACCTGGCTAGTAATCCAGCACAGGTCATGCTACTACCCATATGAAGTAGATGAACATGACTTTTTTCATCATGAATAGCAGCAAGCATTAGGCTTGATTGACTCAGAAAAGTCGAACACGATGTATCTTTGGTAGACCCAACAAGTCCTCGGTCAAGGTTTGACCGAGAATGCTTCAAAACCTCTCCAACACGAAGATCTCTGTGATTGATCAAAAGAATCTGATCAGTCCATGCCGAGAACCTCATAGCACTACTCATCATCTTAATCATACCACCAATCACCATTTATGACCAAACCTGTAACTACAATCAATGACTAAACCTATAATCAGTAACTTCAACAGAGAACAAACAAACCTTCCGAATAATGAATCGATCAAATCTAATAACCACCGTAAACCCTTCAACCATAATAGATTTACTTACCTTTTAAAGATGTCTACTTGAAAGAACAAGAAGACAAGAAATGATGTATGGCGGCAAGTAGGCGAAAGATATGATGGTTATAATGAGAGAAGATTTTGGAAGATTATAGAAGTTGTGAGTTTCAAGAATAATCAATAAGTAGTAATGAGTGCCTTTTAAACTACCTGGTCACATCAAACTTGACCGAGAACATTTAATTACCGAGAACATATGGCCGAGAACCAAGTACTGAAAGTAGAGAACTCACAAAATTGAGTTTTCTGGGCCACAATGATCTGGCCGAGAACAAAGAAGAGCCGAGAACACTATTAACACAAACAACTTGGGCCAGAGCTGACAGGACTGAGAACACAGAGATATGGATACATTTGGCCCAACTGAATGGCCCATGACATTTTGCAACCGTCAAATAATAAAAAAAAACAAGTCCCGATTCATGTGAAAACGATTTCTTAAGACATTTGTTTCGACACAAGTAAACATGAGGTAAAAATTAAAAATAAAATATAATTAGAATAAAAACTAAACAAAAACAAAAATGATTTACCCATCAGGCCTTCAGTAGAATTAACATATTTTGGGATCAAATTTCAGCTATTTTAAAACAAACAACACCTTTTTATAAAAAGATCCGAACATGAAATCATATTGATTAAGATACTTTCACAATGATTCATTTTCAGCATTATTGTGACATAGTGAAAAGATTGATAGCAGGTAATTTTTATGATTTTCATTGCACTAGTGATATGATTAGATTCAATTAGGCATAAAGCTTACATGGACATCACTTGTGGACCGGACCTATGATGCCCCTTATCTATTCTCAAGGCGTATTTGGCTTCCCCAGATCACCCCAATTTGACTCCAACCCCCTAGTACTTGATCAAAATACTTTTCTCTATAAAAAATGATTTTAAGCTTTAAGGTTGCACGTTGGACTTACATGCCATCCGGACTTACAAGCCTCACATTCACAAGAGCTATGAACCTTTGAAGTTGAGTTTCCAACGACTCTCCCAAAACATGATTAAACATATTGAATTTCTTTCGCAGCAGGTCTTGGCGACTTCTCTTTATGTCTTCGTTTCCTTCATACACCTCAATTAACGCCTCCCACAACTCCTTAGCAGATTGAAGTTCTCTAAACCTAGAGCAATCTCAGGTGAGAGTGCCATAGTTAAGGTTGAGAGAGCCTTTTCATCCTCTTCAATTTTAGCAAGATCATCATCATCGTACATAGCAATAGGCTTCACAACAACCTCAGTTGAGTTTTCACGTTGATACGTGATGATTAGGGGTCCCCTAACTATGCTTCTCCAGATTTTTGCATCTTTCATCTTAACATACTTCTCGAATCAAAACTTCCACTCACAGAACCCCTCATGAGACAGTACACGAGGCACACGAGTGGTGGTACCCATTATGGAATCCAGTTCTTGATGGAGTGAAGCATTGGATGACACATTACTGTTAGTTAATTGTTCCATTTTAGTTTAATCAGTCCAAAAGTAAATTTTTAAGTCCAGAAACACTCTAAAGTCCAATACACAAAGCCCAAATCGAATTGATCAAGCCCAACTAAGTTCACAGTTTGCTTTGACCGAAAACAAGCTTTGACCGAGAACTACGAGTGTTGACTGAGAACCACCGTTATTGACCGAGAACCACCAAAATTTACCCGAGAACTGGATATATTGATTAAGATTTGCAACTAACTGAATCCCGTGAATTATGGGATTCAAATTTGTTTCCAAATTGACCAAATCTCTAATCAAGAATAAACCCTCTTCTTCTTCTCCGATTAATAACTCGCCGGAAAACAACAAAACCACCAAACGATTAGGTCTTGAATCCGTTGATATCACAATAACGAGCCTGAATAGGTCTAAGGCTCTGATACTAATGGTAAGTCCCGTGGAGGATCTTTCAATATGATATCAACTGATCTTGATGTTGGTGCGGAAATCCAACACAAGATGATTCAAGAACAAATATCCAGGAGACATATAACACAAAGGACTGCTTCAAAACACACGTTATTATTAACGTTGGGTGCTTAAGCAATATGCTTACAGTACTCGTCTAATACATCAATGATACTAGATGGCCAAAAACCCCAATTGAAAAACCCCCTAAACCCTATACAAGAGATCTATATATAAGGTAGCCAACATACTAGCCCAACAAAAGCCCAAAGCCCACCGAGAACCATAAGGATCTTGGTTTACATACAAAACACAAACTAAGCCCAAAGTACAAGCATAAACCACAAAATATAGCCCAACAAAGTTCTATGGTTTTCTTATGCAGATGATACGGGCATGGTTGTCGAATAACCAGTCCATACCTAGACCTATGTCAAAGCCTGCTAATGTCATAGGTAGTAATTGTACAGGTATGACGTAACCTGCTAATAAGATCTTTCCATTTTCTAAGGTCTCGGAAATTTTAACTATCTCACCACTGGTCGTCTCAACGTTTATGGTTTTATTTAATATCCTTAAAGGTTCGTTTAATAGACTACAAAATTTATAATCTATAAAACTTTGATTTGCACCAGAATCAAATAAAAATCTTGCGTAAACATTATTGACTAAGAACGTACCGGTGATGGTTTCCGGTATGTTGGCAGCCTTCTGAGTGTCAAGTACAAAGACTCGTGCATTCCCCTTCTTTCCTTCATTCTTAGTTCCGCTTCCCCAACACCTCCAATACCTCCACTCCCAGTAACATTCTTCTTAGGACATTCAAAGCTAAGATGCATCATCTCCTTGCAGTTGAAGCAAGTCATCTTGTTCTTCCAATAGTCAGCAGTGGCATGTCCTAGCTTCTTGCATGTGTCATAGATGACAGATGTAGACACTGCGAACCAGCATCGACCTAAATGATGCCTCTTACAAATTTTGCACAACGGGTAGTTGGAATTAAAACCACCCCTTCTCCTATCCACATCTTTTCCTTTGAAACGGTTATTTCCTTTTCCTTCCCTGTCATTTGTCGAATATTCCTTCTTGTCCTCTTCTTTGTTGCGGATCAAACCATTCATCAAATAACCAGCCAACTCCTTGGCGGATTCGGCTGTCTGTGGTAGATGAGACCTCACCATGTCTCGTATCTCTCTCGGTAAACCCTATATGTAGCGGGTTACCTTGCTCGATTCAGGTGTTACCAACTATGGCACAAGTCTACAATATTCTTGGAACTTGGTATTGTAGTCTCTCAGATTAGTGCCGACTACCTTGTGATTCAAAAACTTGGTTTGAACTAAGTCTGTTTCATGCATCAAACAATACTTCTGCATAATCAGATCTTTAAATTCTTCCCACGTCAACTGATACATGGTTCTTCTTCCTCTTGCCATCAACAGAGTGTTCCACCACTCTAAGGCTTCCCCCTTTAAACAACTGTGTCGTGTACTGAATCTTTTCCTCCTCAGTAGATTTGCTTATTATTATAACAATTGATTCCATTTTTTCGAGCCATCTTATGGCGGCTATGGCTCCTTTGTTGCCATAAAACTCTTTCGGCCCACAATTCTTAAAGTCTTTAAACAAACAACCTTCGATTCGTAACTTTTTCTTAAAGGTTTGGTGGATCTTTTCACCATTAGTTGATCCTTGATCACTTCCTTCATTTTGAGGGGTAGGATGAGGACGGGATTTGGATTTGACAGACTTACTAGTTTGTCGGTTCTCACTTTGGTGGACAGATTTTTCTTTCAAGGTGGGTATTAAGGTATTCATGGCATTAATCATTTCTTGCATTTCGGTTATTAGTTGCTCATGATTTTCTTGAGCATGCTCAGTTTTTGAATCGTTGCTTTCAGCGTTCGAAGCTTCCTTATTTTGGAAGGGATTATTTTGTTTTGACATTCTGAAATTATAAGAAAATTAACTCATTACTTAAAAGTTTTTATTTATATCACAAATAGGAGTACATTATGACAATGACAACCCCTATTATCATGATCTTAACGATACCATCATAAGTACAACGGACTTATTCTAGGAACAACCTAGTACTACTACAACGGAACAAGGAAACAAACGACGCAAATACAACGAAGCGGGGGAACAAACGGTAAGATGAGTGGGATCCTCAATCCTTCATATATTTCTTGATTATCTTCTTCAACTTACTACACTTGTGTAGTAACTTCCTTTCAACCTTCTTCTTTTTGCTACTTTCCGTAGCCATCTTTTTCCGTAACTCATCGGTCTCATGAAGTGCCCAATCCAGATGCTCTTCTTGGGACTGAGGGATCAGACTTGGGTATCCGTATTGAGGCAGTGGGTCACGGTATCCCATCAGGACTGTGTCATAATGGTTCCTTGGATACGGTGGTGGTCGACTGGATTCAACTGGCATGTTGTGAAAAACTTCCGCAGCCTCTTCTTGCTGCCTGATTTCCTCTGCTTGTTCCGAGATGGTTGGAACGACACCAGTGAAGGATGGAAAACCACATGTAAGTGCTTGGACATACGGATCTTGTGGATCATAATGAGGAGATAGGTGAAACAACGGTTGCTGACAACCCATGTTGGATGGACAGTCACATCCCGGGTGATTTTGCACCTCATAGTTTCTCTCATCAATGCTCGTCTCCTTTGAAGCTTCCACTTCTGGTTCTTCTTCCGAATCTTCTTTTGATTCTTCTTCTGGTTCTTCCTCCACTTCCTCTTCTGGCTCAACTTCCTCTTCGGGGTCTTCTTCTGGTTCAACTTCCACATTACTTTTATTCACCTCCATCCGAATGGTTTCCGGTTGCATTACTCTCATCTTGGGTCTTCTTGATGGACCTGAAACAGAATCATGAGGAGAATCTGTGTGGTTATAGACTGGGGTTCTTGGGTCAGAGTAAATCTACATCCATCTTGGTGTACCCTCCTTGGGATCAGACTTAGCTGGCTCGTCAACCTCCATGTTATTGGAAAGATGATTCTTCGGGGTAGGCGGGTCACTTGGAACATTGATGGGCATTTGTTCCGTGCCTGGGAAGTGAATGGGTTGACTTCCATATGGGACCACTGGTGTGAGGGGTCTGTCTTGGTCGAAGAAATTAGTGTAGTAGTCATCACTTTCACCGTCAGGAGGAACGATGGGTTCCGGATGTCCAGCCTGTCTCATCTCTTCATAGAAGGATTCTATCATCTTTTTGAGTGCTGACATCTATAAGGATTAGAATAATAAGAGATTGGAAAGAATACCAACCTATCTTATCCTTATAATATAATAAATATTGAAACTTATCTCTGATCAAAGCTTAGGTATACTTATATACCTAATTCTCTAAGATCGATGGCTCTGATATCAACACTTGTCACACCCCGGCTCAGGGCCTAGGCGTGACACTCGTAAGTTGGTACCTGTTTTGTAAATATATCAGAGTTTAAGGTTGTAAAGCGGAATACTTAATAAAATATTATTATATTCATAAGGCGGGATTTTTAAAACACCCGTTTGATTTATACAAAAGTGTTTGGAAAATATATCAACGATTTACATTATTTTAATAATAAAACATCCATTGAGCCATCAGATCGTCTAACGGCTATCTCTCGTCTCCAAACAACTATTCTCCATTACCTGTAAAACAGATAGAAAAATACGTCAGCAACACATGCTGGTGAACACGCCGACACAAAACATTTAAGTTACTTAGTTATCCCCTCGGGTATCTTATGACCCGGCCCATCGTGGCTTAGGAAACAACTAAGTTAAATTTACTATTATAAACCTCCAGTTATACTTGAAGCCTCTCAGCGATACCGCAACATCGAGAACTTAGCAAATACTAATATACACGAGATAATCCCCTCTCGGACATTACTTAGGTCTGGCCCAACGTGGCGGAGGCACTAGCAAGTGTGGTGCGGTGTGCCCACCGTCTACCCACATATGTAAGGATCCAGACAAACGTATACAATAGCCTGAGGGCCAGCATTACTTTTGTTTATAAAGTTTTAGGGATTTAATCCCATGCAAACATTCAAGACTTGTTTTATAAAAAGTTGGACGTATTCACCTTTCTTCTTGTTTGGTTTCGTTCACTTGTTTGTATAGCCTTGTTATATCGGACCTATAGTACGAGAATAACGTTTTATAAGTACTAGATCAACGATCTAGCTTCAGACCTTTAGTCCGATTGCATAACCTTTACCTTGACATTTTGTCTCTTTATAAATATAAGGACCTCTAGTCCTTTCTTTTGTTATTCATTTATAAACCTTTGTTTCTTCTTCGTGAAGAAACGTATATTCCAAATTTCTTTGTTTATAAGAAATATTTAATAAAATCTTTATATATAATAAAGAAGTATTATTTTATCTATAATCTCGACTTTATGAAAATCTCTTTCCACTTTTATAAAATCAAGGTACAGACTATATCCCCGACTAGGGTCTAAGCCACTTATAACATAATAATTGGGCAGAACCCCTACCTTGAATGGCTTATTTATATGAAATGCCTATGCTTTACTTGGACAGCACTTCTACTTGAGGGTAAGTCAAAAGAGAATTTAGGTAAGGCTACGGCACGCATTTCGAGGTAAAACTTGTTGGGATATCGACATATCAAGATCGTGGCACGTTTATCGAGGTAATGTATGTGCTTTGGAGTGTGTGAGGATGAGTGAGAACCTCCCCATGGCTGCCCAATTTATAGAAATTTTCCTGCAACTTCGCGTATCGTGAAGCTGCTTCGCTGACTCGCCGCGTAGGCTTGCCACGTGCCGCTACTGTCTTGCCACGTGTCCTGCATCTTCGCGTATCGCAAAGATGCAACTCAGATTCTTCGCATATCGCAAAGATGCAAAACTTCGAATCTGTTCATTTTTGGTCCCTGGTCTTTTGGTAACTTTCCATATCTTGATGTCGTCTCATCATCCAAAAATAAAAAGGCGGCTCGTGGCGATGCAAGCGTGCGAAGTGCAAAGTGCGCCATCAAAGCGCCACATTGCGCCCATCGCTCTTCACCTGATCCCGTGCCCGTGCGCGTCGGACTAGGGAGAGTGGTTGGCCACACAAGAACATTATCATGGAATGTTCTCTCCTTATAAAGTACTTTATATTTCTTTCTTCCTCCGATGTGGGATGGAGTCTCCTTACTTCATTCCTTAACATAAGCTTATTTCCTTATTTTACCCATTATTTATACCATGAATTTTTTTAGTCCATTATCTTTATTATTTTTCAAAATTTGTCCAAACTTTTTGTGATGTTACACATAACAATATAAATAAGCATAACGTGATAAGTGCGGTAAATGTAATCAAACCGTAAACAAGTATGTAGACCGTTGCCAAGAGAATCGGGCGTTGGTCACTAGCAAGAACACTTGCTATATGCTTGATTGAATAGTAATCCCAATATACGATTGATTGAATGGTAACATAGGTAAGCAAGTAGCACGTATATTTGATTAAATCACTCACAATAACACGTATGCATTTGTTTGAATATATATATATATATATATATATATAGTATGAAATACGAATACGTACGCATATGTCCCCAAAACGTTTATAAAACTTGGTAAAATAGGGGAATGATAAACTCACCTTAAATTGATTACTAAACACGATTAAACGAGCTAACGAATAAGAGAGTCGTCCACTACATGTCAAACAATATATATAATTCAGAATCTGAGATTCTAGGATATGATAATACAATTAAAAGCAACTCGTGGCCACTGGAATCAATCCAAACGGACGTTTAGAACTCAAGTTATGTTTGTTTTAAGATTTAAGCGAGCCGGTACTGACCAAAATCTGAACAGTGAGTCGGAAGTCAGGTTTTGGTCAGTAGCCTTAAAATATCGTTACAAGAATAAAATTCTTCTAGACCGAACATTGGTTCTGACCAGAAGCATGAGAAATTGATTGGTCAAAGTTGTTGACTATTATGCCCTCAAACGGGTTTGAGTCCAATTGAGCACCGAGACTCTCTCAATCAGCAAAATTGATTGAGGGCATTTGTTCTACAGATAAAAATCTACAATATTGAAGAAGACAACTTACCCGAATGATGAATGGAACAAGAGATAATCGAGTTCAAAGGGTCTTGAAGCTTGCAAGTCAACGTAGCAATACGAACATGATGAATTCGTGAAGAAACCGACAATGAGGAAAAGAATTTCATGGATTGTAGCTATGGGGGCTGGTATTGAAGTAATAATTTAGGGTTTTATGATATGAATTATTTAAATATTAAGGGTTAAGACTTGTTTATTAGGAAATAACTATTTTAGGAAACCGAATAATCAATTAATGACAAAATCGGGTATGAAAACTTAAAGAATTCGGTTTGGACAGCTATAAAACGAAAGTGGAATGTTTATAACATTAGTTGACATGTCTTGGAGCTTAAGTTTCGTTAATTTAATCGAAAATAGGAAAAAAAAATTGACAAAATTAGTCCCTGTGGTTCCCTAAAATTCGATTTTTAGTCGTTTTAAGCAATTTTAAAGGTTTTTAAGGACTATTTGGCATGATTAAAAGATATAAAATTATAAAATAAGTTAAACCAAGTTAAAAACCAATAAATACAAGTTATAAATAGTTCGAAAGATCCGAATTACATTCTCGAATCGGTTTAAACAAATACGAAAAATTCGAGATGTTACAGTAGAGTAATTATTGAATATGCTTCTTCATCTTCCTCAAATATCCACGACCACTTTCTTCAATTGGTAAATTCAATTAGCTTCAATTGATGTATTACTTTGACTCACAGGTTTTAATTGAGCAATCAATGATTCATAAAAGATTCAATTTGAGTCACAAAATTGTAACCTAGGAATGACCGACAGCAATACGAATGACGACCGGTGGCCAGAATCTGACGAATGCGGACGGTGACGAAATTGATATGCGGTTGACGGTGGGGATAATTTTCAAATTTCTTCCTTCATCTCAACAGTTATGCTCCTAATTATTTGAGTCTTCTACAAGATCACAATCGTAGTTTGTTTTTGCAAACAAATCTCTATTTGCCTAATTTTGAAAATTCCGAGGTCTTGATAATTTTCAAATTTGCCAACTTTGTCTTTAATCAATTCGGCATCAATGATTTAATCACATTCGCCCTAGAATGTCCAGCGGCCTTCAAATTGCTTACACGTGCTTTACCTACACATAATACCCAAGTTTAAAAACATTAACCCATTTTATACAGATTGATTACCTACACAACCCCACACATGCGAAGATTCCCTACACAGTTAAGACATTAGCATTAGTAGTTGCACACATTACATATACTAGATTACCTACACAACCCTACATGAACATGCTATATATATTATAATATTAAATAAGATTAGCACACTAATACACAATAGTTAACAACTATTTTTATTTTTAACTAATAGACAGTATCAAAATAAGTCATATACTTGAAATCCAAAATATATGATAATTAAAAACACACAAAATCTAAACAGATATTGTCTTAGGTTTTCCCAACGCAACGAAACATATATTATCCTACATATTAACACAGGTAGTCCTACATCACCAAAATTTAGAGCGTTCAAGTCTAAAGTATGTGTTATTGGTCTTCCTACATAAACTTACCTACAAACCTTAAATTTAGTACTACACACAAAAAAACCTCAACATTTTATCCATGTTTGGTGGTGTACCTGTTTATATATGTTATTGGTGTAGGATAAAGTCAATTGGTATCACATGTATACAACAAGTAACAACAAACAAAATCAAAATGAATGTTGTCTTAGGTTATACATTATTCCAACACTACGTAAAATAGTTTTTCCGACACAATAGAACAAATGTTCCTACATAACTAAAGTTAAGAATGGGAAACCCCAATATTGTTTTTAGCTAAACACAATTTAAGCAATTAACCATCCATTTTCGATTTTAGTATCTTCTACTACTATTATGAAACAAACTTCGTCGACCTATAATCTTTTCATTATACAAATCGCTACATACAAAACCCTACTTTTATACCAAAATCAATAAATTGAGTAATTGACAAATCGACAGACAAATTGCGAAATCGTTTATGAAATCAATTATTCAATTAAAACCTAAAAAAAACTAAGGGCCCGTTCTTTTCACAGACTTTTTTTAAAGGATTTGGAATTGGAATTGGAATTGGATTTGGATTTGGATTTGGATTTGGAATGGAATGGAATGGAATGTTTGAGAATCCCTTTCATGTGTTTGGTTAGTTAATATGTGTTGGAATTGGAATCTTCTTCATTCTCGGTTTTTTTTTCTTTTTTGTGAAGAACGAGGACAACGAAGGAAACGTTTTAGTTTTTTTACATTTTTCGTTTTCGATTTATATTTTGAGTTATGATTTTTTTATTATTTTTTTTGAATTTTTTTTAGGGGTTTTTATTAACAATAAAAGCCCCTCCAAAAAAAATTCAAAAAAATTAATAAAAAAATCATAACTCAAAATATAAATCAAAAACCAAAAATGTAAACAAACTAAAACGTTTCCGTCTTTGCCCTCGTTCTTCTTCTTCTTCAAATTAAAAAAAAAAACGACTCAAAACCCGTTTTGACCCGTTCTAACCCGAGCCTTTTGACCTAACCCGTTCCGACCCATGACCCATTTCGACCCAACCCATTTGCCACCCCTAGTGATTAGGGTTAATAAAACAATTCTTTATTTTCCATAACAATCCTTATAAAATAGGTGGGATTTTAAATCCTATGAAATGTGGGATTTGATGGGATTTAGTTTCCATTCCCATTCTTTCATTTAATGAAACGAACATATCAATTCATGGGATTTAAAATCCCATTTCTTAGAATTCCTTCCAAATCCTTGAAACGAACAAGACCTAAGAACAAAACCCTAACCTTTATCGGGATACTACCTTCGGACACAAAAACCCTTCATATACATGTGACGACCAATCTTCAACAAACTAATTAAGATTTATGAATTAGGTTGGTGACGATTTCCGGCTAGAGTGGGAGTTTTGGAAGGTTGGTGTTGATTGATGATATAATAAGCTAGAAATGTGGGATATGATACGTTTCAAACCACGAATCCATACAAGAAAAATACCAAATTACCCTTTTAGTACTAAATCCATTAATATAAGGAATCTAAATATTACAATATTGCCATGTTTAATGTAGGCCATAGATCAAACACAATCAATGGTCGAGATTAATTTCTCACACGTCTTACATTAATATCATTTATCCGCTGAACCATCCCCTATATATATATATATATAGGGTAAGGCTAAAATGAAAACCCATTTGAGTTGTGAAAACCCGTAAAAACCTTATGTAACATCGTTTTTTTTTGTTACATGTAATATATATTGTAACATTTAATACAAAACATCGAAAGATAAAAAAAAATGTTTTGCTATTTTTTAACATTTTTTTACTAATTTTTATATATGTTTTCAGGAGAGAGAAAAAGTTATATTTACATTTTTTATTCACTTTAATTGTGGACCACAAGATTTAAACATTAATTAAAAACATATGGTTGAGAATGAGTTTCTAGAGTTTTCACAACTCAAGTAGGTTTTCATTTTATATTTAGCCTATATATATATATATGTTTAAGTTCATGAGAGAAATGAGATTACTGTGAGAAATGTGATAAATGAATATAGGCCACTAGTTTTATTTTAAGTTTTAAATGTTTAAAAATAAATAAAAAAATGTAAATGCAACAATAAATGCATTATCTCTCTTCAATTAATACAACTAATATAACCATAATAAATCTTCTCTAATTAATAAATATCAAAACATTATATTTTTTTTCAATTGATATACTTAGAAAAATTATTGTTATAAATAATAATAAAAAATATCATACCAATGTGTTCATTATATATAAACAATAAATATACAACATACACAAAATTTTATAAACTACACTTGTTTTGAGCAATAAAAATATACAACATACAAAAAAGTATACAACTTACATATATAATTCGACATCAACAATTATATAAATTAGACAAAGATACACATATCCTATATGTGTGTAGGTTATATGTTTTTCATGTGTAGGTAATATGTTTTCTTGTTCTTAGAGCAAATGTATGTTATATGTTTTTGTGTAGGTTTTATATTTTTATTGACATTTAATGCTAACATATGTAAGATAGTTTTTTGTATTATTCATCACAATGTACCTACGTGTTGATGGATATTGATATATTGAGTTGAAAGAAATTGGCTTTGGATAGAAAAAAATATTTAATGTATGAATAAATGGTATTTGTGTAGGATAACATTTTCGAGTGTAGGTTATATGTTTTTTGTGTGTAGGTTATACGTTTTCGTGTGCGTGTGTAGTTTATTAATGCTGAATTTTGTATGTCGGTTATATGTTTTCTTATTCTTAGAACAAGTGTAGGTTATATGTTTTTGTGTAGGTTGTGTACTTTTTTGTTGATATTTAATGCAAACACGTGTAAAATAGTTTTTTGTACTATTCATCACAATGCAAATACGTGTTGATGGATATTAATATATTGAGTTGGAAGAAATTGGTTTTAGATAAAAAGAAATTTTAATGTATGAATAAATTGTACTTGTGTAGGATAAAAATTCAAGAGAGAAAAAATAAGTTATAAAAATAAATGAATTCTTAATATTTTTTAAATATAATAATTTGATTATTTATTTTAATTAAATAGATAACTATCGTATTTATTAGTTATATTAATTAAACAGAGAACATGCATTAATACTTTCCTTATTTATCTTTAAGCATTTAAAACCTAAAATAAAATTAGTTGTCCATATTCATTTCTCACATTTCTCACAGTAATTTCATTTCTCTTCTGAACCATCCCCTATATATATATATATATTATAGATAGAGTGATCTGTTCTAGCTTAACCTACTTTTTCCTGACAAAAAATTCTAAATCCCCAAGGTATACACCGATGAATACTATTTTAAGAATTGTAACGTAGGATTAGGTTCAAATAAGAAGTTTGATTTTCCTAATAAGGCTAGGAAGGAGGGTATTTTAGTCAACACTTTAATCTCAAAACCCACTTACTTTAATCTCAAAACCCACTTAAATTAATTTCAAAAACCCACTTACATAAAACCCAATTACATCTTCACTCATCTCCTACAACCACCACCACTCCACCGCCCACCGCCACCACGACCGTCACCCACCGCCACCACCTTGCCGGAAAAGTCCGAAAAAACACAATGAAAAACGCTATGAAAAATACAATGGAAAAATACACTATGAAAAAAAAAACAATGATAAAAACACAATAAAAAACACAATGTAAAAAACATAATGAAAAAAAAACACAATGAAAAATACTATTGTATAACACAATTTTGTAAAACGCAATTCGGTAAAACACAATTTGTAAAAAACCCACTATTTTTTTTTAATTTTTATATTACAATATGGTACTCATATAAAAGATAAAAAGACACTCGTTATTATGGTGAATTTGTTTTTCAATAAAAACGTCGTAAAAAAAAGTTATGGACGTTTAAAAATGATAGGGGAATTTGGCATGTGCCTTGCCATGTGGAAAGAGAAAGTCAATAAATGTGTTATTCCTTTTATACCCTTCCCCTTATGTTCACATTTGATTTCCCCTTAAACTAATCTCAACCATCCATGTTCAAAATCAATGGACAAGATTACTTCTTATTATTCCTATAAAAAGTATACTTCCTATTATAACCTAACTCTTGTAACGTATTCAATAATTCACAATTCTGGTGTTTTTAAATTATTTGTTGGTTCTCATGGAAATTAGTCACTATATAAAATAATGGCCACTGGCCACGACTACTTAAAAAGATTTGGAAGTTTTTTTTTTAAACGATTTGGAAGTTGATCAATATTTGGTGGACTTTAGACTTTTATTTCGATTTATTTATTAAGAGCACTACAAGATAACACAAGAGTAAACATCATGAGGTGGCGTCTGACATATGGACCATACTTAATTACGCGTAAATTGTATCCACCCAAGCCGATATCAATCATACTTGCGGGTATAAACATCATGAGGTGACGTCTGACCTTCTTTGCGGGATTATCTTTTGTCAAATTGAAAAAAGAAACAACTTGTTTTTATATTTCGTATAATTTTATATGCATTTTTAGGGAAAAACCTCAAAATAATCACATAGACTAATTCATTTCAACTTTAATCATTAGTTTCACAAAATCCCCAAAATAACCATCAGAACCATCACCGCCGACGGTTCTTCGTCAGCCGTTGACGATTTAATGGTTGCAATTGACGAAACTTTCTGGCCTTCAAAAACTCACCACATGTCATCAAATTCAGTCAGTCTAACGGAAGTGATGATGGATCTGATGAAAGTGATAACGAAACCGACGAAACGTTAAACAATCGGACCAACATTAAACATGTCATGGGTAAGCTCTACTTTGTTCGTAAAGATTAAGAGCATTGACAACAGGTCCTGCATATTATTGTTGGTGCTCTTTCTATATTATATAGATAGTAGTTTTAAGTGGTTTTCCGTGGAGGAGATTGTCTATGAGTAAATTTGGAGAAACATTATTCGATATCTGAAGAGGTATGTACCCGCCTCAACATCGAGCGGGGCGGGTCAACCCACAAGATATATACAAGACATTAGAGATCAAAGATAATTGTCAAGGCACAAAGCCAAAACTTATGAGCACAGCGCATATCGCATATGCTCAAGCATCACATGTTTGCACATATCACATATGCTCAAGCATCACATATGCTCATGCATCACATATGCTCGCGCGTATCACATGCTCACGCATCATATATGCTTATGCATATCGCATCGTGCGTGGCGCATCCGCGCGCGGCGCATATCACATGCTCGCGCATCATACATGCCCACCCAATGCGCAGTTGCGCATGGCGCAGCTGCATGTGGGGCATCCGCGCGTGACGCGTATTACATGCTTGTGCGTATCACATCTGCGCGTGAGAATAAAGAGAAGACCTCGCGCATCCTCAGGATGGGCGCATATCACACATGCACATAATCAACCTCGTCCTTATCCAAATCAGGATTAGGGCAACCTTGATTGTGCACGTCAGACAACCTTCCAGAAGGCATCTTTTTAAGGAATAAGGATATGCTGATGTTGACAGCTGCTAAATGAAAGGTGGACAGCTCAGCATGACTCATGGGTTACCACGTGATCATAACCAACGAAAAAGCACCAGGTGTCTCCAGGGACACGTGGCGCAAATCGATTGGAGGAGGCCAACAAAACCCTAATTTGGTCTCAGCTCAATCAGTGGAAACCCTAGCACTATAAATACATCATAACGTACACAGTTACAGACACATTGATTCACATTGAAGCATATTCAATTACATTCACTGACAGGCAGCCCTAGTCAGTTACTTTCTCATACACAGAGAGACAATCATAGAATCATACAGAGTAACCTACAGTATTCAGCTATTAAGCAATACTCTCCCAATTCCCTTACTCTCACATTATTATCTTCTCCTACACATACTTATTCTCACGCCGGAGGGTTACCCCAAAGAGGACCCCTCTGTCCCTTTCTGAGGGGTAAGTAACGGCGCTGTTCGTTTTGTAGGTGGAAGAACATTGATCCAGACGAACCATCGGTGAAATAGTATAGTCACACCCGAGGAAAGTAGATCTGCTACCAGTGAGTAGATCCACGTTTCTTCATTGGCGCCATCCACTGTTACAAACAACAATCAGATCTCATCAGATCTACAAAAAAAAAAAAAAAAAAATCAATCACCATGGTTTCTGGCGTTCATAACGTTGATCAAGTTCTGGAGGATATTGAACGTGGGGATGTTAATGAGGGACAGCAGTTCCTGAGGGGGCCGCGTAATTCTACGCGCCCCACCAGTAGCCGTCCCTTCATCACAACTCCTCACGGGCAGACTGAAACTCCTCCAGACGATCTCAAGTTACAAAATCTTGCCGGCGCAAAACAAAAAGGACCAATGGGTCCAGAAGACGAAGCTAATGATCCTAAAGAATGGCTCATAAACGAGCAGCGGCGTCTAATGGAAAAGTACAATGAAATGGTCAAACAGAAAAAGCCAGCCGACCAAACACAAAGGCAAGTGTTTGATAAGCAAACTACAAAAAGGCCGCGCGCGCCGGAAGACGGACATTCTGTTCACACTGCACAAACTGAGTTCAGTGATGAAGAAGTGCATAGCATGAGGAAGACACGTGATACTCATGCAGGAGGCTCACAACTCCGCGCGCCTGTGAACATGGCGCCTGGAGCCAGAGCAGATCTGGATCTGCACATGCCGTACAGCCCGCCAGTGAGGGGGCAAGTGGACGTAACCACGCTGTACAGGCCGGCCATCTTAGTGAAGCACTCAAAGTTTACTGCGCGCATCGCGCAGGCTCCCATCCAGCACAAGACCAAGATGCCAAGTGGTCTGGGCAAATATGATGGCACAACAGATCCAGATGACTTTTTGCAAGGTTTCTATAACACGGGAAACCTAGAGAGCTGGACGATGCCAACATGGTGTCATATGTTTGCTCGCTGCCTCACGGGCGCAGCGCGGGTATGGTTCGAGAGCTTGCCGACTGGGCAAATTGATGGGTTCGAGGAACTATTAGAAAAGTTCCAAGCCCACTTCGTACAGCAGCGCAGGCACACGCGCGATCCTGATGACATCATGCACTGCGTACGCAGGAATGATGAAACGATTGAAGATTACATCACTCGTTTCAATCAGGAGTCCCTGGCAATCGGGGGTATAACTGAACAGCTCCTGCGCGTGGCCTTTATACAAGGCGCGCGCAGTGATCAACTCCGCCGAGCTCTCGTAAGCAAAGATGGTATGCCCACCACTTGGGCAAAACTAATGGAAGCATCGCGAGTCTTCGCGAGAAATGAAAAACAGATTGCCCAAGATAGGGCAAGAGAAAGAGCGCATCAGGCTGAATCACCGCGCAGCAAAGAGAAGAGGGCCAAACAGAACTCTGTATGGTCCAGGTTGCAGCCAACAAGTTTTTCTTCCGCAGAAAAGCAAGCGCAACCAGGCTCACCCCAGCCCCAAAAAGATGTTCGTAGTCGCGGGGAGGGTGACAAGAGGGAGGGCGGCAGAGATCCTAGCAGACCTCTGCCAAGAATATGGACTTCCCTCACTAAAACACCTTCACATGTGTTAAGTACTGAGAATATCCAATTCAAGCCCCCCAAGCAACTACACTACAAGGGACCACAAAACAGTGGCAAATATTGTGAATTTCACAAGTCCCCGGGCCACAACACCGACGCATGCCATCATTTAAAGGATGCGATCGAGAAGGATGTAAAGTCAGGCAGGCTGGCTCACTTGGTGAAAAACCCAAGAATAGAAGATGAGCAACCGGAAGGAGCCTCTGCCAGCAAAAAATACAAAAGAATCTGTGTGGCTGAGGGGGGACGGCAAGGGCAGACGTCAAAAAAGAGAAGCGCGCAAATCAACGGAGATTGGCGCGAGCAGCAAGTTATCTTCCCAAGAATCATGGGAGGCCCTTCAATAAGCAGTCCTCTCGTCATCACCACACACATTGCTCATTACGAAGTGTCAAAAGTCCTGGTGGACACTGGAAGTGAATCGGACATTATGTATGAGCAGTGTTTCAGAAAGTTAGACCCGGCAGACCAAGCGCGGCTAGAAATTGTGAACGCACCAATCTGTGGTGTTTCAAATGAAATCATCCATCCCCTTGGTCAGATTCAGTTTGAACTAACTATGGGGGATGATGAGCACAAGCGAGCCGAAGTTGTCAACTTCTTGGTCTTGCCCACCACGTCATGCCACAATATGATCCAGGGTAGGGGAACGATTGCCCAATTTAATGCTGTACCGTCGCCAGCGCACGGCGCATTGGGGTTCCCTACACCTACAGGCGTAACATTTGTTTACCGCGATCATTTGTGCGCAGTGACAAGTGCGCCGCGGGAAGGGAGAATGAAACTTCCAATGGCGGACAATGCGCCAGAGAAGTGGATTTTAAACCCAAAATTCCCAGAGCAAACGGTCACAATTGGCGCTACCATTTCAGACGAAACGAGATTGAGAATGAAAAGGTTGCTCACAAAATACACGTCGGTCTTCGCGTGGAAACACTCCGATATGACTGGGGTCCCGCGAGACTTGGCGCAACATTCTCTTAACACGTTCAAGTCGGTGGAACCAATTGCTCAGAAAAAGAGAATCATGGGGGATGAAAAGGCGAAGGCCATGAATGAGCAAGTCGAGGACCTGTTGCGCGCAAACATCATCCGCCCGATCCGATACCAGACGTGGGTAGCCAATCCTGTGATGGTAAAGAAAAGCAACGGGTCATGGAGGATGTGTATTGACTTCAAGGACCTCAACAAAGCATGTCCGAAAGACTGTTACCCCCTCCCAAACATCGACGCAAAGGTGGACTCCGTGGCGCCATTCAAGCTCAAATGTTTCCTGGATGCCTACAAAGGCTATCACCAGATTCAAATGGCACCACAAGACGAAGACAAGACTGCCTTCAGAACCGACAAGGGTGTTTTCTGTTACACAAAAATGCCCTTTGGTTTAAAGAATGCGGGCGCCACCTATCAGAGACTTATGGATTCGGTTTTCAATGAACAAATTGGAAGAAATCTGGAAGTCTACGTTGATGATTTGGTGATCAAGAGCAGGGAGGAGAGACAAATGCTCAAAGACATCGAGGAAACTCTTCAGCGCCTAACGGAAGTTAACATGAAGCTCAACCCGAGCAAATGTACTTTCGGCGCAAAAGAGGGGAAATTTCTTGGTGTAATGGTCACTAAGGATGGTTTCAAGGTGAACCCTGAAAAGGTGGAAGCCATCCTTGACATGCCTTCACCATCCACCATGAAAGAGGTTCAGAAGCTTAATGGTAGATTGGTGTCAATCAACAGGTTCCTAGCGAACCACGCCAGCAAATCTACTCCATTCGTTAACACTTTGAGGAATTGCTTGAAGAAGAGCCAATTCAAGTGGACGCCTGAGGCTGAGCAAGCTTTCAGTGAGATAAAAGAATGTCTCATAAAGCTGCCCGCCCTCACAGCTCCACTTCCTGGCGAAACCCTTACATTGTACTTGTCAGCTGGAGACCGCGCCATCGGCGCAGTATTATTGGTGGATCGCAAGGGGATCCAAACGCCAATATACTATGTGAGTCGGGTGCTGACAGACCCTGAGACGCGCTATTCCATCATGGAAAGGTTAGTTTTGTCACTAACACACGCGTCGCGCAAACTTCATAGATACTTCAATGGTCATCCTATTGAAGTTCTGACTGGTTACAACATCCAGCAAGTCTTGCGACGCCCCGCGCTCTCCGGAAGGCTGACAAAGTGGGCGCTGGAGTTAGGTGAACACACGATCACCTATAAGCCCCGTCCAGCAATAAAGGGTCAAGTTCTGGCGGATTTCATCACGGAAATCCCAGAGGGAAAGATTGAAGAAGCTCAGCGCGAGGTAGATCCTTCGCGAGCAAATGATGAAGAAGATGTTTGGAGGCTATTCACTGATGGAGCCTCCAACAGCGAAGGATCCGGCGCGGGCCTCAAACTGGTGGACCCTGATAATCATGAATATACTTATGCTATTAGGTTGGACTTCAAGAGTACCAACAATGAGGCTGAATATGAAGCCCTGCTGGCCGGTCTGCGCATTGCGCGCAAGTTTGGAGTTAAGAAGCTAGAGGCCCATGTTGATTCGTACTTGGTAGCAGCACAGGTCAATGGCCTTTATGATGCCAAGGAGAACACCATGCCTCTATATCTAGAGCAGGCGAAAAAGCTCACTGAGCAATTTGACAGCTTCAGAATCATTCATATTCTGCGCAGTGAAAACAAATCTGCAGATGCGCTGAGTAAGATGGCATCAACCAGTTTTGATCACTTTGGCAAAGATGTCAGGGTAGAAGTAATGAGCAACCCGTCGGTGGTAGCGAAGACTGTCTTGGTAACCCATACAACCCCTTCATCATGGATAACTCCAATAATGGAATTCTTGAAGGAGGGAAAGGTACCAGATGATCGAGCACAAGCGAGGAAGATAAGACACAAGGCGCAGAACTATGAACTGCTTGACGATACATTATATCGACGCTCTTATCTTGGGCCGCTCATGAAATGCTTGGATGCTGAGGAAGCAAGCTATGTGATCAGAGAGATACACGAAGGAATCTGTGGAATTCATGCTGGCCCGCGCATGGTGGTTGCCAAGGCAATGAGCGCAGGCTACTATTGGCCAGGCATGTACTTGGACGCTTTAAAAGAGATCCAAAAGTGCAAAGCATGTCAGAGCTATGCGCCAAACACCATGCGGCCAAAGAACAACTTGATTCCGGTAACCTCAGCATGGCCTTTCCACAAATGGGCAATCGACATTGTGGGTCCCCTACCGCAGGCGCCTGGGCGAGTAAAATTTTTGGTTGTGGCAGTAGACTATTTTACAAAATGGGTTGAAGCCAAGCCACTAGCAAAAATAACGGCCGAAGCAATGAAGCAGTTTATCTGGAGCCACATCATATGCCGTTTTGGCTTGCCCATGGAAATTGTTAGCGATAATGGCAAGCAATTCACTGACAAGAAGATTTCCAACTGGCTCAAAGAATTGCGCATTAACCAAATTTTCACTTCAGTCTATCACCCTCAGGGGAATGGACAAGTGGAACGCGCAAATCAAAGTTTGTTAAATGGGCTGAAGAAAAGGTTGGAGGGAGAATCCCATTCTTGGGTCGAGGAGTTACCTAATGTCCTGTGGGCGCACAGGACATTAAGCAAAACTAGCAATGGCGAATCCCCGTTCAGCCTAACCTATGGGACAGAGGCTATGATCCCAGCAGAAATTGGATGCCCATCCCATAGGGTACTCATGATGAGCAAGACTGATAACGAGCGCGAAAGAAGATTGGACCTCAACTTGCTTGAAGGGCGCAGAGAAGCGGCTATCATCAATGAAGCCAAATACAAGAAAAAGATGGAAAAATATTATAATCAGCGCGTTAAAGAATGCCACTTCCAGAAAAATGATTTTGTCCTTCAAAACAATGAAGCTAGCCGCGCTATACCCCCAGGAAAAATGTCCCCCAATTGGGAGGGACCTTATCAAATCTCAGAAGAATTGGGGAAAGGCGCGTATGCTTTAAAAGATTTGAATGGAAAAAAGATCCCGCGCGCATGGAATGCAGCACAGCTTAGAAAATGCTTCATGTAAAAATTCAAATATGTAATCAAGGCTTTTAAGCCATCATGAATGATGATTCGCGCTATCTTTCAATATTTGTTCTATTACCTCTGCATACATGTTTCACACTTCCTTTATCAATTTGGAGCAATATGACAACACTATATTGACTTCAAACCAAAATAAAACGAAGTAAAACATACATGCGCGAGCCTTAGCTCAAACACGTTAACGAGTCTTAACTCTAAAAACGTCAGGGCCTTAGCCCAAAACAAAGAGCCTTAGCTCAAAACACTCACAAACATCCATCTTACATCCCGCGCAGCCTGATCATAAAAATCCCTAAACACAACTAAGGCAAAGTACATGCCAAATCATAGTTGTTGAGGTCTCAGGTCGAGGTCGCGCACGGAATAATAGTGGATATCTGAGTAACACATGCTGACATGTAATGGCTAAAACTCATAATTCCATATAAAAAAACGCGCGACAACGAGGCGCAAAAAAGGAATAGTGAAAAGTCATCGCGCGTGTCAGCATAAACAAGATACTGCGAAATCACTTACAAAATAGGACTATGGTTAAGTGAATAATTTCCTTACAACCTTGTTCTTATTTTAACGTGCAAGCATATCTTATATCTATACAAGCAAACATGAAGAGATGAATGGAAATGCGCAAGATGTGAAAAAGGGAAAACAAATTTCATTTCATAGCGTTGAAATTTACAAGTATGATGAGTTACAAATTACAAATAAAAATAAAAACATGAAGGGCTTCTCAAGTCTCCACGTTGACATTAGCCTCTTCATCATCCTCATCATCGCCCTCGGCATCTGGCGCAGCCTGCTCCTCTTCATCTCCAAACTGACCATAGTCAGGTTCTTCCTCCTCATTGGAGTCTTCTATCACGACGGTCTCAGGAGCATATTCTTTCGCCGCGCCAGAACCGCTGGCAGGGGCAACATCCCCCGCGCCAGCATCATCGCCACCAGCCCCCTCGCATTCATCGAGCAACTTCTTTAGCGCGCCGAGGTCGGGCTGGTCAGCAAGCGCAGCAGTCTGCAAATCAATAGAAAAGTATTGAGTACAAAACACTTGGAAAATTAATCAAGAAAAAATCATTAAGGTCAAGGTACCTGCACAAGGATGGGGATGGGAGTACTCATATACTTCTCCCCCACCGCGGCCATGTCCGCGCAGGCCGCGTCGCTCTTGTAAGGGTACTCGGATGGGTTCTTCTTCAACATACCATATTCGTACCCATCCGTAAACCCTTCAGCTCGACCCACCAAGCGCGCGGCAGCATTGCAGTCCATCACAAGGGCCTGAAACTCGGCAGAATATTTCATCGCCAAAGCGCAACGAGTCATGCCCTGTGACACCAGCCATTGGCGATCCTGCGCGAGGCCTGCAACAGACGTCTCGAGGGCAGGAACCTGGGAGTTTAATAACTCCACAGTTTCCTTGGTCTTTTTTAGCTCCTCTCTATCGGACGCTGCTGCCGCCAAAATTTCTTCTTTCTCCGCCTGCGCAGCATCAAGTGCTTCCTGGCTAGACGCTGCCGTCGCCAGGGCCTCATCTCTATCGGCCTGCGCGGCCGCCAAATACTTCTTCAGGCGCGCAACCTCGCTCTCCAGTGATGATTTCTCAGTGATACTCTGGACGATAGCTTGGTCACGCGCCTCCGCCTGCGGTTCCAAGACACGCACTCTCCGCGCGTACTTGGCAACTTCAGCCTCCGCCACCTGCTGCTTCTCCCGCGCAGCTTGGAGCTCATGCCCGCGCTTAATAAAGGCGGTGTTGGAACTTGCTCGGTTTTCGCTGAGCTCCGCCTGGAGTTTCTCAGCTCGTGCGCGAGCATCAGAAAGGTTCCAGGCAGCCACCTTAGCCTCTTGCTGGGCTGCCACAAGAGCATCGCGAACTTTAATATAATCACGATGAAGCTCTTGGGAGGCAGCAAAGAAAGCCGACCCAGCGAAAATGTGATCGTTGAGCAAGTCAGCGCGGGTGCGCCCCTCCTGATACCTCCTTTCAGTAGGAGGCACGGCATGAGCCCAGAAGTCCTCGCATACGCCCATGGATTGGAAGGAACTGTCTTCATTAATATTCCATCTCGGGCGGTAAACGTGGTCACCTTCCTGCAAAACACAAGAAATGTTCTAAGTCATAAAAACATACTTATATGGAAGTACGCGCAGCGGAGCAACAAATTAAAACATACCTGCGGGGATGAAGCAGAAAAGTCAGCGCCAGCCCCACCAGAAGTATGCGCTGCGAAGACTTGTGGCATCGCAGGGCTGGCGCGGTCTCCCAAGGAGTCCTCAGCTTGGGCCCCCTCAGCCTCCTCATCTTCTTCAATAGGCCTCTTCTCCTGCGACCTGGAGGGCTCCAAACCAGTCTCGCGGGGAGGGCTGCGTGTAGGAGGAGGCGAGGGAGGTCTCGACGCCGCCAATTCGGCGAGCAATACGGTTTCCTGCTCCTTTGTAATCCCAATAAGGGGAGACTCAGCACTAGCAGGAGCAGGACCAGAACCAGCGGCGCCGGAAACGGCGCCAGGAGTGTCACCAGCAACTTGTACGCCAGCTACAACTCCTATGAACAAATCAACAAGGAAAATTGGTTTATGACTGGATCCAAAAGAAAAAATTCAGAAGACAAATGTGCAAAACATACCTTGGCGCAATTCTGTTCGCGCGGCGAACATCGCCATAAAGTTCATTCTACCCTTCTCAGAGGGTAGAACGGGGGACTTCGAAGCAGACCCCGGCGCAGCCTCAGCACCTTGTGGCGCCTGTGGCTGATCTGCAACCGTCGCCGGTCCTGCAAACATTCAAAGGAGCAAAGGTTTAATAATAATTCAATCAGATGAAGATAAGCAAAGTATACCTGTCGCAGGCGCGGCACTGCTTCTCTCTTCAGCCGCGCGAACGGAGGAGGTGACGCCACCATACCTCAAGTGGACAGGAGGTCTGCCCACTTTCACAGGCAGGGAAGCTAAAGAACCCTTGGTGGTAAACATCTGGGTTTCCTTAGGTCCCTTCGTTTGAGCATGGGGATGAGCGACAGGGGTGTCATCTTTCTTCTGTCTCTTACTGCCCCCTGCGCCAGATTTCCCCTTAGCTTTGCGCTTTAGTAGGGGCGCCTCCTCTTCCTCCTCCTCCTCTTCCGCGAGCTCCAGCTCGTAGTTTTCGAGCGCATCTGCAATACATGCAACACAAGTGTTAGCAAAATTTGGTATTCTAAAGGAATAAGCATAAGTGCGAAGGCTTACCAGGCGCGTCGCCATCAAAGTCAAATTCCAGATCCACTGGGATGAACATGTCATCGAAGCGATCTGGGAAACCAACCTCCCCAGCGCCAAGCGCGACGGAGCCACCCTCCACTTGATCATCATAAGCGGCGTGGATATAATCCTTGGTGACTGCGCAAAAACAAGTCAAGTGATATCAGAAAAAGAATTATGTTCGCGCAGAAAAAGAAATAAAGCAATAAACTTACACAACCCGTCGACTTGGATAACGGGCTCAAGCGAGCTGTCCGCCCACCTCTTGCTCATACCAACCCCCACCAGCGCCTCCTCACGAATGCTCTTGGCGGGGGATGGTTCAGTGGATAGCTTCTTAACCCAGGCGCCAGTTGGGTTCTTGAGGACACCCACATCCGCAGGCGCAGAAGAGATGGAGCGCATGGTCATACGGATGGGTATCACACCAGCCCTAATGTAGAAGAACCTCTCAGACCAGTCATGAAGGCTCTTGAATGAAACAGTGGAGCACTTCACCTTCTGACTGCGAGGAATAAAAAAGAACCAATTGTCTTGGATCTTGGCCTTATAAAAATACTGAAAGCGCCGAGGGGTAGGCTCCTCGCGCTGGGATTTGCACATGAACTCAAAGTGAGTCATGCGCACAAGTCCAAAAGGATGGACTTGGGATATATGAATCCCATAGAACTGCAGCAGTGCACCCACAAACCTTGTCATCGGGAGACGAAGGTTGCAGTGGGTGAAAAAATGGCTATATAAGGATATATAACCGGCAGGCGGGTCCGCCGCCGATTGCCCGGCCTCAGGCAACATGCAGCCAAACAGGGTGGGAAAGCCCTGAGAGGCGATAAGGCTGTCAAGATCAGCCTGCCTCAATTTGCAGGGGATTTCATTCCACCTCCTCACCACCTTGGTCATCCTTACCTCCTCCGATGAGCCCTCAGCAACCTTCTTCCCCTTGCCTTTCTTCTTCAACGTCGACATCACTACGGATTTAACGCGGCGTTTTCGGGAAACGATTGAGGTGATCGACAGGTTCGACGAGTCCGAGCTATCAGACATACAACTGACAAATCTAACAACGGAAACTTCTGAAGAACAGATATTTCAGAAGACAAAGAAAGAAAAACTCAGAAGAGAAAACAAGAAGATGAAGGATAAAGAACTCCAAGGGCTGGCTTTTATAGGCCGAGGAGAGAGAAATTTGGGTGCTGAACGGACTTCACGCGCCCCCACTCGCAGGTATAAGCCAACGCGAGCGCGACACGTGTCCCTGACAACTGTGTGAGAGGACACGAAAAGAAAAATACGGCGGGTGCCAGAGTTCACGCGCCCCCACTCGCAGGTCTTGGCCAACACGAGCGCGACACGTGTCCCTGACAGCTTGTGAGGGGACACGAAAGGCAACTGTAGCACCTCGAGCACACGAAATGTCTGACACATCTCCATCACTGACCCACGTCAGCAACCATCACGTACATGGACGATTCGTTTTCAACCAAATGGATAGAACTTCGCGCAACGATGGAAACAACCAAGAAAACGACAAAACCCCATTAAAAGACAAAAGCAGTAAGTCTAATATCTATCTTACCGCGCTAGCGCGAGATAAAACACACATTAGACTGGGGGGGCTTGAAGAGGTATGTACCCGCCTCAACATCGAGCGGGGCGGGTCAACCCACAAGATATATACAAGACATTAGAGATCAAAGATAATTGTCAAGGCACAAAGCCAAAACTTATGAGCACAGCGCATATCGCATATGCTCAAGCATCACATGTTTGCACATATCACATATGCTCAAGCATCACATATGCTCATGCATCACATATGCTCGCGCGTATCACATGCTCACGCATCATATATGCTTATGCATATCGCATCGTGCGTGGCGCATCCGCGCGCGGCGCATATCACATGCTCGCGCATCATACATGCCCACCCAATGCGCAGTTGCGCATGGCGCAGCTGCATGTGGGGCATCCGCGCGTGACGCGTATTACATGCTTGTGCGTATCACATCTGCGCGTGAGAATAAAGAGAAGACCTCGCGCATCCTCAGGATGGGCGCATATCACACATGCACATAATCAACCTCGTCCTTATCCAAATCAGGATTAGGGCAACCTTGATTGTGCACGTCAGACAACCTTCCAGAATGCATCTTTTTAAGGAATAAGGATATGCTGATGTTGACAGCTGCTAAATGAAAGGTGGACAGCTCAGCATGACTCATGGGTTACCACGTGATCATAACCAACGAAAAAGCACCAGGTGTCTCCAGGGACACGTGGCGCAAATCGATTGGAGGAGGCCAACAAAACCCTAATTTGGTCTCAGCTCAATCAGTGGAAACCCTAGCACTATAAATACATCATAACGTACACAGTTACAGACACATTGATTCACATTGAAGCATATTCAATTACATTCACTGACAGGCAGCCCTAGTCAGTTACTTTCTCATACACAGAGAGACAATCATAGAATCATACAGAAGAACCTACAGTATTCAGCTATTAAGCAATACTCTCCCAATTCCCTTACTCTCACATTATTATCTTCTCCTACACATACTTATTCTCACGCCGGAGGGTTACCCCAAAGAGGACCCCTCTGTCCCTTTCTGAGGGGTAAGTAACGGCGCTGTTCGTTTTGTAGGTGGAAGAACATTGATCCAGACGAACCATCGGTGAAATAGTATAGTCACACCCGAGGAAAGTAGATCTGCTACCAGTGAGTAGATCCACGTTTCTTCAATATCTATAATTTGTTTTATTGTTTTTTGAAAGTGACTGTGAGTGGAGGAGAGGAAAATGCAATGATAAAAGTATAAAAAAAAGTATTATTTAATTAAAAAAGAGAGAAATTATAGTGTATTTTAGTGTAATTATAAATATAGAGGTAGCGCTGGAAATGCTCTAAGCCAAGTCTTTAGGTCTACTTTAATTTAGTAATGGTTGATAGCCGGAAAATAAGTTCCGTCGGCGAGATCCTATATGTCAAGGAGTTTCATCGGCGGCTAATGAAAAACCGTCGACGGCAATGGTTTTTTATAGCTATTTTGGGGTTTTGTGTCACTAGTGGCTGAAGTTGGAAATTAACTGGTCAATTTGGTTATTTTAGGGATTTTCCTTTTTTTTAATGGCTAAGTGCAAGTGGCTCTCCGGAGATTCCGGAATGTTTACAACCCACGATATCTATCTTCGAATCCCCTTATCTATACTATATATAATACATGAGACATGGGCAAATTAAGACCAATGTCTTCATAACCAGATCGAACACTAAACCGGACAGGTTACCGGTTCACCAGTTCAACCGCCTGAGCTAAAAAACTCTAAAAAAATATTAAATGAAAAAATATATAAATTTCCATAATAAACCGGTTCAACCGGTCCGGTTCACCGGTCAGACCAGTTAAACCGGTCTGGTTCTCCAGTCAGACCGTTGAACCGGTTCGGACCGTCCGGTTTTTTGAGAAGCGAGCGAACTTCATTGAACTGGACCGGTCGAGTGACTGAATTCCAGTCAGACCGGCTGAACTGATCCGGTTTTAAAAACATTGATTAAGACACATTCTTTTTAATAGTTTTATGCATCAATCAACACATAATTCAACTTTCGATGCATATAAGATAAGGGTAATGTTCAATATCAAAGTCAAATAAGGTTATTAAATAATAGTTATAATATTGACCCTTCACTTTGCTTAATTTTTGTAAATTTAAAAAATAGTTACAATTATGATCCTTGATTTTTCAGTCATGTGTGATTTTTATTTTCACTTTTAATCCAACTTCTCCCATGATTTTTAAACGTTAATAAGTTTTTCATACATTAATATTTTTTTAAAGAAATTTGCACCATAAAAACGAGCATATTTTTCTTTTTAATTTGAGTATGATATTGTCATAGATTTTTTTTTTCAGTTAAAAAAAATAACATTTTACGTATGGGCGTTTGTGGTCCGGTTTTGATGGTTTTAAATTAAACGACAGACATAACCTTTAGCAACGGCTTTTTCGTTGAAAACCGAAAATGACCATCTAAAAGTTAATGAAAAAATCAACCATGAAATCAAACAAATGACTGTTTTGAGCGGTTTTACGGTTTTAAATCAAACAAAGAACACCAATAAACTTGTTACATGATTACCAAGGTACATGTTTCCCGCTGCATCGTGCGGACACTCGTCTAGTAGTGATGATATTCATATTTCAGAATATGAACATGAGCCGAGAATCAAACTTGAAACCACACTGCCAGAAAACCCACGTAATTGCGTCAACATTCTCACATCAATTGGACGAGTTCTTTCCGAAAAAATTTCTTGGTCTTTAAAAATAATATTCAATATAGAAGTGCATTTTGGTTTCAAACCGTTCCTCAAGTAACATGTCTGACATTTCAATGCAGATGTGTGGAATTTTCATGTGCATAAAATACGCTACAATTGAACTACTTTAATTGAAAATATCACAGGTCATACTTCAACCGTTCAACGTCTGAAAATTAAATGATGTGGAACTATACCAAATTAGTTCACCTAAAACCCTTAATTTTTAGACTGGATAGGTAGTGGCTAGTGGACCCTGGTCGACTTCATTACCGTTGGTTTTTAAGTCGAATCTTCGATTTTATAAACCGAAGGTAATGTCCGTGTAAAAACGAAGGTTATTAAGTCGACACTTGGAGTTTTGTCGTTAAAGTAGTATTAAGTTTCAAATTTGAAAAGACAAAATTCGTCAATTACCCTCATGAATTTCCAGAATATTTGGATTGAATTTGCTATTTTAAAATTTTTAATTACGAGGAAAATCCTTTGTGTAATTTTCTATATTTAAGATAAATATACAATATTTTTAATAGGTTTCCTGTATTATTGTAGAGTTCTATCTAATCTAATATAATCTAATAAAAGAAAATAGTGAGGATGACGTGACAATCTCATATTTATTCTTTGTCTAATCTCTCTTCTCATTCATTTTACTTATCCATGGGTTATGGGGCAAAACCATTTTGACAAATGGTTATAATTTCCTTTCTAATTCTCTAATCTCTCATTTCATTCATCATATATATATCCATGGGTCATGGGTCAAAATAATTTTGACAAATGGGTTATAATTTCCTTTTTAATTCTTTAATTTCTCAACTTATTTATCCTACCTGTCCATGGGTTATAATTTCCTTCTAATTCTCTAATATCTCATCTCATTAATCATAGTTATTCACGGGTAATTGGTCAAAACAATTTTGACAAATGTTGTGTATAAAGAGATTTTTTGAATTTATAAATTTGATATTCTAGACTTCTTATTGTTTGTATCATATATTTTATTTTCTTTTTACATTTAATTTTGTTCATTACTTTTAAATAACGGACCTTATTTATTTTTATTATTTGACAAATCTCGTGTAATATATGGGTTCAAAAGCTAGTATATTAGATAGAGTAGTTAAAGTGGATGAGATAGATAAGCTTTTGTTCATAAGTAAATTTAGAGAAATACTATTCATACTTTATAATTTTTTAACTTTATAACTTTTTAATTTTTTTTAAAGTGGTTGTGAATTGAAAAAAAAAAGGTAATGATAAAAATTAGAAAAAATATTATTAAATTAAAAAAGAGAGAAAATGTGATATTTACTGGGTATGCTCTGAACATGTCACCCATAACTTTCATTATGTTACATAATAAACCCACGACTTTTTAATATAATAATCCTTAGGTTTCATTAATTACACAAATTAACCTATAATTTTTTTAATATGTTAACCCCTTAAGTTACATTAAGTAAAACAAACAACCCCACAAGTTTATTAAAATTGTAAGAACCGATATCGTGATGAGCCATACGCATAATGACCAAGTTACCGTTGCGTCCAGCCCAATGTTCGGGTTTAAAGCAACTGTATCGATATCATTTTATTTTATTAAAGTTGACTTTTATTAAATGTTGACTTTATTCCAAGTTGACTTTTATTAACGGATTTTCTTTATTCCAAGTTGACTTTTATTAACGATTTTTCGTACTATACTTTATATACTAAAATGGATAAAAAAATTATAAAATTTAAATTAAAAAAAAGTTGTATTATTTGAAGAGATTTGATTGTTAAAGGTTACTGATCGATTGTTGTCGGACTGGTCAAAGATAAAGAAGAATTGTATTTCTAATCACCTTAAACTAGTTAGGGTAAGAATGATGTTGAATCACGAAGAATTTGTGGTCGATGATCTAATTTATTTGACTAATAACTATGAAGCTTTTTAAGTAGTCGTATAGACCAAATATGATTTGGATTTAAAATAATTGTTTTTAAGTTTTAATGAAAACAAGTAACGATTTTTAAGAAATATAATTGATTGTAAACAATGATTATGAAATAAATCAATCTTGGGTTTCAAGTTCTATAAGTAATTCGGGTAATACACTGTAAAATGAGCTTATGTAATCACAATGGCTATTTAGGTAGCAGATGGTTCATAACGAAAGACATCAATATTCGTCTATCACAAGTAAATGGGACAAGGAAAACCTTCACAATCTAATTTATTTGACTAATAACTATGAAGCTTTTTAAGTAGTCGTATAGACCAAATATAATTTGGATTTAAAATAATTGTTTTTAAGTTTTAATGAAAACAAGTAACGATTTTTAAGAAATATAATTGATTGTAAACAATGATTATGAAATAAATCAATCTCGGGTTTCAAGTTCTATAAGTAATTCGGGTAATACACTATAAAATGGGCTTATGTAATCACAATGGCTATTTAGGTAGCAGATGGTTCATAACGAAAGACATCAATATTCGTCTATCACAAGTAAATGGGACAAGGAAAACCTTCACAATCTGAACTAAGGAAAAAAATATATGCAATATAGATTAAAAAGATTCACAACCTTAAGCACAAATAAAGAATCATAGCAATTATCATTTTACGAGGTCAATGATGCAAGAAAATCTTAACAACATCCTGACCTCTTGGATGGATTTCCCTTGGGTTCAGGTGATGGGTTTGGCGGCTATCGGCCTGTTGTCGACCCTACAGGTGCATAGGGTTCTTTTGGCCTCTTTTTTTTTTTTTTTTATATATATATCATCTTTTCCTAACTGCTTTTTGTTTTTTGCAGTGTCGGATTCCAATGAAGTGTATGTTCCACGATGGAACATCCGCCGAGGAACAACCCTTCGCACGCCTGTGGAGTGCATGGAGTGGGCTCGTCACGCAGCTCCCAGTGGTGCGTTGGGGGAAGCCATGGCTAGCTACCAGGAGGGTAGGCTAACCAATGAGCTTCGGGTTCTCCTGGCCCGGATGCAGCCGCGCGTCGAGCTGCTTTGTCGTGAAAACGACAAGTTAAAAGCGGCTCGTATCCAAGAAGTAGCTCAGGCGCGGGCTGTCCGGGAGGAGAATAGGAGGCTCTCCGCCGTTGCTGCGGAGAAGGAGAAGGCCTTCAAGGCCCTTGAAGTTGAAGTTCAGGCCCGTCTCGAGGCCCGTTCCAAGGCTGCCCAAGCTGTTAACGAACAGCTTCGGCTGGCTAAGGAAACTGCTCGGAACGCAGCTGAAAGGGCCACCAAGGCTGAAGCTGTTGCTGAGCCTCTACGCCTCGAGAATGAGGAACTTAAAGCCAAACTAGAGGCGCTCCAACAGGCTCATGATGCCTTGGCGATGGAAGACGCCAAGAAGCTCCAAGAGATCTTGGACCAGAGGGGGGTGCTTGACCACACTGAGCGGAAGCTAAAGGGCGTTGAAGAGGCTGCGGCTAAAGAAGTGTTGCTTGCCAACCTCAACAAAAGTGAAGCCGAACGCGCCCGTAACCAAGCTCAAGCTGCCCTCCAGGAAGCTCTGGTTACCAAGGAATGGCTTCTTCGAGAAGCGTTGTCTCAGGTATGCGTAATTTCATATCTTTACACTTTTCTTTGCACATAGAAAAGGTTTTGACACTTGTATTTTTTCTTGTAGGTTGTGCATCGAGTCTTCACGGACACATCATACGACGTTGCCATGAGCGCAACCCTCAACGCTTCTCATGAGGATGGGGAAAAGGCCGGCTTCCTGCTTGGTCTAGGGTTCGTTGAGAAAGGCATCCCGCCTTCCAACTTCCCTTTGTATGATGTGGATACTGAGGCTGTTTATGACCAAGCAGTGAACCAGTATGCCGCCTTCCCGCATCCGGTGGTGGAGAAGGTGAACGAAGTTGTTGCTGCTGATGATGGGCTAGCTATCCTTAAAGCTTTCCTTGAACCGCCACGCTCTACTGATGGTGCGGGTCCAAGTGGAAGTGGTCCTGAAGCTTGATCCTGAAGATCCCTTTCCACCATTAGAGTAGATTTTTATTTTTGTATAACTTCTTTTGTATGCGGGTATGCACCCAGCAATCTTTGTAATATTTGAATTTTGATGGAATAAAGATTATGTGCTAATTCCTTGCCTTGTTTATTTTACGCATGTTTTGATTTAACTTAGCAATTTCTTTAGTACTTAGATAAGTTAACTTTTTAACGTGGCAGATTATAAGTTTATGCTTCCTCTTTCATGATTGTGCGGGTATGACCGTCACTTACACTTAGGATGGCTTAACTTTACTTATATCTGACCTGCGTGGAAGTTTTCCTCATCTTTTCCTTTGAATTTTTCTAAGTGTTTAGAATAAGTTAACCTTTGAACGTGGTAGATAATAGGTTGAAGTTTTGCTTCCTCATTCGTGATTGTGCGGGTAAGACCGTCACTTGCACTTAGTAGGATGGCTAAACTTTGCCTACATCTGACCTGCGTGGAGGTTTTCCTCATTCTTCTGTTAGAAATTTTCTAAGCATTTTGAATAAGTTAACCGTTCGACGCGCGGTTGTCAATAGGTTAGTTCAGTTTCCTCTATCATGATTTGTGCGGTTAGGACCGGCACTTTCATTTAGTGGGATGACCAAAGTTTACCTATGACTGACCTGCGTGAAGGTTTTCCTTTTCTTTTGAAATTTTTACCGTTTTGTGTTTATGAGGGTTTTGCCGCCTTCCACACGTAACGACTTACTTCTTCCCATATTTATGCGTTGAATACCGGCACATCAGTGTGGGAAGTTCATAGGTATAAAGGTAAGGCTATCAACACATTGTGAAAGGAGAATCATTTCCATTAGAAGTGGCTCTAGGCCTTTTCTTTACAAGTTTGGAATTGATCTACATATAACATTTGCGTAATTGAGCTCCATTCCATGTTCTTGGGATGGGAGCGCCATCGAGCCTTTCGAGCCGGTATGCGCCATTTCCCAGAACTTCTTTGATAATGTATGGCCCTTCCCAGACCGGGGCCAGTTTTCCTGGGCGTTGTTGGTTCGAAGCCTCGTTGTTACGCAGTATGTAGTCTCCTACATTGAAGTTGCAGAGTTTTACCCGCGTGTTGTAGTACTTTTGCATTTGTTGCTTGTAGTTCTCTTCACGCACTGCGGCTAAGTCTCTGCGTTCCTCGGTTAGCATAAGGTCTAACCGTCTTTCCGCATCATTGTCTTCTGGCTGAATCAAGACCCTTGGTGAGGGTAAACCAATTTCGACCGGGACTATGGCTTCAGTGCCATAAGTGAGACTGAACGGGGTTTCTTCCGTACTGGCCTTCTTCAGCGTTCTGTTTGCCCAAAGGACGTGCGGAAGCTCGTCCACCCAGCCGGATCTGTGTTCCAAGAGTCTTTTCTTTATGCCTTCGACGATGCTCTTATTTGCTCTTTCTACCTCACCATTACCCTGCGGGTGCGCCACTGAGGTAAAAGTGTGGGTGATTTGAAGTTCTTCCAGCCACTTTTGTAGCTTCTTGTCAGCAAAGTTGGTGCCGTTATCGCTCACCAAATTCTGTGGAAGTCCAAAACGACAAATAATAAACTCCCAAATAAATTTTTTGATATGTTTCGCAGTTGTTTGGGCTAAGGGTTTTGCTTCTATCCACTTGGTGAAGTAGTCGATGGCTACCACTAGGAACTGAACATTTCCTGCTGCTGTAGGAAATGGGCCTGTCACATCGATGGCCCACTTCTGAAATGGCCATGAAGAGGTGACTGGAACAAGTTCATTCTTCGGGCGATGCGTGTTGGGTGCGTAGAGCTGACAAGACCTGCACTTTCTGATGTATGCCAGCGCATCCGTATGCATCCCCGACAAAAAGTATCCCGCGTCGTTTTGCTTAGCTACAACAGCGCGTGGACCTGCGTGTACTCCACAGATGCCTTCATGTACTTCCCTTAGGAGGTAGTCAGCATCTTGGTTGTCCACACATCTTAAAAGTGGGCCAAGAAAGTTACGTCTGTAAAGGATGTCATCGATGAGTTGATAATTCAGTGCTTTACAGCGTAGTTTTCTTGCCTGTGTTTTTGACTCTGGTAGTGTACCTGCCGCAAGGTAATTTATTATTGGTGTCATCCACGTTTCTGTGCCGGTTTGGATGACACAAATTTCCTTGTGCGGGACTGAAGGTGCATTGAGGAGTTCAATGCGGATGTCCTTTCCCAAGTGGGTGAAGGCTAATGATGCAAGCTTGCTTAACGCATCCGCAGATTTGTTTTCACTACGCTTGACGTGTATGACTTTGCAATCGTTAAAATCGCGCATAAGGGTTTTTGCTTGTGCGAGGTACAGGGCCATTGTGTCGTTCACGGCCGTGTACGTCCCGTTGATTTGGTTGGCTACTAACACGGAATCCACGTGGGCTTCCAAGTGTTTCACTCCCATCTTACGCGCAATTCTCAGCCCGGCCAAGAATGCTTCATACTCGGCTTCGTTATTCGTACTTGGAAAATCCAGTCGAATAGCGTAAGTGTATTCTTGGCCTGCTGGGTTGGTTAGTTTCAGCCCTGCGCCTGAACCCTCGTTACTGGCTGCTCCATCAGTGTAGAGTCGCCAGACATCATTGATGTCCTGTGCTGGAGAGGGTTGAGCCTCTTCCTGGCACTCTTTTTCCCGCGATGCAGGCACTTCCGCAATAAAGTCTGCCAAAACCTGGCCTTTTATGGCTGGTCTTGGCTTATACTTTATCGCGTATTCCCCCAACTCAATTGCCCATTTGGCTAGGCGTCCCGATAACTCGGGTTTGCGTAGAACGCTTGCAAGTTTGAAGTTGGAGAGAATGGTGATTGGGTGACCCTGGAAATATCGTCTTAACCTGCGTGAAGCGTGTATAAGTGCTAAGACTAATTTTTCGAGGGTAGAGTACCGGGTTTCTACGTCTGTTAGGATACGGCTGACATAATAGATTGGCATCTGGATGCCTTTCCGTTCAACTAGCAGGACCGCCCCGGTTGCTCTATCTGTTGCGGAAAGGTATAGGATTAACTCCTCCCCCGCTTTTGGTGCTGTGAGCGTTGGGAGTTCGATCAAGCGTGACCGAATCTCCTGAAAAGCTGCTTCCGCTTCTGGTGTCTAGCGGAAATGCGTTTTCTTTAAACAGTTTCTCAACGTTGACACGAAAGGAAACGACTTATCCGCGTGGTTTGCCAAAAAGCGATTAAGTGCGACTAGTCGTCCATTCAGTGTCTGAGCCTGTTTGATGGTAGTAGGTGATTCCATTTTGATAATGGCTTCGACCTTTTCAGGGTTCGCTCTGAAGCCATCTTTAGTGACGATGACCCCCAAGAACTTCCCTTCTTCCATTCCAAAGGCACACTTGCTCGGGTTGAGCTTCATGTTTATCTTCCTGAGCGTGTTGAAAGTTTCTTCGATGTCTTTCAACATCGCTTCTGCGTCAGGGCTTTTGATGACCAAGTCATCCATGTAGACTTCCAAGTTCCTCCCAATTTGGGCATGAAACTGGTTGTCCATCAGGCGTTGGTATGTGGACCCGGCATTTTTAAGTCCAAATGGCATCATTTGATAACAAAATGTGCCATCGGGCGTCCGAAAAGCAGTTTTGTCCTGATCATCAACGGCCATGTGGATTTGATGGTACCCCTTATACGCATCCAGGAAGCATTTAAGGCGAAACGGTGCTAACGAATCCACCTTAAGATCAATTTCGGGTAACGGATAACAATCTTTGGGGCATGCTTTGTTTAAGTCCTTGAAATCTATGCACATGCGCCATTGTTTGTTATTCTTCGGTACCATAACGGGATTTGCAACCCATGTTTGATATCTGCTAACGCGTACGATGCCTGCGTCAAGGAGTTCCTTGACTTGGGTTCTACACGCGTTAGTTTGTTCTGGCCCCATTACTCTGCGCTTTTGTACGACTGGCGTAACAGCCGGATCGCACTTGAGCTTATGCTCTGCCTTACTTCGGGGTACACCAGTCATGTCAGCTGGTGTCCACGCGAAGATGTCAGCGTTTTTCTGTAGTAAGCGTTTGAGTAAGGTGCGTGTGGGATCAACAACTGTTGGGCCAATGGTAACGGCCTGGTCAGGGTATTTGCCATTGAAGGCCCATCTTTCCGGTTCGGTGATGGTTGGTTTAGCCATCTTTGGTTTGGGTTTAGATGAGACAGATGCGATGCATACCTGGGGAATACCGGTGATCATCGCTACACCCTAAGCTGTTGGCCATCCCATCATGCCGTGGACTGAAGATACCACGGCGTTGAATCTTGCCATCCCGTCTCTTCCGAAGAGAATGTCGTATGTGTGGTGTGGCTTCCTCAACACGACAAAATCCACATCTTCTGTGCGTGAGTGATTCCCGTCCGTAAGAGTGACGGGGAAAGATAGGATACCCAGGGGGGTGTTTGTGCTGCCGTCGAACCCTTCCATCGAGGCGTAGACCGTTTCCAGGCGTTCCTTGTCTTCGTCATCTAGCTTGTCGAAGAACTGCCTGTACATCACCGTTGACGAGGCGCCGTTGTCAGCAAGAGTGCGAGAAGTGATGTAGTGCCCCAGCTGGCTTTTGATGACGATAGGGCCTTCTTTGCTGGGTCCTCCTGGAACTCGCGGGAAGCGCACCTCAGCTTCCTTCCACGCGCATGGTTCTGTCGCTCGCCTTTTTCTTCCTCTGATGTTGCCATGAACCATGTTGATGCTGATGTCAACGGGCTTTCGTCCGTTGCCTCTGTACCGGTTATCATTCCTTCCTCCCTTATTGATTGATGCCACAAGGTGTGCAAGTCTTCCATCCTTGACGAATGTTTCAACAATATCCTTCAAGGATGTACACTCCTCCGTACTATGACCTTTTGTCCCGTGGAAGTCACAGGATTTGCTTTGATCCGCATTAGGTCGCTGCCGGATCATTGGAGCTTTTGGCCATGGTAGTTTTTCGGTGGCAAATATCTCCGTGACGCTTTTGGTGAGTGGCGTCCACCGGTGTTTTCGGCTTGAAGGGTGTGTGTTATCCCTTCCGCCAACAAGAGGGCGAGATCTGGATGAGGTGTCAAAGTTTACCCTTGACTGCCAAATACCTAGCTTCCTCTTTTTGTTCTGCCGGGCGATCCGAACATTGTTTTCTCTAGTCCTTTGCGTGTAGAGGTGTGTACTCTGGGGAAGATCCCTTCCCAGTTGCTTCTCCGTCTCGGCAAAGCGCTTGGCCGCCGTCATGATGGCATCCCATGTGGATGGCATGCCGTCCTTACCCGTCAATGTGCGGATAAGCTCTGGGTATTCGGCGCCCTGGATGAAAGCGGCGCGAACAAGATCTTCACTTATGTTGCCCAGACTCAGCTTTTTGGAGTTGAAGCGAGTGATGAAGTCTAGTAAAGATTCATCCTCCTCTCTAACGCAGTTGAGGATCGTCCACTGTTCTTCAGTATATTTCCTCTGTTGGCTGAAGTGTTGGCTGAACTTGTTCTGAAAGTCCGCCCAATCATAGATGTGGTGGACCGGTAAACGATCGAACCATGCCCTGGCCGCTCCAACCAGAGTCATCTGGAACATATAACACCACGTGGGTTCCGTCCAGTTACTGACGGTTGCCCCCGCAATGAATCTGTTCAAGTGGTCGTCTGGGTCGGATAGACCATCATAAGTGCCGAAGTTTGACATTTGTTTGGCACTTCTCGGGGCGATTGCTTCCGCAATGTCCCTTGCAAACTTGGACTTTCCTGCATTTGCAGCAGTTGGTCTAAAGGTTTTGGAGAAGTCACGTGGGTTTCTCCCCGCGTTCGTTGGTTTAAAGGTTTCTCCAAAATTCCTTGTCGGTTGGAAGTCCGTTTCCTTACGCTTCCCTTTTGCCTTATGGCGAGGGTTTGCGTCGGTATCGGATTCTTCCCGCTCATCGTCCGGGTACTCGCACTCACTGTTCATGTTGAGATGTTGGCGAGTACTGCCGAATTCGTCAGCCTGTTGAAGTGAACGCAAGCGTTCATCCAACTCAGCTTGGAACTCTTTCTGACGTGCTTCGGCCCACGCCTTAACTTGATCGAGTGTTTGGCGAGGGACCCTCGTCCGTTTCTCCAACTGGGCATCAGTGAACCCCAGTGAAATATTGTTTACTGCACTTGTCCCGGCTTGGGTAACCGGGGTAGTGTTCGTAAAATTTGTATAACCGCCGGTGTTCCCCCCAGTTGCTGGGGTTGTGGTTACCGGGGTTTATTGGTCACTTACTGGCTTTGGGACCGGAGTAACGTTAACCATTTCTTCAGAAATTTTGAAAAACTAAGAATTAGTTCTAGCTTTTATGCACGGATGGCGCCAATGAAGAAACACTAAGTGACCCCGGGCAGATTACAGACAATCTGGGGGTTAAATAGATGTTTCCCACGAGGATGAGGTCCAGCAAAGAAAGTTGTTCTTCAGGTGACCTGCAAAACAGACACCGTAAGCTCGTCACTGAGAAGGGGGGGTTCCTCCTTGTGACCACCCTCCGGCGTGAGAATCAGACTAGATTGCTCTGAATATAAGTGTATATTAAGAGATTGCTAGAGAAGATAAGATAATGAGATCTCAGATGATGTCCTTACCATTCCAAGGTGTTGGAGTATTTATAGCCGAAGGTAGGTTTCCAAGAAGGTACAGCCGGCTGAATAGTATCCCTGTTCTACCAACAGTGGGCTACGCACAAGCCATGCTGGTTTGTTGGTACACGTATGTCAGTAGTTCATAGTCTAGCATTTGTAATCGAGTCTGTAATGTAATTATGTTTTGTTTATGTTTGTTTTGTAATGCGCGAAGTTGTCAACAAGTTCGCTATGGCGAACTTGTTGAATCAGCGAAGTTATTGACAACTTCGCCTGTGGCGAAGTTGTCGTGTTTATATACTGTTTCAGACGAAACAGTTTAAGGTTGTTCGTTTAGGGTTTTCGTTTCAGTTTTCAGTAACCGAGTTACGTGTCATAGTCTGTAACGGTGACCTCGGGTCACGTGTTTGTTATCAATATAACGTGGTTGGTTTATTGCTTGTGTGTTCGATCTCTATATTCTCTACACTCGTATCTACCTACGCAGGGATTCCGCACCTGCGTTGTTAGAGACATCCCGTGTACGATCCGTCCAGGAACCTACAATTGGTATCAGAGCCAAACGGCTCGATTGTGAGGTTCGGGATTTCACGCGGGTGTAGAAAACGTCTCGTTTGACCTATTCGCGGGACGTGTTTTTGTTGGGATTGAGTTTTGCTAGTGCTTGACAGTCATTTTCAAGCCTTTGCATTGATCAGGAGCTGCTAGATTGACGAAAACAGATCTGAACAAACTTCCCTGTTCATCGGGCGAAGTTACCGTTCATCGGGCGAAGTTACCATTCTTCAGGCGAAGTTACCGTCGCTGGAATTAGGGTTTTTGGCGAAGATATAAGGATTAGCGAAGTTAACTACAACTTCGCTCACTTCATAAGTTCGCCTTAGCGAAGTTATCCGCAACTTCGCTTCAAACCCAAGTTCGCTCAACTCATAAGTTCGCCAGAGCTAAGCGAAGTTATTCTTAACTTCGCCCAAATCAAGCGAATTTAAGATCTCAGCGAAGTTCTCTTTCAGCGAAGTTAACCTTCAAGCGAAGTTATTCTTAACTTCGCCAACTGAGCTGTTTTAATATTTTTTTGTTTTTCCAGGTTTTTCAGGTTTTTGCAAGGATGTCGTCGATCAATATCTCCGACTTGGTCAAGATGGAAGTAGAAGCGGGGTCTGCCACTAAGGCCCCGAGGCTGATGAAGGGAACTGACTTCGTGGCATGGAAGGACAGATTCATCCAATACATCAAATACCAGGATGCCAAAATGTGGGTGTGCATCCAGGATGGATATATCCCTCCAACTGCACAATACGAAGGTCGCGATGTGGTTAAGAAGTACAGCAAAATGGAGGACGAAGAGAAGAAAATGTACGAGGCCGAAAGCAAGGCCCATGCTGCGATAACAATGGCACTTCCTCAAGAGGTTCTCCATACGTTCCGAAAGTACACTTCTGCGAGAGAGCTTTGGGATGCTCTTGAAAATAGATTCGAGGGGAATGTGGGTATACGTGCATCAAAGATCAAACTCTTAAAAACCCAGTTCTCCGTCTTCAAATTTTTGAAGAACGAATCACTGGATGATATTATCACCAGATACTATCATCTAATGACAGAGCTCAGCAATTATTCAATTGCTTACCGAGAAGAAGAGATCGTTGAAAAGCTTCTCGATGCTCTCCCACCGAAGTGGGAAATGTACACCGTCCTTATGAGGGAAGACAGAGACTTTCCAAATTGTGATCTTGAAACGGCAGTAAACAAGCTCAGAACTTATGAGCTTAATATGGTTCGAAAGGAAACACCAACAGATCAGATACAAGACCCTGGTATGTATGGTGCTAAGGTTAACTCAGGCTCAAGTTCAAGGCCTGAATCTGCTGCTTTTTACTCGAAAGGGGAGTCAGGCTCTGACTCGTCTCATGAAGGAAAAGTTTCTGTAAACACGAATGGTGATGTATGTTTCGTTGCTGGAGGATCTAGTACTTCAAAGCCTCAAGCATCCACAAGTAGTTTTTCTGCAAATGCATCTAGCAATAGTTATTCCAAGATGCCTATGAGTGTAAAATCTGCTGAAGAGCAGTTTGCAGTCTATGCATCATTTATTGCTTCCTATGAAAACTACATCCAGGGGAAGATTGTGGACCCTGCTGCTCTTGATGAGGATTACGATCAGATCGATGCTGATGATCTGGAGGAGATGGATTTGCAGTGGCAAATGGCAATGATTGTGAGGCGTGTGAAACGTTTTATGAACAAAACTGGAAGAAAATTTGTTGGTGGTCGGCCCGGGTTCGACAAATCCAAGGTAAGGTGCTATAATTGTCAGCAGTACGGGCACTTTGCCAAGGAATGCAGAAATGAGAGGGTTGAACGAGGACAAGGTCGACCTACACAACATTCTGGAGTTAACAGAGAGATTAACGCCATGTTGACCAGAGAAGCAGGTGAGTACAACTGGAACTCGCATTCATGTGGTTCTGGTGAACAAGCGAACATGGCTGAGGCTGAAGTGAAAGAATGTGAGAAGGTTGAAGGAATTGAGAAAGCTACTGAAGAAGAAACAGCTTTCATGGCAGATGACAAGGATAATCGCTCCGAGGTAAGTCCTAAAACTATTTGTACTAGTTGTGAGAATCTGTCTGAGCAACTTAAAACAATAACTGATCAGTATGTCCATTTAGATGCTGACTTTAAAACTATTAAAGAAGATCACCATTTTACGAAAGCAAGAGAAACGAGTTATAAAATTAAAATAAAAGCATGTGAAAAAGACGTTCAAAGCTTAAAAATTAAACTTGCTGAGAAAATTGAAATAATTGATCTTAGTTATGAAGTTTTGGAGGAAAAAAACTAAAGTGATTGCTGATCGAGATAAACAGATTGCTGACCACCAGGTAAAGGTGGTGGAACTGAACCGCAAACTTGAGCAGTTCAGGAATTCCTCGGCCATCCTTGATCACCTCGTGAGTGATCCAGGTACCTCTGCAAAGAGGGGAGGAATCGGATATAATGAAGTTCCACCACCCTTTAACCACAACTATACTTATAATCCGAGTGTTCAGAAATCTGTCGATTTCGAAGTTCCTCAGACAACTCTAATCAAGATTACAAGTGTAAAACCAAGTGTTAGCTGTGGAGAAACAAGTTCGAAAGTTTCTAATGTGAATATTTCTGTTTTGAGTCCAGTTTCATCGGATTCGGATAAGTTGTCCGAATCTGATTAGACAAAAGAGAAGGTAGGGTTACCCACCGATGGAGATAAAAATAAAGTTTCTAAAAAGAGTTCTCCACTCAATCCGTACGTCCCACCTTATGTGAGACGAACGGCTGGTAACACTACCTCTACATCCAAACCAACATTTGACAAGAAATTGGAGAGTCGGTGTTGCTTTAGATGTAACAAATTAGGGCATTTAGTTGCAGATTGCCCTCTGGAGCCAAGATTAAGAGGTGTGAAGCCAAATAAAACTGAGTATAAGCGTCATTTTGTTACTGCTAAAAATGAAAACTTTAAAAAATGCCAAAATGTAACGAATTCAAGTTTTCATAAAAACCAACCTCAGTTTTACAACCAAACCTCAAGATATAACACCTTCAATTCTCAAAGTTTTGGAAGGCATTACACACAATCTGCAGGGAGATTCCCTAACAGGACTTACAGAAATTATCCTGATGCTAACTTAAGAAAGCCAGGGTACGGGACGTATCGATCCAAGACCAATTGGTCTTGGGTCCCAAGATTCTAACTCTTTGTTTTATTGTGCAGGAACAGTTGAACAGGGCTGCAAACAATCTTTGGATTGTAGATAGCGGCTGTTCCAGGCACATGACAGGCAACAAACACTTGTTGCAAGACTTAAAACCTGTTCAGGGAGCTAGAGTTAGTTTTGCTGGTGAAAGCGGAGGAAGGATTACCGGTAGAGGAACTGTGTCGAATGGGAGAATGACACTTGAAAACGTAAATTTTGTGGAGGAATTAAAGCACAATCTGCTGAGTGTGTCGCAGATCTGTGATAAAGAATACACTGTCCATTTCACTAAGAATGAAGCGATTGTATTGAAGCCTGGTTTTCATATACCAGAAGAATGGATAGTAATGAAAGCTCCACGTGAAACGAATACATATGTGATGGATATGAGGTCTACTGAAATGGCCACCGGAGAATCCTGTTTAATGACGAAGGCAAGCGAATCAGAATCAGAATTATGGCACAGGAGAATGGGACATATTCATCTTCGTAAGATGAACTTCATTGTCAAAAATGGGCTTGTGATGGGCGTTCCCTTAAAGAGTTTTAACTTTGAAGATAAATGCATAGCGTGCAAGAAGGGAAAACAACACAAGAAAAGCCATCTCACCAAGACAATCAACTCAATTGCTGGTACTCTAGAACTACTTCATATGGATCTCTTCGGTCCGGTGAATGTACAAAGTCTAGGTGGTACTTCTTACTGCTTGGTGATAACTGATGATTACTCGCGATACTCGTGGGTATATTTTCTGAAAACGAAAGACGAGACGACTCAGATGGTGAAGAATCTGATTACAAAAGTCGAGAACGTCATGAGTAAATCAGTTAAATTCATCAGAAGCGACAATGGGACAGAGTTCAAGAACTTTGAGATGGAAATCTTTTGTCTTCAGAAGGGTATTGAGCATCAATACAGCGCTCCGTATACTCCACAACAGAACGGAGTAGCTGAAAGGAAGAACCGAACGTTGATTGAAGGAGCCAGAACTATGCTGGCAGACTCAAAGCTTCCTGTGATGTTCTGGGCTGAAGCAGTTGCTACAGCCTGCTATGTTCTGAATCGGGTGTTAACCGTTAAGAGACTTGGAAAAACTTGTTACGAGCTTATGCACGGAAGGAAGCCCAACTTGTGCGGTCTTGAACCTTTTGGGTCTCCTTGTTCGATTTTGAAGACTAACTCGAAATTTGGTGAAGTGGCCGATGAGGGAATCCTAGTCGGTTATGTTGTTGGGACTCCCAACAGACGGGTCTTCAATACGTCGACTTGCAAGGTGGAGGTGGTTTGTAACACCGACATTACTAGTTACCAACCGCCAAAACCAAGCAATGGACCTGCTGAGCTGTTTGACTATGTTAAACTTTTTAAGTCGTTTAACGTACCTAATTTGGAAATTTCTGAAGAAGACGAAAGAGCTGTGACGAAGATGATACTTGATGAGGAAGAGAATATATTGCAACATCAGATTTTTGAGAAATCTCAACCTTCCACATCAAACACGATCGATACCCCTGCGGCCTCAACTGAAGATGAATTTATTAATCCTTTTCACTCTCAGCCAGAAACAACCATAGATGAGATCTCTTCGAACTTGGAAGACAATTTGCATGTCGGTGCTGTTCCGACCACGAGAATTCACAAAGATCACCCATTGGAGAACGTTATAGGTGATGTGTCCTCGAGTGTACAAACCAGAAGTAGCCTGAATGAGCACACCTGTGTTTATTCAAGTATAAAAGAAACAGGGATAATGAATGAATGTTTGTACTCCTGCTTTATAAGCCAAATTGAACCAAAGAATTATCAAATGGCTTTAAAGGACAGCTCGTGGGTCGAAGCCATGCAAGAAGAGTTGGCTCAGTTCGAGAAAATGGAAGTTTGGACCTTGGTTGAAAAACCAAGAAATGTGCATGCTATAGGCACGAAATGGGTGTTCAAGTGCAAGAGGGATGAAAAGGGGATTATCGTGAGAAATAAGGCGAGGTTGGTTGTTAAAGGTTTTAATCAACAAGAGGGTATTGACTACAATGAGGTTTTCGCTCCTGTTGCCCGGTTAGAAGCGATTCGATTGTTTTTGGCGTTTGCTGCATCTAAAAAGATGAAGGTATTTCAGTTAGATGTGAAGAGCGCGTTTCTTAATGGGAAAGTTGATGAGGTTGTGTTTGTTGAGCAACCTCCAGGTTTTCCTGACCCAGACTTTCCGGATCACATATACAGGTTGAGCAAGGCGTTATATGGGTTACATCAGGCATCTCGTGCCTGGTATTCAACGTTATCGGACTACTTGCTGGAAAATGGTTTTGAAAGGGGATTGATTGACAGTACGCTGTTTGTGAAGAGAGAAGGATGTGACTTCTTACTGGTTCAAGTCTACGTGGATGATATCATTTTTGCTGCATCAAGAGTATCCATGTGTCAGGATTTTGAGGCTGTCATGAAGAAACGATTCGAGATGAGTGCTATGGGTGAACTAACCTTCTTTCTAGGATTGCAGGTTGATCAGAAGAAGGATGGGATGTTCATTCATCAAACAAAGTATGTTCATGATGTGCTGAAGAGATTCAAGATGGAGGACAGTTCTCCATATGACACCCCAATCTGCGTCAATCACAAATTGGGCGCTGAATCAGATGGTGACGCAGATGTGGACCCTACTCTGTATCGGGCGATAATAGGTTCATTAATGTATTTAACTGCTTCTAGGCCCGATATAATGTTTTCTGTTTGTCTTTGTGCTCGTTTTCAGGCAAACCCAAAGGAATCTCACATGAAAGGTGTGAAGAGGATTTTGCGGTATCTTAAGGGCAAGCCGAAACTAGGGTTGTGGTACCCAAAGGGGGGAGACGTTGAACTGGTGGCGTATACAGATTCTGATTATGGTGGCTGTAATCAGAGTCGGAAGTCAACAACAGGAGGCTGTCAGTTTCTTGGAGGAAGATTAGTTTCCTGGCAGTGCAAGAAACAGACATCAGTTGCAATTTCAACATGCGAAGCTGAATACATGGCAGCATCCAACTGCTGCTCTCAGGTTTTGTGGATTCAGCAACAATTGCGCGACTATGGTCTGAATTTCTTACTTACTCCTATTTTAATTGATAACACTGCCGCCATCTCAGTAATTAACAATCCCGTGAAGCACAGTAAAACTAAGCATATTGACATTCGTCATCACTTCATACGGGATTGTGCTGAGAAGAAACTGATCAAGATCGAAAAAGTTGATACACTTGAAAATTTTGCTGACTTGTTTACAAAAGCGTTTGATAAATCCAGATTTCAAAACCTAATTGAGCTAAACGGGATGATCAATCCCGAGTAACCTTGTCTTTGGTTTAAAAAAAAAAAAAAAAAAAAAAAAAAAAAAAAAAAAAAACATGGGTCATTTTTGCTTAAAATTAGTCGGTTACCTCAGTTTGATGGACATATCCTAGGATATGTTTTGGTCCTCGTTTCAACGAAGAGAATGAGGATAGCCATTAACTGGAAGACTGAAAGTGACCGGGGCAGCTATGACGTGTGTTCTTTCAGTTGCTGAAAATTAGTCGGTCATACTTAGTAAGAAGGACACATACTAGTATGTGGTCGGTCCAGTTGATCCATTGGATCTTCAGGATAGCCGTTTACCTGACGACTTCGACGTGATTGGGGCGATTGAATTTAAATTTTTCTTAAAAGGGAAATGAAATTAATTTTCAAGTCTGTTACTTCGTATGAAGTTCTATGCTGTGTTTAACAGAAAATTGATCCAACCTTGGAAAATGATATATATACTAATCGTGTGTGCTTAACTAGTGAAGTTATTAGGCTTAAAAGGCTTTAGAACAGTCATTGTATGTCGTGGTAATTTTTATGGTGCGTAAAAGTGTATGTGATACTAACTTAAACTACTCGAATTTACGTGGAAACTCCTTAAGAGTTTTGAATGTCTTCACACATATCTTTCCGAATGATAGGCAGAAAAGCGACTACCCAGTCATACACGAGCCCCTGAGTGATCTGATTCCCGTGAAGAAAGCATTTCAAGACACTGCAGTGATCCAGATTCGGGACTTGCGGTAGTTTAATACTCCGAAGTCAATAAGAATGTTTGGTTAAAAAAAAAAAAAAAAAAAAAAAAAAAAAAAAAAAAAAAAAAAAAAAACATGTATATTTTTAGTACTTATGAGACATAGTAACAATCAAGACTTCTCATGTCTAGAGTAAGAAGAGAACGGGAAGCAGTCAACGAGTATATACAAGTTAATCAGACACTATGGGTCGAAGTCAATTCGGGGTGACTTGGGTATAGCCAAATACGCTTTGAGAATAGATAGAAGACACCATTATCTCTGAGATGTTGCCAACTTAAATTTTGAGCTTAACTGAACCTTAATCCGTATCACAGAAACGATGAAAACCATTTAAGTTATTTACATGCTTACAACCTGTTTCTCTATGTCATAATACAGCCAAACACGGATCTAAGTGACAGTCACATCGTTAGTATGATTCCTGTTAGGATCTTTTCTAAAACGTAGTGGTCCCTGACTAGACTGAAATTTGATCCCTTATTTCGTTAAAATTTTTCTAAAATTTTTTTAGTTTTTGTAGTTATATTATTTTATTGTTGGTTACTGGGTCTTGATCATATTTGTTTAACTCTTTTTGGTAATTTCTAAGGTTAAATTCAGGATTATTCAAACTTAAAGGGCTGATTTTGAAAATTACGGGCGAAGTTGTTGAATTCAGCGAAGTTATGCTTAACTTCGCCTTGGCGTAGTTAAGCGTAACTTCGCCTGAACCAACTCTGCCCTATATAAGGGATTGTAAACAGTAAACTGTATTTTTTCTCGATTTACCAGCGAACTTGTTCGATTAATCAATTCATCCGGATCTTATTCTTCACTTTCGATTTCGATCTTGTGTTCCTTGTTTCTACTATACTAGTGGTATGTGTAGTCAATAACATCCTATCTTTCTCGTTATAGTTCTACCCGGTTCGAGACCTCGGGTCGTCGAACCTTAGAAACCAAGTTTTCCGACCTCACGTTACGTGTTCATGGACGACCTTTTCGTCCTAACACCATTGAAATATGTTGGACTTCATTGTTAGATCGTTAAATCGGTCCGAAACATCGGATAAACCTTGTTTGAATCTGAACAGTCGCCGTTTCAGATTCAGGCGAAGTTAAGGTTTACGCGAAGTTATTCTCAACTTCGCCAGTGGCTTAAGTTCGCCTTCAGCGAAGTTATCCACAACTTCGCTTGAAGCTTAATTTCGCCTATGGCGAAGTTATCCATAACTTCGCCTTGAACATAACTTCGCCTATTTCAAATTTTTTATAAGTTTATAGACGAACTTACAGATGAAGCGAAGTTGTTCCCAACTTCGCCTCAACTTTAAATTCGCCTGTACATCACAACTTCGCATATGGTACACAGCGAACTTGTGAGATGATTATATGGTCTCTAACTTGATTTGTTTTGTGCAGATATGGCTGCTGTTGGAGGTGCTGGAGGTGATGATGGTGATGAGCAACGACAATTCTTCCCAGCTCATAACCAATACATCACTTTGGATCCAGACGCACGAGGCGTTGAAGACTATAGGGAGATTATCACATTTCTCCAACGATCACGAGTTTTTCACGCGATCACTAATACACTACCCATATCTCTGCCCAACATTCAAGATTTCTGGCAGACGGTGTATTATGATTGCAGACCTGAGCCTCCAGTGATGCGAGCAACTGTCAATGGTCAAGACATACAGTTTTCCTCGGAAGACATACGGTTGGCTCTGCAGTTCGGTGATGAAACGAGAGACGACCCAACGGAATTCGTAGCTCCTTTCCGTGACGGAGCTTAGTTAAGGATGGGTTATTCGGGTCCGCTGGGGGACTCGCAGAGGAGGAAAGGCTTTCTGCTGGATCAATGGCGCTTTTTGATGCATGTGTTGATAGTATGCATGTCCGGCAGAAAGGCAGGAACAGATGGGATGGGTGCGACGATGCAATCGGCTATGATTGCGCTGACTTACAACCGCAGATATTCGTTTAGTCAGCTAATCTTTTACGAGATTGATCGTCAGAGACGGGCGACGGCGCGCGAGCGTTTTATTATGTATCCTCGGTTCCTACAAATGATTATCAATCATGTCGCTCCGTCTGTACCGCAAAGACGCCCTATCAGATACGTTGAGTGCGTAACAAAACGTATCTTTGCTCAGTGCAGAACGTCGAGCACTCGAAGCAACCCTGAGCGGCGTCCCAGGCATACTCCACTTTTCGGGTATCTCATTAACCCGGAGTATGTTCCTGCAGGAGGGGACGAGTTCAGGGATCCGCAACCACATCAGGCGGCAGCACCTCATGCTGTATCAGCTGCGCCTGTTGTATCTTCTGTTGCTGTGCCAGCTACTATATCTCAGGCTGTGTCCACTGCTGAAAACGTTGATCTAGATGCTGCTTTTAGTGGACATGGTTTGTTTGATATGGATGTCTCGGGTCCTCAGTTTATGGATGTTACCAGAGCAGCTACTTCGGTAGCTGACTCTGATCTAGACGAGACGTTTGCTGAGGCAAGAAGACTTATGGTGTCTCGTGAACGGACTACGGGAAAGAGGCCGAGAACTGTGGGGGAGGATGAGGATGAAGTGGATGAAGAGGAGGCAGTACAGATTGTGCTAAGACGCTCAAGAAGAGAACAGAGAGGGATAGGTTCGGGAGCTGGAGAATCTTCAAGACTAGTACGTTTTGCTCCACCTGCCCTATCTGGTATGTCTCTTATTCCTACTACTGCACAGGTTTCAGCGATCGAGACGTCGGCACCAACAATTGTGTCCCTACCACCTCAACCGCTTAATCCACCGGTGGTAGTTGCACGGTTTGTGGAGTCGACAATCACCTCTACTGCAGGGTTACCAAGTGTACCACCTGCGGTCACTTCTGCTGATGTTCCACCAACTCCATTGCCTACTTCAGATACCGAGAGGATTCTTTCGCTAGAGCGGATTGTTGCTGAACAGTCAAAGACTATTGACCGCCTAGTGGAATCCAATCGACTACAAGCTGCCCTCCTGGTAGAACATGGACGAATAATAGATGCCTTCAAGGATTACTTGGCATCTCAGGGGGAGAAGACGTGTAGGGGCGATGAGTTGAGAACGAAAAGACGAGAAGATCATGACGATGATCCCAATGCACCTTCAGGTGCAGGTGATGAGCTGCCAAGAACCTCTCAGGCTCTTGGAGCTTCCACAACTGAGGGGGAGTCTACAAATGCAGATGGTGATGATGTTGTAGTTGTGGATGACGACGCTGATGTTGAAGACGTTATTGATGCGTTGAAGGAGTTGGATGAGGAGGAGGACGATGAGTTGATGGATGATGATGACGTGTTGCCTATGGATGAGATTGAGAGGATTGGAGAACAGATTAATGTGGAAGATGTGTTAGAAGAAGGTGAGATTGTAGATGAGTCAGTGGAACATGAGATTCCAGCTGTTGAGAGATCAGAATTGGGGGATGAGAGTGTGATAGAAGATACAGTATGGGAGGAGCAGCCGAACTGGAAAGAAGGCTGTTCTCAGTGGTTTGTTAAAACCAAGAAGCCTGCAGTGCCAACGATGTTCAGAAAGACTTATAATATAAAGGGCTATGCAGAGTCAAAGAAAGGAATCATATGCTGGTTGTACGACAAAGAGCTGAAACTATTTGTGATCAAACGGTACGACGGCATTCAGTACTTTAAGAGATTGTTGAGATCTCTGAATTCCTTACCAGAATGTGAGGTGAGAGATTTAGCGAGATTGGGGCTGATCAATAGAAGTAATGATGATATGGCAAGAATCATTGGGAAGATCGTCTGGAAAGAAGCCATTAAAGACAAAAAGTTTGAACTCCTAAAGCCTCAAAAAGGAAAGTTGATAGAAGACAAAGATCGTGGAATGAGGGCTGACGGCAAACCTTGGATGGTAATGAAGTATAAACCAGTCCGTCATTTGAAAGAAGTACCGATGAAAGTTATGCCCAAGAACGTCCTAAAAGATTTAAAATGGTGGTACGTGGATTGTGAGACAGCTGAGGCGGTAATGGAAGATGAGGATGAACAAGAAGTACTTCGGGTGTACGACCCGATGCATCTTGTTAATCTATCGAAGGATGATTTGAAAGTGCTCAACGAGAAGAAGATCTTCTACATTCCTGCTTGGAAGGATCAAGCTAGGAAATATCAAAGGGTAGTGTCGGTATGTGTGAGAGAAGGGGCGCACGCGTAGAGGTAAAGATTACAAGACTCAAGATTTGAAGATCAAGATATGAAGCTACTGCCAAGGGGGAGTCTGTTGGTACACGTATGTCAGTAGTTCATAGTCTAGCATTTGTAATCGAGTCTGTAATGTAATTATGTTTTGTTTATGTTTGTTTTGTAATGCGCGAAGTTGTCAACAAGTTCGCTATGGCGAACTTGTTGAATCAGCGAAGTTATTGACAACTTCGCCTGTGGCGAAGTTGTCGTGTTTATATACTGTTTCAGACGAAACAGTTTAAGGTTGTTCGTTTAGGGTTTTCGTTTCAGTTTTCAGTAACCGAGTTACGTGTCATAGTCTGTAACGGTGACCTCGGGTCACGTGTTTGTTATCAATATAACGTGGTTGGTTTATTGCTTGTGTGTTCGATCTCTATATTCTCTACACTCGTATCTACCTACGCAGGGATTCCGCACCTGCGTTGTTAGAGACATCCCGTGTACGATCCGTCCAGGAACCTACATGGTTGGTGGATAGGCTGCGGCCGATAGTGACAAGGCCGGCTGTATACTGTTCCTTTACTGCCGGCTATGCACTGTTCCACCAACTGTAGGCTACGCACGTCCCACAGTGAGGGTTGGTGAGTAGGCAGCGGCTAATAGTGACAAACAGTACTAGAGGGTGCTCCTCCTCGTACTGTTGTCGGTGAGCTGTCACCATGTGAATGGTTCATGGGCTGTTTTGGTCAGATCGTCTATTCTGCCAATACCTTGGCAGGTATAGTACAAAAGATCTTCCAGAAGCATACGGACTGGCTCATTTGGGCGGGAGTATTTCCGCCTTGCTCATTCCTTCAGGTGACATTACTGAAGTATCGAGTTAGTGCCTTGTGCGTGTAGCCTTGCTATCAGTGCGGGTAGCCTTCCCTGATGGCTTGTATCCGCAGCTGCGGGAACAAGCAGGGTACTTCACCATTGGGAGGCTTTCCCTGCGGGAACAGCTGGCGTACTGCGCGTAAGGTCTTCTCTGAGCATGGTGGGTCCTGCGGAAGCAGTTGGTCCTTGCGCAGACGTCCCTCTTCAAGGTGAGTCTTGCGGGTCCAACTGGGCTCTGCTGGGACCTACCTCTTCACTTTCAAACCAAATGATTACAAAAAAATATTGCCTCAAATTGTAAATGTGAAAAACCATAAAACTTACAGAACTCTACACCCGGGAATGATTAAGTGTGAATTAGCCACTCAAGATTGTGAAGACCATCTTCAATTTATGTTTTGCAATATTCAATCGGATGTAAATCGATGATCTCCAATTGTGTAAAATCCTCCTATATGGTTCTCCTCTGTTGCAGTGTATGATCCCTTAATATATGGAGTCACCTCTTAGGTTATTGGAATCAAAACTCCAAAAAATGAATTCCTTCTTTTTTTCTCTCTTGCCGTTTTTTTTTTCTGCCCGTGCGTAAGTGAGCGTAGCCCCCCTTTTTTGTTTATTTTCCAAACCCTCTAATTCTTTTACTTGGGCCCATCTTTTAGTTTTTTCTCACGTGGCCCAGCTCATCACTGACCAACTTTGTTTTGGTACTGGAATGCTAAGATACAAATAATTCAACTACATGTTTAACATATGAAGGAAACTTGGAAATAAGTATGTATCGTTCTTATTTTAAGAATATTAAATAAAAGAAGTTCTTAATTATTTGTCTTGTGCCGTTATTTAATTATGTTAAATAATAATGGGATGAATTGGTAGGCTTAGGATTAGTATATGGATTTAAGAATGACTACAGGCCTAAGGTCCATGGGCCTGGAGTATATAAACTCCTAAACCTTCCTAAAACCCTAATCATTCTCATAACATCATCCCGTACCTTCAGACACACATACACACTCTCTATACACACACAAACTCTCTCTTCTTCCCATATTTCATTCAAAATCCAAGTTTAAGCAAGGTTAATTCCTATTCATTTAACAAAGAAACCCATCTAGATTCACAAGAGGTTCAAGATCCAAAACCAAACTAAGATCTAGAAAGGTATGTTTTAGATTAAAACATTTAGGTTTTTGATGTTGGTTTATTATAAGATTCAAAGATTTAGATGAACCGAACTGTGTTAAGCAAGAAAAGTGTAAATTTTATAGTAGCAAAGTTACTTGAGTTAGACGGTTTTAACAAGTGATGTTCGGGTCGTATCGAGCAAGGAAATGGAGTTGTTATAGCCTGAAACTTAACCTAACGATAAGCCGGGCATAACGAGACGTGAAAAGTGGCAAAATGGGAGGACCCGAATGGGGACCATTCGAGCCGAGCATACTCGACTCGAATGAAACCATTCGAGCCCAGTTCACTCGACTCGAATGGAACCAATTCGAATCGAATGGACCCCATTCAAGCCGAAAAATGTTTTTTTGGGGCACCCCCCCCCCCCCCCGGGTTCGTTAAGGGGTTTCGTTAACTTAAAAGTTCGGTTCGTTAACTTATATGTTCGGGGTAATTAGAACGAGGTGATTGATACTTGTAAATTTGTTAAACAGTTAGCCATGCTCAGTTGAATAGAGGGGTGACCATAAACTCTGAAAGGAATATATTCTCTTTGAAACTCCAGGTGAGTTCTAGCCCTATTTCTCTTTGAAAATATATTCGGGGTTGTGTGCATACTTGTATGACTAGAAAGATATGAATTTTTATATATAATAAGAAAAAAATGTGATAATTATCGCAAGACTGAAAGAATAAATGGTAAGACTAGAAAGATGGAAATATGTTATTACATGTGCTTATTATATGAAGAATGTGAATGATGATTGCATGAAAGAAAGAGTGTTTGAAAGATCTTGTATGTGTTTAACTTGTTTAATTAAACGTGATTGTAAGAGTCAAGTAAGAATATAATGTAAGAGTCCGGGTGAAAGTTATGTAATGAAAAATGCCAAAGAAGCATTCTCAAAAATAGAAAAAGAGGCTAAAGTGAACAACTAGACGGGACTGAGAGTTTACGGTTACCAAGGGGATGGCGACTCTAAGGATACACTGTTGGGGCTCGAGGTTTTTAGTCGATAAATATTTTTATGGAATACATAGGACAAAGTCCAATAATATTTAGGACATGCTCATACGACCTCACTTGACCTATCATCCATAATTCCATCCATGGTTGCAAAAGTCGCTAGGCGGACCCTATGCTGTCTACTAGGGAGTTGGGTGTACTCGGAGTACTCGGGGAGTACTCGGAATTGGTAAATATAAAGAAAATTAATTTTTAAATATTATATAGATGTCAAATCTCATAAGTATACTAATATTTATAACAAAATAACTGAATATCAATATAAATAAAAGAATACATTTTTAAATACTAAATTATTCTAAAATTTGCTAATCATTAACTAATAAAAGTGATATGCTTTTTTTTAATATTATAGAAATATGAATTATATTTTATTCTTATAGTCAAACCCGGCCCAAGTTGACCGATTAGATGTGATTTTGGCTGAGGTTGACCACATTTAATCAATTCTTAGTAACTAGGCTGAGTTGGAGAAACTCTCCTCGGTGCTATACCTTGTAGTGATTACTCGAAGAGTACTCGGCCTTGGAAACCTACTTTTACAACATTGATTCCATCTAAGTGTATTTTCTTTTTACCATTAAGGGGTTCTTATCTTATGGTGATATGTTGAACCAGTTTGCTTCAACCCAATTTTTTTAAATTGTCTTTACTATGTTTGAGATGGGGTAGGTAGATCTTAACTCTAAAGATGTGAGACCCATAGATTTTTGATATCACTTAAACTTAATTGCTAAATGTGGTTGGGGGCTTGATAGGCTGGTGGCTGGGTTTAAGTGGACAACAATATCGACAATCACGGTTTTGCATTTATATGAGCTTTAAAATAACCTATATGTTTTGAAGACCGTACTTTCCGATTTTGATTCCATTGCAATTAGACTTTTTCATGGACAAAAAAAGATTAAGTGTGGGGATATTAGTTTGATTAGACTTACTTGCTACATACGGTGCTAGAGGCCATCTTTATCACCGTGCTACTTGTTTTGTTTTGTTTTTGAGTCGTAGGAGTCTAATTAATTTTAGTTTATTATCCCAACTTGGGCTTCTAGTTTTCCTGGGTCGTTTCTTGGATGTTGGGGTACACCCATGTCCCAAAGCAGGCCCATCTCTATCATCGTACTCAAAGTCATTGGGATTAACCCCTATACCTAAAAAAATTGGAGATCTGTCGTCCTGTGTAACAACATTTGACTTCCCAACAACGATGGAGCATGTGTCACCTTCACCACTCTTGGATTTCGCATCCTCACCAAGCAACGTCCTGACCTTTGTTCTCCCCTCCTTTTCAAGCTCCACCGAACTAGTCTTCGGCAAAATCAAAGGACCAGGCACCGCCGGCGACAGCGATCAGAACTCTCCTTCTTCTATGACTTCCTCACTGCTCATTGATTTTGCCCTCACCTTCGAGGATTCTTCAGTCCATGCAAATGAAGTATCCCTGAAGAACTTAGGTATCTACTTCTCTAAATCCTCAAAGACCCACACCGAAAAAGACTTTCCCTTTCCACTTTACCGCATATTTTTCCTCAATTCTACCTCCAATTTTGTTAGCACGAAACATTCTCCGGTGAGTTATCTTAACATTGGCAGGGCAACTCTGACGGACAGACTATTGATCCGAATAACTCACCAATTTTATCAAAGTTTGAGCTGTCCCGGAGCATGATCGGCATGCCCAACACTTTCAACCCAGCCACCCGATTGAATGACCATTCTATACCGATGCTTCAGTTAAGACTTTCTTCAGGACCTCATGTTTTTTTGATAGAAACTCCTTAACTTGTGCATTATTTTTAAAGATAATCAACATCTTTAGACCCCTGATATACAGATAAATACATATGTTTTTCCCCGTATATTTTGTATCATATTTAATTAGTTTTAGTTCGTTTTTATTTAGATTTTGTATACTACTGACATGTTCGTGTTTTGTAGGTCTCAGGACTTGAATGATGTTGAAAAAAGCAAGAAAGGAGGCTAAACGAGCAAACACCGAGAACCGGAACGATCTAGATGAAAACTTAGTTGAACCGGCACAAAAATCAAGACAATATATGTCGCCGCGCCACGCGACCATGGTACAAGTCCACGCCGCGCGACGCGGGGTGGAGATGGGGGTCCGGTTTATATACAGGTTAATAAAATGGTGCTCGAACAACATATGCAATTTAAATAATTTTGAGAATACATGTGTTTTAGAATTAGATTAATTCTTGAAGAGGTATGTACCCGCCTCAACACCGAGCGAGGCGGGTCAACCCACAAGATATAGACAAGAGGCTTGAAATCAAGACATTATGAAGGCGCAAAGCCAAAACCTATGCGCATGGCGCATATCACATATGCTCATGCATCACATGCTCAGGCATCACATATGCTCATGCATCACATGCTCAGGCATCACATATGCTCATGCATCACATATGCTCACGCATCACGTATGCTCACGCATATCACATGCTCACGCATATCACATCTGCGCGTGGCGCATATCACATGCTTGTGCATATCACATCTGCGCATGAAACATCTGCGCGTGAGAATAAAGAGAAGACCTCGCGCATCCTCAGGATAGGCGCATATCACACATGCACATAATCAACCTCGTCCTTATCCAAATCAGGATTAGGGCAACCTTGATTGTGCACGTCAGACAACCTTCCAGAAGGTATCTTTTTAAGGAATAAGAATATGCTGATGTTGACAGCTGCCAATGAAAGGTGGACAACTCAGCAAAACCCATGTGCTACCACGTGATTATAACCAATGAAAAAGCACCAGGTGTCCCAAGGACACGTGGCGCAAAGCAATTGGAGGAGGCCAACAAGGCCCTAATTAGGTCTGAGCCCAATCATTGGAAACCCTAGCACTATAAATACCACATCAACTCCACAAGGAGAGGGACACTCAATTACACAGTATTCAGCTATATTAAGCAATACACTCCAATTTCCTTACTCTCATATTATTATCTTCTCCTACAAACACTTATTCTCACACCGGAGGGTTACCCCAAAGAGGACCCCTCTGTCCCTTTCTGAGGGGTAAGTTTACGGTGCTGTTCATTTTGTAGGTGGAAGAATCCAGATCCCAAAGACCCATCGGTGAAATAGCATAATCACATCCGAGGAAAGTAGATCGTCTACCAGTGAGTCGATCCACGTTTCTTCATTGGCGCCATCACCTGTTACAACGGCAACAAGATCTCATCAGATCTCTAAAAAAAACAAATTTTCACCATGGTTTCTGGCGTTCGTAACGTCGATCAAGTTCTGGAGGATATTGAGCGTGAGGATGTTAATGGGGGACAGCAGTTTCTGAGGGTGCCGCGTGACTCTACGCGCACCACCAGTAACCATCCTTTCATCACAACTCCTCATGGCCAGACTGAAACTCCTCCAGACGATCTCACGTTCCAAAATCTTGCCGGCGCGAAACAAAAAGGACCAATGGGTCCAGAAGATGAAACCAATGACCCCAAAGAATGGCTCATAAACGAGCAACGACGTCTAATGGACAAGTACAATGAGCTGGTCAAACACAAAAAGTCAGCCGACTTAACACAAAGGCTGGCGTTTGACAAGCAAAACGTTCATGGAACAAAAGGGGCGCGCGCGCCGGAAGATGGTCATTCTGTTCACACTGCACACACTGAGTTTAGTGATGAAGAAGTGCACAGCATGAGGAAGACGCGAGATACTAATGCAGGAGGCTCACAGCCCCGCGCGCACGTGAACATGGCGCCTGGAGCCAAAGCCGATCTGGATCTGCACACGCCGTACAGCCCACCAGTGAGAGGGCAAGTGGACGTAACCACACCATACAGGCCAGCCATCTTGGTGAAACATTCAAAATTCACTGAGCGGATCGCGAAGGCTCCCATTCAGCACAAAACCAAGATGCCAAGTGGTTTGGGCAAATATGACGTCACAACGGATCCAGACGATTTCTTACAAGGTTTTTACAACACTGGAAACCTAGAAAGCTGGACGATGCCAACATGGTGTCACATGTTTGCTCGCTGCCTCACGGGCGCGGCGCGTGTCTGGTTCGAGAGCTTGCGGACTGGGCAAATCGATGGGTTCGAGGAACTATTGGAAAAGTTCCAAGCCCACTTCGTACAGCAGCGCAGACACACGCGCGACCCTGATGACATCATGCACTGCGTGCGCAGGAATGATGAAACGATTGAAGACTACATAACTCGTTTCAATCAGGAGTCTCTGGCAATCGGAGGTATCACTGAGCAACTCTTGCGCGTGGCCTTTATACAAGGCGCGCGCAGTGATCAACTACGCCGAGCTCTCGTAAGCAGAGATGGCATGCCAACCACTTGGGCCAAACTAATGGAAGCATCGCGAGTCTTCGCGAGAAATGAAAAACAAATTGCCCAAGATAGGGCAAGAGAAAGAGCGCATCAAGCTGAGACACCGCGCAGCAACGAAAGAAGGGGCAAACAGAACTCTGTATGGTCCAGGTTGCAACCAACCAGTTTTTCTCCCGCAGAAAAGCAGGCGCAACCAAGCTCACCCCAGCCCCAAAAAGACGTTCGTAATCGCGGGGAGGGTGACAAGAGGGAAGGCGGCAGGGATCCTAACAGACCTCTGCCAAGAATATGGACTCCCCTCACTAAAACGCCTTCACAAGTGTTAAGCACTGAGAATGTCCAGTTCAAAAGCCCCAAGCCACTACACTACAAGGGACCATCAGACAGTGGCAAGTACTGTGAGTTTCACAAGTCCACAGGACACAACACTGATGCATGCCACCACTTGAAGGATGCAATTGAAAAAGATGTGAAATCAGGCAAGCTGGCTCACCTGGTAAAAAACTCAAGACCAGAAAATGAACAACCAGAAGGTGCCTCTGCCAGCAAAAGGTTCAAAAGAATCTGTGTAGCCGAGGGAGGAAGGCAAGGGCAAAATTCAAGAAAGAGAAGCGCGCAAATCCAAGGAGATTGGCGCGAGCAACAAGTAATCTTCCCAAGAATCAGGGGAGGCCCTTCTATCAGCAGTCCTCTTGTCATCACTACACACATTGCTCATTATGAAGTGTCAAAAGTCCTGGTGGACACTGGCAGCGAATCATACATCATGTATGAGCAATGTTTCAGGAAACTGGATCCGGCAGACCAAGCAAGGCTTGAAATTGTGAATGCACCAATCTATGGTGTTTCGAATGAAATCAATCATCCCCTAGGTCAAATACAATTTGAACTAACCATGGGGGATGAAAAACACAAGCGAGCCGAAGTTGTCAACTTCTTGGTCTTGCCCACCACTTCTTGCCACAATATGATCTTGGGTAGGGGAACGATTGCCCAATTCAACGCCATACCGTCGCCAGCGCACGGCGCGTTAGGGTTCCCAACACCAACAGGTGTAACTTTTGTATACCGAGATCATTTGTGTGCAGTGACAAGTACTCCGCGGGAAGGGAGAATGAAACTTCCAATGGCAGACAACGCGCCAGAGGAATGGATTCTCAACCCAAAATTCCCGGAGCAGACAATCACAATTGGCGCTACGATATCAGACGACACGAGGTTGAGAATGAAAAGATTGCTCACAGCATATATGTCGGTCTTCGCGTGGCAACACTCTGATATGACTGGGGTTCCGCTAGACCTGGCGCAACATTCTCTCAACACGTTCAAGTCTGTAGAGCCAATTGCTCAAAAGAAGAGAGTCATGGGGGATGAGAAGGCGAGGGCCATGAATGAGCAGGTTGAGGATCTATTGCGCGCAAACATCATCCGCCCGATACGATACCAGACATGGGTAGCCAATCCTGTGATGGTAAAGAAAAGTAACGGGTCGTGGAGGATGTGCATTGACTTCAAGGACCTCAACAAAGCGTGCCCAAAAGATTGTTACCCCCTCCCAAATATCGACGCAAAGGTGGACTCCGTGGCGCCATTCAAGCTCAAATGTTTCCTGGATGCCTACAAGGGCTATCACCAGATTCAAATGGCACCACAAGACGAGGACAAGACCGCCTTCAGAACCGACAAGGGTGTTTTTTGTTACACAAAAATGCCCTTTGGTTTGAAGAATGCGGGAGCCACCTACCAAAGACTTATGGATGCCGTTTTCAGCGAACAGATTGGAAGAAACCTAGAAGTCTATGTGGATGATTTGGTGATCAAAAGCAGGGAGGAAAAACAAATGCTCAAAGACATCGAAGAAACCCTTAGGCGCCTAAAGGAAGTTAACATGAAGCTCAATCCGAGCAAATGCACTTTCGGCGTACAAGAGGGAAAATTTCTAGGTGTAATGGTCACCAAGGATGGTTTCAAGGTGAACCCTAAGAAGGTGGAGGCCATCCTTGACATGCCCTCGCCATCCACCATGAAAGAAGTCCATAAGCTGAATGGTAGATTGGTTTCAATCAACAGGTTCCTAGCGAACCATGCAAGCAAATCTACCCCCTTTGTCAACACATTGAGAAATTGCTTAAAGAAAAGCCAATTCAAATGGACTCCTGAGGCCGAGCAAGCTTTCAATGAGATAAAAGAATGTTTGATAAATCTGCCCGCGCTCACAGCTCCACTTCCTGGTGAAATTTTGACATTGTACCTATCAGCAGGAGAGCGCGCCATCGGCGCAGTATTGTTGGTGGATCGCAAGGGAATCCAAACGCCAATATACTATGTGAGTCGGGTGCTGACAGATCCTGAGACGCGCTACTCCATCATGGAAAAGTTAGTTTTATCACTAACACACGCGTCGCGCAAGCTTCATAGATATTTCAATGGTCATCCCATTGAAGTTCTGACTGGTTACAACATCCAGCAAGTCTTGCGGCGCCCCGCGCTCTCGGGAAGGCTAACAAAATGGGCGCTGGAATTAGGAGAGCACACGATCGCCTATAAGCCCCGTCCAGCAATAAAGGGACAAGTCTTGGCTGATTTCATTGCAGAAGTCCCCGAAGGAAAAATTGAAGAGGCTCAGCGCGAGGTAGACCCTCCGCGAGCCAATGATGAAGAAAATGTGTGGAGATTATTCACCGACGGAGCTTCAAACAACGAAGGATCCGGCGCAGGCCTCAAGCTGGTGGATCCAGAGAATCAGGAATATACTTACGCCATCAGGTTGGACTTCAAGAGCACCAACAATGAAGCTGAGTATGAAGCCCTGCTGGCTGGCCTGCGCATCGCGCACAAATTCGGAGTTAAAAAGCTAGAGGCCCATGTTGATTCATACTTGGTAGCAGCACAGGTCAATGGCCTTTATGATGCCAAGGAGAACACCATGCCTCTGTATCTAGAGCAGGCGAAAAAGCTCATCGAGCAATTTGACTGCTTCAGAATCATTCATATTCCGCGCAGTGAAAACAAATCTGCTGACGCGCTGAGCAAGATGGCATCAACCAGCTTCGATCACTTTGGCAAAGATGTCAGGGTAGAAGTAATGAGCAACCCGTCGGTGGGAGCGAAGTCTGTCCTTGTAACTCATACAACCCCTTCATCATGGATAACTCCAGTAATGGAATTCTTGAAGGAGGGAAAACTACCGGACGATCAAGCACAGGCGAGGAAGATAAGACGCAAGTCGCAGAACTATGAACTGCTTGATGGTACATTATATCGACGCTCTTATCTGGGACCGCTCATGAAATGCCTAGATGCTGAGGAAGCAAGCTATGTGATCAGAGAGATACACGAAGGAATCTGTGGAATACATGCTGGCCCGCGCATGGTGGTTGCCAAGGCAATGAGCGCAGGCTATTATTGGCCAGGCATGTACTTGGACGCTTTAAAAGAGATCCAAAAATGTAAAGCATGTCAGAGCTATGCGCCAAACACCATGCGGCCAAAGAACAACTTGATTCCGGTGACCTCCGCATGGCCTTTCCACAAATGGGCAATCGATATTGTGGGTCCCTTACCACAAGCGCAAGGGCGAGTAAAATTTTTGGTAGTGGCAGTAGACTATTTTACAAAATGGGTTGAAGCCAAGCCACTAGCAAAAATCACAGCCGAAGCGATGAAGCAGTTTATCTGGAGCCACATCATATGCCGTTTTGGCTTGCCCATGGAAATTGTGAGCGATAATGGCAAACAATTCACTGACAGGAAGATATCCAACTGGCTCAAGGAATTGCGCATCAACCAAATCTTCACTTCGGTATACCACCCTCAGGGGAATGGCCAAGTGGAGCGCGCGAATCAAAGCTTGTTAAATGGGCTGAAGAAAAGGTTGGAGGGAGAATCCCATTCTTGGGTCGAAGAGCTACCTAATGTCTTGTGGGCACACAGGACATTAAGCAAAACCAGCAATGGCGAATCCCCGTTCAGCCTAACCTATGGAACGGAGGCTATGATTCCAGCAGAAATTGGATGCCCATCCCATAGAGTACTCATGATGAACAAGATTGATAACGAGCGCGAAAGGAGGTTGGATCTCAACTTACTTGAAGGGCGCAGAGAGGCGGCTATCATCAATGATGCCAAGTACAAGAAAAAACTGGAAAAATATTACAATCAGCGCGTGAAAGAATGCCACTTCAAGAAGAATGATTTTGTCCTTCGAAACAATGAAGCTAGCCGCGCGATACCCCCGGGAAAGATGTCCCCCAATTGGGAGGGACCTTATCAAGTCTCGGAAGAATTGGGAAAAGGCGCATACGCTTTGAAAGATTTGAATGGAAAGAAGATCCCGCGCGCATGGAACGCGGCACAGCTTAGAAAATGTTTCATGTAAAAATTGTCAAATTTGTAATCAAGGCTCTTTAAGCCATTATGAATAATGATACGCGCTATCTTCTCTTAATGTGGATTCTATTACCTTTTGCATACATGTTTCACACTTCCCTTTATTAATTTTGAGCAATATGACAACATTGTATTGACATCAAAACGAAATAAAACGAAGTAAAACATACATGCGCGAGCTTCAAGCTCAAACGCGTTAACGAGTCTTAACTCTAAAACGTCAGGGCCTTAGCCCAATAATATGAGCCTTAGCTCAGGGCCTTAGCCCAATAATGTGGGCCTTAGCTCAAATCACTCACAACATCCATCCTACATACTGCGCAGCCTGACCATAAAAATACCTAAGTACAACTAAGGCAAAGCAAATGCCAAAACATAGTTGTTACGGTCTCAGGTCGAGGTCGCGCATGAAATTGTAATGGATATCAGAGTAACACATATTGACACGTAAAGGCTAAAAAAACTCATAATTCCCTATAATAAATGCGCGATAACGTCGCGCAAAAGAGGAATAATGAAAACGCCAAGGCACGTGTCAACATAATCAAGATATGGCAAAATCACTTACAATATGACAAGGATTAAGTATAAAAATTTCCTTACAACCTTGTTCTTATTTCAACGTGCAAGCATATCTTATATTCAACAAGCAAACATGCAATATAAAGAGATGAATGGGGAATGCGCAAGATGCGAAGAAGGGAAAAACAAAATTTCATTCCAAAGCATTGAAATTTACAAGTTTACAAGATGATGAGATACAAATTACAAATAAAAATAAAAAACATGAAGGGCTTCTCAAGTCTCCACGTCGACGTCAGCCTCTTCATAGTCCTCATCACCGCCCTCAGCACCTGGCGCAGCCCGCTCCTCGTCATCTCCAAACTGACCATAGTCAAGTTGTTCGTCCTGAATGGATTCTTCTATCACAATAGTGTCAGGAGCAGATCCTTTGGCCACGCCAGAGCCGCTAGCAGGGGCAGCATTCCCCGCGCCATCATCGCCGCCACCAGCCCCTTCGCACTCGTCAAGTAATTTCTTTAGCGCGCCGAGATCGGGCTGGTCAGCAAGCGCGGATATCTGCAAATCAAAAGGAAAAATATGAGTACAAAAAGACTTGGAAAATAAGTCAAGGTAATCTCATTAAGGTTAAAATACCTGCGCAAGGATGGGAATGGGAGTATTCAAATACTTCTCCCCCATCTGGGCCATGTCCGCGCATGCAACGTCGCTCTGATAAGGGTAGTCGGATGGTTTCTTCTTCAGCATGCCATATTCATAGCCATCCTTAAACCCTTCAGCTCGACCCACCAAGCGCGCGGCAGCGTTGCAATCCATCACAAGGGCCTGAAACTCGTCTGAGTATTTCATCGCGTAAGCGCAACGAGTCATACCCTGTGAGATTAGCCATTGGCGATCCTGCGCGAGGGAAGCAACAGACATCTCAAGAGCAGGAATCTGAGAGTTTAACAACTCAACAGTTTCCTTAGTCTGTTTCAGCTCCTCTTTGTCGGACGCTGCTGCCGCCAAGGCTTCTTCCTTTTCCGCTCGCGCAAGCTCGAGTGCTTCCTGGCTAGACGCTGCCGTCGCCAAGGCTTCATCTTTCTCGGCCTGCGCGGCCGCCAGCTCCTTCTTCAGGCGCGCAACCTCACTCTCCAGTGATGATTTGTCAGTTATAGACTGGACAAGAACTTGGTCACGCGCCTCCGCGTCCAGCTCCAAGTCGCGCACTCTACGTGCGTACTTGGCCGCGTCCGCCTCGGAAGCCTGTAGCTTCTCCCGCGCAGCCTGTAGCTCATGCCCGCGCTTCACGAAGGCGGTGTTGGCACTTGCTCTGTTCTCACTGAGCTCTGCTTGGAGCTTCTCAGCTCTCTCTCGAGCATCAGAAAGATGCCAAGCAGACACTTTAGCCTCTTGCTTGGCTTGCGCAAGAGCATCACGTACCTTTACGTAATCATAGCGAAGCTCTTGGGAGGCAGCAAAGAAAGCCGACCCAGCAAACAGATGATCGTTGAGCAAGTCATCGCGAGCGCAGCCCTCCTGAAACCTCCTTTCAGCTCGAGGCACAGAATGAGCCCAGAAGTCCTCACACACACCCATGGACTGAAATGAGCTGTCCTCAGTAATGTTCCATCTCGGGCGGTAAATGTGATCGGCTTCCTGCAAACACAAAGTAATGATCTAAGTCATCAAAACACTAATATGGAAGTCCGCGCAGCGGAGCAAAAATGAACCTATACCTGCGGGGATGAAGCAGAAAAGTCAGCGCCAGCCCCACGAGAAGGCTGCGCCGGAAAATCTCGTGGCGCTGCAGGGCTGGCGCGGCCGCCGTCGGAGTCTTCAACTTCAAACTCCTCATCCTCCTCTGAAACAGGCCTTTTCTCCTGCGACCTAGAACCAAAATCAGTCTCGCGAGGAGGGCTGTGCGCAGGAGGAGGTGAGGGAGGTCTCGACGCCGCCAGGTCGGCGCGTAAAACGGCCTCCTGCTCCTTAGTAATCCCGATGAGGGGAGATTCAGTGCTTGCAGGAGCAGGAGCAGAACCAACGGCGCTGGCACCGGCGCCAGGAGTGCCGCCAGCAGCTTGTACGCCAGCAATGACTCCTATGAAAAAATCAACAAAAAGAAATGGTTCATGACTTGATCTAAAAGAAAAAAGTCAGAAAATAAAAGCGCAATACATACCTTGGCGCAACTCCGTTCGCGAGGCAAACATCACCATGAAGTCCATTCTCCCCTTTTTTGAGGGTAAAACAGGGGACTTCGAAGCGACCTCCGGCGCAGGCTCGGCACCTTGTTGCGCCTGAGGTTGGTCCACCAAGGTCGCCGGCTCTACAAACATTTAAGTGAGCAAGGATTCATTAGTAATTCTATCAGAATCGCGCTCATAGAACCATAAAGGATAAGCAAAGTATACCTGTCGGAGAGGAAACGGCAGGCGCAACGCCGCTTCCCTTTTCCGCCGCGCGAAGGGAGGAGGTAGCGGCACCATACCTCGTATGGACAGGAGGTCTGCCCACTTTTTGAGGCAGGGAAGACAAGGAAAACTTGGTGGTAAACACCTGGGTCTTCTCAAGTCCCTTCGCCTGAGTAGGAGGATCCTGAACAACAGGGGCATCATCTTTCTTCTGTTTCTTACTGGCCCCTGCGCCAGTTTTCCCTTTAGCTTTACGCTTTAGTTGGGGCGCCTCCTCTTCCTCCTCCTCTTCCGCGAGGTCCAGCTCGTAGTTCTCAAGCGCGTCTACAATACGTGCAACAGAAATGTTAGCCAAATGTGGTATTATAAAGGCGTAAGCATAAGTACAAAGGCTTACCAGGCGCATCGCTGTCAAAGAGAAATCCCAGATCAACAGGGATGAACATGTCATCGAAGCGATCGGGGAAGCCAACCTCCCCAGCGCCCAGCGCGACGGAGCCACCCTCCATATGCTCATCATAGGCGGCGTGGACATACTCCTTGCTGACTGCACAAAACAAGTCAAATGATATCAGCAAAACGAATTATATTCGCGCAGAAGCAATGCAATGAGTTAACTTACATAAGCCGTCAACTTGGATAACGGGCTCAGTCGCGCTGTCAGCCCACTTCCTGCTCATACCAACCCCCACCAGCGCCTCCTCGCAAATTTTCTTGGCGGGGGATGGTTCGGCAGTCAACTTTTTTACCCAGGCGCCAGTTGGGTTCTTGAAGACACCCACATCCGCAGGCGCAGAAGAGATCGCGCGCATGGTCATGCGGATGGGGATCACACCAGCCTTAATGTAAAAAAATCTCTCAGACCAGTCATGAAGGCTCTTGAATGAAACAGTGCAGCACTTGACCTTCTGACTGCGAGGAATAAATGAGAACCAAGAATCTTGGATCTTGGGCTTATAAAAAAACTGAAAGCGCCGAGGGGTGGGCTCCTCGCGCTGAGATTTGCACATGAACTCAAAATGAGGCATGCGCACGAGTCCAAAAGGATGGACTTGGGATATATGAATCCCATAAAACCTAAGCACCGCACCCACAAACCTTGTCATCGGGAGACGAAGGTTGCAGTGGGTGAAAAAATGGCAGTAAAGGGATATATAGCCGGTAGGCGGGTCCGCCGCCGTTTGCCCGGCCGCCAGCAACATGCAGCCATACTCAGGGAGAAAACCCTGAGTATCGATAAGGCTGTCAAAATCGGACTGCCTCAGCTTACAGGGGATCTCATCCCACTTCTTCACTGCCTTGGTCCTCCCTACCTCCTCCGATGAGGCCTCAGCAGCCCTCTTCCCCTTGCCGGTCTTCTTCAACGTAGACATCACTAACGAATTAACACGGCGATGGATGGGGGAGATTGTGTTGTCTGAGCTATCAGACATGCAACTATAAAATCGAACAAGGGATGCTTCTAAAGAACAGAGATCTGGAAGCAGAAGACAGGTAATCGGAATAGAATGAAAGAAAGAAAAAAATCTCTGAATAAACAAGAAGATGAAGGATAAAAAACTCAAAGGGGCTGGCTTTTATAGGCCCAGGAGAGAGAAAAATTGGTGTTGATCGGACTTCACGCGCCCCCACTCGCAGGTGTAAGCCAACGCGAGCGCGACACGTGTCCCTGACACTGTGTGAGGGGACACGAAAAGAAACTATACAGGTGCTGCCAGAGTTCACGCGCCACCACTCGCAGGAACGGACCAACGCGAGCGCGACACGTGTCCCTGACACTATGTGAGGGGACACGAAAGGCAACTGTAGCACCTCGAGCACACGAAAGGTCTGACACGTCTCCATCACTGACGCATGTCAGCAACAACCAACCACGTACAGGGACGATTCGTTTTCAACCAAAAGGATAGAATTTCGCGCAACGATGAATAATAAGAAGAAAAAGACAAACCCCTACTAAAAGAGCAAACTATTAAGTCTAATATCTATCTTACCTCGCTCGCGCGAGACAAGACACACATTAGACTGGGGGGGCTTGAAGAGGTATGTACCCGCCTCAACACCGAGCGAGGCGGGTCAACCCACAAGATATAGACAAGAGGCTTGAAATCAAGACATTATGAAGGCGCAAAGCCAAAACCTATGCGCATGGCGCATATCACATATGCTCACGCATATCACATATGCTCATGCATCACATGCTCAGGCATCACATGCTCAGGCATCACATATGCTCATGCATCACATGCTCAGGCATCACATATGCTCATGCATCACATGCTCAGGCATCACGTATGCTCATGCATCACATATGCTCACGCATCACATATGCTCACGCATATCACATGCTCACGCATATCACATCTGCGCGTGGCGCATATCACATGCTTGTGCATATCACATCTGCGCATGAAACATCTGCGCGTGAGAATAAAGAGAAGACCTCACGCATCCTCAGGATAGGCGCATATCACACATGCACATAATCAACCTCGTCCTTATCCAAATCAGGATTAGGGCAACCTTGATTGTGCACGTCAGACAACCTTCCAGAAGGTATCTTTTTAAGGAATAAGAATATGCTGATGTTGACAGCTGCCAATGAAAGGTGGACAACTCAGCAAAACCCATGTGCTACCACGTGATTATAACCAATGAAAAAGCACCAGGTGTCCCAAGGACACGTGGCGCAAAGCAATTGGAGGAGGCCAACAAGGCCCTAATTAGGTCTGAGCCCAATCATTGGAAACCCTAGCACTATAAATACCACATCAACTCCACAAGGAGAGGGACACTCAATTACACAGTATTCAGCTATATTAAGCAATACACTCCAATTTCCTTACTCTCATATTATTATCTTCTCCTACAAACACTTATTCTCACACCGGAGGGTTACCCCAAAGAGAACCCCTCTGTCCCTTTCTGAGGGGTAAGTTTACGGTGCTGTTCATTTTGTAGGTGGAAGAATCCAGATCCCAGAGACCCATCGGTGAAATAGCATAATCACATCCGAGGAAAGTAGATCGTCTACCAGTGAGTCGATCCACGTTTCTTCAATTCTCAAAATGAATTTAGCATGTGAGCTCCACAAATGGGCAAGACTTTTTTTTGGAGGGTAGTAAGTTGATCATCAAACAAATAAAAACCCTTACGCTATAAAGGTAGGGGAGCCGTCAACAGAAGAGAACGAAAGCAAAAGGGTTTTGACTATTGGGCATCATCATCAAATAAATCAAGAATACATGGGGTAGGTGCTCTAATATTGAAAGCAAGCAAGCACATGTTGGTTTAACTACAGATCGTCCGAATTTAACACTTACTCATTTAAACTCATTACTATTTGGTTTGAATTTATTGTTTTCGTTATGAATTCATTATTTGGACTTATTTATTTTCTTTTGTTCTTAAGTATGATTATTAGCTAAACCTTTTAGACTGCCTAGGCTTATGATGAACCATTGTTGAAGTTTTATTTTATTCGGATTTGCTTTTGTTTATGGTTTTATGAATAAGCAAAGAGTTTGATATTATTCATTCGATGCATATGTGTGCTTGGTTTATTTGATAAGTTTATTGTTTCACGGAATCTTTGGTGATTGTTTCATCTAATAGGATTCTACTAGGTCATTTACTGTGTGGTCTTGACTAGTTTATGATTGATTTATAATAAGATCATAGAATCAATGTTATTAATCAAATAAGTAAAAGTGTGCTGCTAATCTAAAAAGCTGAAAGGTGATAGATTATTTGATAGGTCTTTATTGGCTAAGATTGCTAGATTTAGTTCTTCATGAGGAGTTCGTCTAGGTTTGATTTTTCAGCATTGTCTATTAAGTTGAATGAATTTATTAAACCACCTTTGATTTCCGCGCTGTAAGGTAGGATTTCATTTAAAGGTACTCGTTCATAATTAATTGGATAACCGTAAGGAGGTCTTATATTAAAATGGTGTTTTTAAGAACTTAATTTTTTTGATTAGTTGATAACTGAAACTTTGGGGATTCTAGCCTAGGTGGTTTTTTCATCGTCATCTGATTTAAATCAACTAAATTGCCTTTTGTTTTATTTTATTTGTTTTCTTAATTAGTTTAAATTAGTATTTTAGTAACCCCCCCCCCCCCCAAATAATATAAATAAATAGTCGTGTATGTAGTTGAGTCTAATTAGCTAGTTTACGTAATTTAAAGAGTCTCGTGGGTTCGATATTCGGACTTACTTAGCAGTAATAGAGTCGACCGGTACACTTTCCGGTTAGTAGTTTTAGTTAAGTTTAAGAGTCTAGAATTATTACTTAGTGTCTAGATTAGCATAATTTTAGTTATAATTTTATAACTACTCTTAGCACATCAACCCCCACACATACGATAAGGCCGCATTCAGGAATCCCGTCGTCATCGTCATCGTCATCGTCATCGTCATCGTCATCTTCGCTTCACATACAGCCTGAGCACTTCTCTCCACACCAAGAATAGACCTCCCCATAATCTGCGTGGGATAGCAAAAATTAGGACTTTCCAGGACGAACTCCTTTTTTGATGTAACACCTCTATTACCATTACCGATCTCCACCACCGACTTATACGAAAGTTTGGGGTTGTTTAATGGATTGATTGACTACCCTATTGTGTCTACCCTTATCCAACACTTTCTTACTTATCTGTTATGTCCTCCTCCCATCAGCTGACGTCCCCTTCCTATCGTATAGTGCCATCGAAACCGACAGCGAGGCACCAAAGATCTCTGTTCCATTTATACTCTCCGCAAATCTCTCTGAATCTTCCACCCCTTTGAACCTTATGAACCCAAACCCCATACCCACAATGCCTTTCTTCTTCGCAATATAAGAATCCGACATAGTACCGAAGTGTCTGAATGCCCCCCCCCCCCAAAGATCCCTGATAAAGACACCATGAGGGATGCTCGAGACAAAGAAAAAGGTCTCCTTGTCAGAGCTCCATCAACCTTTCACCTCCCGTCACTCCCACACCATAATTTTTCCCTGATGAAGACCAAGTCTGCCACTTCTTGTATAAAACACCACGGACTAAAAGAGTACTAAATCTAGCAAAGGTGATAAAGTTTATGTTCATCCATCTCACATTATTTTTTATACTAATTAATCTACTAAATATTTTTAGAGTAAATTACACATACAGCTTGTTCAAAGAAATTACCAATGTTTTAAAAAGCGGTTTTTGAAAATTACTGGGTTGTGCTTAGAAGTGATACAACCCGTTGTAGGCTAGACTAGATGGTTCAAATGGATTCATTAGTTACTTCAAATGAAATTCTAAAATATACAACCCGATATAAAATAAATAAGGAAGAGTGTTTGGCAACTCAAACAATTTCGATTGTCACCTGTTGGTTGATTTGGAGAACGAGAAATGAGGTCGTTTTTAACAACAAACCCGTGGTGTTGAAAAAGTTGGTGAATGAGATAAAAGTTACATCGTTTCTTTGGGTAAGAAACAGAAGCAAAATGGCAAGCTTGGTCTGGAATAAATGATGCAAGTTTAATTTTATCAGTTTTCCTTTATAGGTCTCCTGTTGTATGCTCTTTTATAGTCTTTTAGCTGTTTACGGTTGTCCGTCTTTGTTTCTTTGAGGCGTCTTGCTACTTGTAGGTCGTTCACTTTTTAGTTTTTTATAAAGTTAGTCTTTTGCCATTGAGTCACTCCATATGAAGTATCTAAATATAAAATTTTATGTTTGCTGACCGTTATAAAAAGGTACAACCCGGCTTGTTAAAACATTGGAATTACACCTGGTGATCCCTGATAAAAGGGTCCTTAACCTTAAATTTTCGATTACGCTATGTTCCCGAGTCTCATTTAGAAAGAGAAAGGAGAGGAGATGAAAGGAAAAAGAGAATTAAGTGTGTTCCTTAGTTTTTTTTAGGATGGAAAGGAAAAGAAAGATAAATATAGTGTGTTCCCTAGTTTTATTTAGGGAGGAAAAGAAAAGAAAACATGGGTTTTAAAGAGGAAATTGGTGGGAAAGTTTTTCCTTTTAATTTGGAAGGAATTGAAAGGAAAAAAAGTTAGTAAAGAGATGGAAAGGAAATAAAAAGAAAGTAAAGAAAGGAAAGGATGGAAAGGAAATCCTTTCCTTTCCTTTCTTTCGTTTAATCTCATGTAAGTAAATAAATAAATAAATAAAACCTCTTGTTGTTTACTGTACACAACCTCTTCCTCCTTTTCTCTCTATATCAGCTCCAGCTCCAGCTCCAATGATAGGATATGCTCATCATATGCGAAATCAGAAAATTGAAACGACGAGATCGAACACCATGGTGGAGGCTTTGAATTCCATGAACATCATTTCTTTGTTAATTAAGGCTGTTAATCATCAGACGATTTTATTTTATTTTTTTTGTTTCAGAAGCTCAGCAGTATAGAAGAGAGCTTGTTTACCGGAAAGGGTGACCGAAGATGATGACCGATGAAACGGGATTGTGACCGGAGGGAGGCGGGGAGAGGGTTAGGTATTTTTTATTTATTTTTAATATAGGCAAGAAAATGGTAATTTTAAAATACTAAGTGAGTGTGAGAGATTTCTTATTTATAATTTTTCAATATCACTTACGCATTAAAAGCAAATCCAAATACTTTATTATTTTTTAAAAAGTTAATACCTTCATAAAGTTAAGGAATCCCAAACACCCCTAACTTAAAAAAACAAACTACTTTTTTCTATATTTTAGACGGCTAATTTACCAACCATCAATACTCTTAAATAAATCTTCAACAAATATAGTTATTTGAAGAAGAAAAAAAACTTTCATCTTTAGCCATTAACAAGTATTTCTATATTCGTGTTGTAGTAGATACACGGGGGGATTTCGGTTGGTATCGATTCAATTCGTTACGATAAAAATTTTATAACAAAACTTTTATTACCAAAGTTGAAAGGAGAAAAGCTTTATTACCAAAGTTGAAGGTCATAATATAAACATATTAATTAAACTTGATAGGCTAAAAAGTAAATATTAAATTAAAAAGGTAAAATTTTTATTACGTTGAAGGATAAAAGAGAAAATGTATGGATGTGAACTAAAGTTAAGAAATCAAAAATTATATATGTGATCCTTTAATGCCAAAAATCTAATGAACAACACTTTGTAAGTTGTCATTTAATATAAAAATATAATTAGAAAAATAATAAAATAAGATGCTTTTAACCTGGCAAAATAATATTAATTTTTTAATTTTAATATTTTATTTTTATTTTATAGGAAAACGCGTTTTGCTTTATTTTTTTTTAATATTTGTGGTCCTCCTATAATTCATAAAAGCTTACCCCATTTAATACATCAGACTAAGAGTGACATTAATTTGTTCAATGAAATTTCTTGTAAAGTTCCTGCTTCCTAGCTATGCTGCTAGTGCTAACAACTCTATATAAACCGTGTGGGAAACACACTTAACATTCGTCAGATATTTCCATCCCGCTGAACATTTAAAATAATAAAAAAAAATGTCAAATATCAGGAGGGTGCAACGCAAGGTTCCAGATTAAAGCTTCTACCTTTCGATACCCGATTGCCCGCATAAGCACGCTGATAAGATACTAAGGTAAAATCTTTATTAAGGGTCTGGATTGAATATATGGATACAAATTATTTCGCATGTCTAGCTTCATCCATTTATACCAAGTATGGTTGTGGCATAGCACTCATATCTGATAATATATTTAAACCAAGGAACCGTTCACGAGATTAGGCGTAGCAAAAATGAGCTCATATTGAAGCATGTTTAATAAACAAGTACGAGTTCCTGTTATGTTTGTGGATTTCATTTGACTTACGAAGCATATGGTTTGTTTTCAAATTAAAATAATATTTTGCGTAATTCGAAATAAAATATCAAATAAGTCATAATGTTTCTCAAAGAACGAGAGATGTTGTTTCTATGAAATTCGAAAGTGTGAAATTCGATATTGAACTCAGAACAAATGATTTCTTTATATAGAGGGTTAATATGTGCAATGAACCATCATGAAACTTAATGACAGTTATCAGTTACTACACAACCGCTACGGTTACATTAGTTTTGATACAGAAAAACAAGTTGACCATGATCAACAACTTTGGTTCTGAAGACCAAAGTTAATTTGATTCAGCAACTTTGGTTCTCAAGACCAGAACTCATTTGATTCAACAAAGTTAATTACGATTTACAACTTTGATTTTGAAGATTAAGGTTAATTTTGATTAAAAACTTCGATTGGATCTGAAGACCAAAGTTAACACTAGCTAATGATTAAATTCTAGTAACTTTAAGCAACTTTGTAAGCAGTGGCGGATCCAGAAATATTTTCACAAGGGTCAAAATATTTTGGATCGCACTGGTATTTAAATTTTCTTCTCTGTCTGTTTCGGTTATTCTGATCGGATATATAAAAAAAGATAACAAACAAAATACCATGTAACCAAATAAAGTAAAACTTCATTAAAAATCGTAACTAAAATACAATATATCTAAAAAAATTTATCTACAGGTTTTATTTTTTTAAATTTAACTATAGCATCATTTAGTTTAGCATTAATATTCATGTTTTTTCTCAATAAAACAAATATAATTATTGTTTAAATTTTCATCACCCGTCTTAGCACACAAATCGGATTTCATGTACTTCGTCGCGGGAAATTTTGTTATGATTACATGTCTAAAGCTAAATATTAAACAAATAAAACTATCGTTTCTCCTTCACTTTCTTAAATTTCATGTCCCAAATTTCTTTTCATGGACGTCATAAATTTATGACTATGTACATGTTCAATAAAATTTTCTATTCAGGTCGAGTGACATAGTCTATTCATCTTGCTTTTTGCTCTATATATATATATATAGAGAGAGAGAGTGTGTAAGGTTAAAATAAAAACCCATTTGAGTTGTGAAAACTCTAGAAACTCATTCTCAACCATATGTATTTAATTAAAGTTTGAAACTTGTGGTCCATAATTAAAATTAATAAAAAATATAAAAGTAAATATAACTTTTTTTCTTTCCTGAAAACATATATAAAAATTAGTAAAAAAATGTTAAAAAATAGTAAAACAATTTTTTTTTTGTATTAAATGTAACAACATATATTACATGTGCAAAAAAAAAACGATGTTACATAGGTTTTCGCAACTTAAATGGGTTTTCATTCTATACTTCCCATATATATATATATATTTATATATATATATATATATATGGGAGGAGAAGTATAGTTTGAAAACCCTCTTGAGTTGAGAAAACTCGTGAAAACCCTATGTAACAGCGTTTTTTTTGTTACATATAATATATGTTGTTACATTTAATACAAAACATCGAAAACATAAAAAAAATGTTTTGCTATTTTTTTTTTTACATTTTTTAGTAATTTTTATATATGTTTTCAGGAGAGAGAAAATGTAAATAAACTTTTACATTTTTTATTAACTTTAATTGCGGACCACAAGATTTAATCTTTAATTAAAAACATGTGGTTGAGAATGGGTTTATAGAGTTTTCACAACTCAAGTGGGTTTTTATTCTAACCTAACCCTATAGGGATGAGTTAACGTACATTACGTACGTGAAATACGTTCAAGGTTAAAAACATTAAAACGTTCAAACCAAAATCCCAACCCTAAAACGTTAAAAGTTTAAACGTTCAGGTAAAAAACTTAAACGTTCAAGGTTAAAAGTTTAAACGTTCAGGAAAAAACTTAAACGTTCAAGCAAAAACTTAAACGTTCAAGGTTAAAAGTTTAAACGTTCAGGCAAAAGACTTAAACGTTCAGGCTTAAATCCTAATACATTCAAGGTCTCGTCACTCAAAACTCAAAATTGATCGATTGAAGCTTCAAATTGATGATTAATTGAATCAATTTCAAGGTTAATTGATCAATTAGGTTCAACAATTTCAATTTCAATTTCAAATGGTCAATTTGATTAACTGACCTGTGAACAACTCGTGACGGAAGAATATGGTGTTCACGACGGTACCGTCGTTGGTCGCGAGGGTGGACAGTGGACGGAATCGTTGGACGTTGACGGATTGCTGAACGGTGATGGTGAAGGTGGACTGAATCGATGGGAGCAGCGGTGGACGAAGACCAGCTCGCTGTTGTTCTTGCTCTCTATTCTAATTGGAAAGCCCTAGATTGCTAATTTAAATCGACGTTCCACAGCCTCACGTATGTAATGTACGATAAAGGATTATTGTATTGAATCTTTTTCCTATATATATAGGATTTGGTTCATTTAAGAAGTTTTCTTATAGTAAGAAATGCGAGAAATAAAACCAACCAATCATATATTTTCTTTTATTATTTATTTAATTGATGTTAAGGGTATAACAGTAAAAGTTGTTTATTTTTATTTATGGTATGTCTTAATCTTCCTGGAAGTTACAAATAATTGTTTTCATTATTTTTTGTCAAATCGTATATTATTATTATTATTATTATTATCTAGCTACAGTTGCATTCCTTTTATCCAAATCTATTTCTTTAAATTCTGAGAGTTTATACATAATAAGTTTTACTTTGCCATATTGATGATCAAATATCTCTAATCAACCAACATAAAATTAGATTTATTTGTTACACAATTCATCTTTTCTTATATGAAACAGAACATACTCTGATACTCGAAATAAAAATTTACACATAAAAAAAACAAACTACACAACATATATGAAGCTCATACGTACGCCATACACTTTATGAATGTATGTATTTACATAATTACATAGACATGTACATACGTAGGCTCGTAGATACCTACGCACGTAGGGACGTATGTACATAGGCATGTAGGTATATCCGTACATAGGACGTAGGTAGGTACGCACCTACGTATGTATGTGTGTATGTGCGTACGTAGGGGCGTACACACGTATACCTACGTATTTATGTGTGTACGTACCTACACTTCATGTAGATACAAGAGGTTTTTACCAGTTTCGTCGCTGTACTCTTGCAAATAACAAGATATTCATCATCTATAAGATTAGATGAAGCATTTGTAAGCCTTCAAAATGATAGTACACCAAAAATATTAAATGATTTTCAAAAGAGAGATTTAGTTGTGGCTTTAATGGGAAGATTTGATTGACTAGTTAAGTAATTATGAGTTGCACATTTGTTTTTAATGATGGTACATAAAAATTACTAACATATCCTTTTTGGTATTAAAGATCATTAAAATGGTGAAAATATATTACAAGAGTGTCATTTTGAGTAACGACCATTGATCAAACAAAATCAATTGATTAGATTCACTTCTCGCACTTTTCGTTGTAATATCACTTCTCGCAAGATCGAAAGAACTCAGTGTAACGATTTTTTTTTTCGAATTTTTTTTACACATGCGTAATATATGTAGGTTACATACACGTAAAAAAATTACATAATTTTTTACGCACCGAGTCGACATTTTACACATGTGTAACGGACGTAAAAGTTAGTGTAATCAGTTACATATTTATTCTCTCTCCTCTTTTGACTTTTTTGCCAGATTTAATCTCAACCACATATTCCAATTCATTTAATTAAATGTGTGGCCTAAAATGGGAGTTCTTAAGTTCTTACAACTCAAGATGAGTCTCAAAATATCCTTCCCCTATATATATATATAAAACATTAAAAGAAATTATTAAAAATTACTAAATAAAAATGCAACGGAGAAAAACGGAGAGTTTATTTCAAGGAAAAATTTTGAAAATAGTCCAAAAGAAGAGAGAGAGTATCAAAATAGTTTTAGAAAATATCAAGTTCTAAAAACCATCGGATTTGACGCATTGGTAATATGACCGATAGATTTCAACAACCACTAATATTCTGACAAGTGTCTCATTCCTTACCTATCACGTGGGTTTTGCCTTTTAATAAATCGGACCAGATTTTTTTTGTTAAAAATTATCTTTATTGTAAAATCATCTCCATCGAAATTCATGTTTTTTTGAAATTCGTCTGACTAGATGAATTTCACGTGAATTTAATCTTTGGAGACGAATTTCAAAAAAACACCATCTTCATCTTCATCTCCTTCATCATCTTCATCTTCTTCTTCTTCATCTTCTTCATCATTTTTATCTTCACCTTCTTCATCTTCATCTTCGTCACATCCCCCCTTCGTCGTCACCGCCACCCATCTCTTTCCCCGAAGAACTACAAGAGCTAAACATTTTTCGCCGAGCCACCACCACCGCCGGTCAAATCCATATGAATTTCCGGCGATGGTGGTGGCTCGCCGGAAAGTGTTGAGCTCTTGGAGTTCTTCGGGGAAAGAGATGGGCGGCGGCGGCGAAGGGAGGATATGACGAAGATGAAGATGAAGAAGGTGAAGATGAAGATGTTAGGATCAACGAAATTCGTCTGGTCTGATGAATTTCATGTGAACACGAATTTCAGACCAAAATAATCGGGGCAGGTAGATTTGAAAGTAAAACTATCGGACTGTGTCAGTCACTTTACGCGTGCCAATGATTTAGTGGTGGACGAATTTCAGATTAAATATATCAGCGCCGATAAATTTCATTGGATTGTTTTGATAAGTTGAAAATTTCAAAGACTATTTTGATATCCTCTCTCTTCTTTTGAACTATTTTCAGAATTTTCCTTTATTTCAATCTAGATTCTAGACCAACTAATATAAAAGAAAAAACTAATAATATTGATGATACGTATTATCTTTTACTCTGACAATTACTTTTACAGTATATCTATTTTTTTTATAACGTTAAATCTTAATATACATCTTCTTCATTTTTTACCTACAATCAGCTCCTGCGTTTCCACATTCACCGGAAAATTTTCCGGCGAGTCGAAGTCTAATCCTTTCATCTTACGTTCTCACTAGTTTACAAGGGTCGATATCAAAATTTTACAGGGGTCGCCGGGATTTTAACACATATATTATACTAGAAAGAAAAAATTCACAGGGGTCGGCCGACCCCTGCACCGTCAAGGTAGGTCCCCCCCCCCCCCCCCGGTTGTAAGTCCGAAGCACCTTCCAATAATGTATAACAAAATAGTGAATTGTTATTCAGTTTAAAAAATTCAGTTGACATTAAGTTCAATTACTTTTATTAATTTGGGTTCCTTAGTTAAACAAAATGTAGTCCTAAGTTAAACGTAATCTTGTGTAAAAAAACTATATAAATATAATAACTTAACTCTTAACTTAAATATATCAATAAGTTAATTGGTCTTTCATCATCATTACTCACCACTAATTTATTTGTAGTAAACCATAATTTAGTATAATATTGCTCTTGTTCACCTCCAGTTATACATCTATGGTTATTTAGGAACAAATGATATATGTATTGATTATATGAGTCGGAAGAGTATAAAAGATACCTTAAAGAATGATGAATATCAAATCTAATAATTTTTGGTATAGACTGCATCTTCGGTCCAGGAACAATCCTGCCAACATAGTCTGCATCTTCCTGCGTAACTACGTTCATCGCAATCACCTCTTTCTAAACAAAATCGTGCTTGCTGCTAACACAAGCTAAAGGTTTTCACTTTTCACTAGCATAAGATCGACATGCAATTAGCTAGATTCCTGATTCATCATTTTTGTAGATTGTTTTCATTGACTGTTGGATCGGGATTTCAGACATGTGCATGCTAAACGTTATAAACGTCTTCATTTTGGGGTTTCAATTTTTTATCAGCCTCCAACTTTTTTTGTTTGCTAATTTAGCTACGAAATTTAGAGATGGTTACAAAAAACCGGTATGAGGCAGCTTTACAAACAGTATTGGTGGAGTTACTGAAAGCAGTAGTATCACAAACCAAAAGAACAGCCAAATTTAGAACTTTACTCAGGCGCCTTGATAAAACTTTAAGAAGGCTTGAGCCAATAATGTGTGGCCATGAGAGACTGGCCAGGGTGTTAGACCGTCCCGAAAAAGAGACCAAAATGTTCATATATTACATGGAGAATGGTAAAGAAATAGTCCTCAAGTGCTCAAGGATCAAGTGTTGGAATGTGTACAAGAAGTTTGTTCACGCGAATAAGCTGATTCGCTTGGACCATGAGCTTTTGAGGTTCTTTCAAGTTGAATTGCAAGATAACCTGAGTACTAGATTCAGGGATCTTTCTTTGGAAGGTGAAGTGGATCAAGTACTCTCATCTGTTACTAAACAGGCAGGCGGATTTTCAAGTTCTAGCAATATCCCGGGGCTCCTGGATCTCATCATTGGCTTTGATTTTCATCTTAAAGAAGTGAAACGCATGCTGCTTAAAGATGACATCCAGGTACTGACCGTTTCAGCTCCAGGAGGTTGTGGGAAGACTACATTGGCGAAGATGCTTTGTCATGATGCGGAGATTAGAGGTATAAACTTTGGTTATTAATTTTAATCCAATGAATTTGTGTTTGTTAAAGAAGCCGAAAATATGGCGTTTGAATGGCTTTAGTTATATAATTATACAAACTATTAAATACATTCCATGTTGATTGTCGCGTGCTTATATTTGTTCAGATGTTTTTGGGGACAACGTATTCTTTGTTACCGTTTCTAGAACTACTTCCTTCAAAACCATTGTCCAGAAATTACTTACACATCATCTACAAGTGAACAATTTTGAGCTCCAAACCGATGAAGAGGCAAAGAACGAACTAGAGAACATGATGAGGAAAATGGATTCAGAAAAGATATTGCTGATTTTGGATGACGTGTGGTCTGAATCTGAATCGCTTATTCAGGATCTTAAATACCAAATACCAGGATACACTATCTTGGTCACTTCAAGGTTTATGTTTTCAAGAATTGGCTCCACATACGAATTAGGCTTGTTAAACGACGAAGATGCAAAAGCCCTTTTAATCCATTCAGCATTTCCATGTGACAGTAGTCAGGTTAATGTGCCAGATGATCTTGTGAGCAAGGTATCGTTTAAACTTTCAAAATCATTTACCATACTACATCTGTACCTTACATGATTATATATAGTTAACGATAATGTGGAGTTGAATCGTAAAACACACATGAAGGGTGCTCGAAACGTATTCTAATTGTTCAATCACTAGATCATATAATAGACTGATTTAGGGCTATTACAAAAATGAGAAAGACGAATCGAACAAGAAAGAAACGAAATCTAACGATTGAGAGAATCACGAGAGTCAAACGAACCATTCATACCCTAGCTCGTGAACTTATAACTAACACATCTGAGCACCAACTAACTCTTTAGCCAAAGTTTCACTAACACCCCTAGATTAGTCCAACTTGTACATAAACACCAAGAACTTTCATTTAGCCACCCCCCCCAACTGCCAAATTACCATTCTACCCCTTATTGGTTTAACTGCAACCAGTTGCCATGAATGATCTTTAACTACTCTAGCTATTGTAAATTCACTTTAGCTCCTACATATATATACCTTTAACTACTCTTGCATATATATACCTTTTCAGCAAACAAACTTTACTATTTCGCCCCTCCGCAACAAAACCAAGTGGCTGTGCCATATAAATCTCATCTTCTAGAAAATCATCTTATGCAACTAATGACAAAATTTCCCTTACGGATATATGCTTCACAACATGTGAGAATATCCGATTACAGTCAATGCATTCTCTTTGTGTGAAACCCTTGCCATCAATCTTGCTTCAAACCCCTATGATCTCCTCTTTGGTTTTAAAAAATCCATTTGCAGTCAACCAATTTTTTATCAACAGGCTTATTCACTAATAAATGTTTCATTCCTCATTAGTGATTCCATCTCTTCTTTCATAGATTTTATCCAAATCTATTTATTATTAGAACGGCAACTTCATTGTAAGTCAATGGTTCAAAGACATCTTCTTGTTCTGCAGCCATGAAGACAAATGTAGAAATGTCATCATTGCCTCATTACATTATAGGAGCATTTATCACTAGGACCACCCCTATAAGACTCTGACGGAACTGAACTATTACCCTCTTCAATTGCACCATTAGTCTCAATATTCACCTCAACTTGGACACCCTGAACATCCATGTAAATGATGTCTTCTTTGAAAACCACATCCCTACTTACGATAACCTTTGGAATCACATCATCAAACCTCCAAAGTCTATACCCTTTAATCCTTCAAGTTGTGAGCCCTTTGTTCAAGCTTTTCTTGGTTCACATGTGAATAGGCTACGCAACCAAACACCTTTAAGTTCACATAATCTGTTTCACGACCAGACCATAACTCCATAGGAACCTTTATGTATCTACTAGATGTTGGTGATCTATTGACTAAATAACATTGGTAGGCCAGGATGGACAACATGCATCTAACCTTGTTTAGCAATGTCCGATTTATCCTTTCTATCAACCTATTCGATTGTGGAATACCCACAGCAGTTGGGTGTGTTGCTATTCCCAAATCTTTGCAATATTGGTTGAATAAACAATTGCAAAATTCAAGACCATTATCAAGCGTCTTAACTTCTTTTCAGTTTGGTTTTCTGCTAAAGCTTTCCATCATTTACTAAACTTTTATCAATGTTTTATTACATAAACCCAAACCCTCCTTGAATAATCATCGATAATGAACAAAAAAAATACCTTGCTCTACCTAGACAAGCAACCTTCGCCAGACCCCACAAGTCAGTATGAACATAGTCCAACATACCCTTTTGTGTTATGTCTGATATGACTCAAACTGACCTTCTTTGACTTGCGCAGTATGATACGCTCATAATGGTCAATGTCACAACACTTGAGGTCACCAATACCTGTTGTTTGTTCAATTCATTTAAGCCTTGAGAACTTATATGGCCCAATATCTTGTGCCACAACATTGCTAAATGATAGTTTTACCCTTAGTCACTAAACACAACCTGCAGCCACATCTCCATCAAGGAGATAGATATTATTCGCTTTTCTAGTTTCTGATAACACCACGATAGAACCCCTTATAACTTTGACTTTCCCCTTCATTGTACTAGCATGATTTCATGCACTTTCAAAAGTGCTCAGTGAGATCAAATTCCTTTTCAGATGCGGAATGTATCTCACTTGTTCAAAATTGTACTCTACACTACTTTAAGTTTGTATGAACTAGTATCATGTCCACGGCCAATCATCACCTAACTTGAACCAAGATCTTTCCATTTTAGTTCTTAAACACATCTTTGTTAGGTGTTATATGATAGGACCTGCTAGAATCCATAATCCATCCTTGACTAACTTTGCCTTTGGTAACAACCATCACATCAACACCGTCGTACCCCTCTAATGAATCATCTTGTGCAGAATAAGTATTCTGCCCATTAAACCACTCGTTTCACCTTGTTTCTTCGTTCTTTCTAGGAAATCATTCTTAAAGTGCTTTTCATAATTATACACAAAGCGCCTTCTCTTCAACTTTAGGATTTGATCTTAAAACCCCTTTGACTTGGGATTCCTTTGTATAAATCTACTTTCAACAAACAGTCCTTCACCATTGTCTTCCCTTACATCTGCCCTTTTCTCCAGTTCTTTCTAATTCATGATAACCTAGTCCACTTCCATGGATAGAGTTTCTATCCCATATGCCAAAGTGCTAAAAAGTTCATATGTTGAAGTAGAGATCCTAAGAATATGATTACCCTGCCTTTTTATCTAGTTCTACCTCAATATTCTCAAGATAAAATATCGGTTTATTGAAATCATCTATGAGATCTTCAAGTGACTTACACGCATATGGAACAAATAGAGCCTCTTCTTAAGATATAGTCGATTTGCCAACGATTTAGTCATAAAGAGGATTTCTAATAATGACCAAACAGCGGTTGCAGAAGTCTCTTTCAACACTTGTTTGCCTTCTCCATGATATCATTCCATTTTTTCTAAGAGAAACCATCCTGTAAGTTCGCTTCACCAAGTAGTGCATCAACAACACCTTGACGCACCAGCAATGCTTGAGTGTTTACTCTCAACAGGCCGAAGTTGTTCTTGCCATCAAACTTTGCTAATTGGAACTTAGTAGACACTGTTCTTTAATTCGAGTCAACACGAGATCGCCTCTTCTTAATTGAACCGAGTAATAAAACACATGATGAACACCCACAAACCATAAATAAATTCTTATTATTCGATCACTAAGTCATGAAACTGATATAGGGCTGTTACAAAAGTGAGAAAATCGAAACAGACAAGAAATAAATGAAAGAACGCGATTGAGAGAATCCCGAGAATCGAACTAGCCGTTAAAATTCCGAGATCGTGAGCGTAGAACGCATCTGAGCACCAACTAACTCTTTAGCCAATGTTTTATTAATACCCCTTATAATATTCTAATTTGTATAGATACACCATGAATTTTCATTTAACCCCTAATGCCAAATTACCAATCCACCCCTTAGATTTTTAACTACAACTAACTGTCATGAAGGATCTTTAAATACTCTTTGTTTATTGTTAATTGACTTGAGCTCACCCGTGGACCTTGATTATACAACATACATTAGTAATGACTAATGAACATTGGTTGTGGTTTTATTATAGATGGTTAAGATCTGCAAGGGATTTCCATTGGCCCTCACAGTGATTGGTGCGTCGTTACGTGATCAAAGTGAGCTTAAGTGGAAAACAACTTTACAAATATGGTCTGAAGGTCAATCTATTTTTGACTTAAACAACCCATTATTGCTTAGTCTTCAAACTAGTGTTGATGCACTCAAAGATTTTCCAGTAGACCATGACTGTTTTCTTGATTTGGGTTCATTTCCTGAAGATGAAAAGATTTCTGCTTCTGCTCTAATGGATATATGGGTTGCGCTGTATAATCTAGACAAAGAAGGAATGTATACCATTGAATACCTTCTAGAGCTTTCTTCAAGAAATCTTCTGAGTCTTGTTCTCGCAGGGTAAAAGTGTTCATTATCGATAAATAATAAAAAAATTTATTTCTTCTTTCTTCAGTTATAACTAATTTTCTATCTAATTTTTCCAGGAAAGAGGCTAGTGAATTAGAAGGTTATTGTAACGAGCATTATGTTACGCAACATGATTTGCTAAGAGAACTAGCCATTCATCTGAGTAGCCAAGAGCCAATAGCCCAAAGAAATAGGTTGTTGATAGAAATTCGTGGGAATGTCATACCCGTATGGTGGATTGAACAAGCACAACAACCAATTAACGCTCGTCTTTTGTCTATTTCAACAGGTTTCATTTCTTTGTCTAGACCATGAAATATAACCATTTCCTAGGGATGTTTAGTAACTATATGTAACTTTTTTTTTCTGCAGATGAAATGTTTTCCTCTGTCTGGAATGATTTGAAAGCACCAAACGTTCAAGCTTTGATATTGAACATAAGAAGTAAGAAATACGCCCTGCCCCACTTCATAAGAAATTTCAACGAACTAAGGGTATTAAACATTACAAGCTACAGGATTTTTCCTACCGAGTTACATGAGCTTTCGTTGATTAGCTTTGTACCCAACTTAAGAAGATTAAGACTAGAACACGTCTCACTTTCTCCCTCGATTCAGTCCATTACTGAGCTAAAGAACTTAGAGAAGCTTTCTTTGATAATGTGTGCAATTGGCAACGCATTAGAGTTCTGTGCAGTAGACCATCCAATGCTACCTAATCTCATCGAGCTTGAGATTGAAAGTTGTTATGATTTGAAAGAACTACCAGAAGGATTATGCAGTCTTAATCATCTCGTGAAACTTAGCATTACTAACTGCCATGAGCTCGGTGCCCTTCCTGAAGGGTTGGGGAGTATGTCAAATTTGGAAACACTAAGACTCCATTCTTGTACCAGATTATCCAAATTGCCTAAGTCTATTGGGATGCTTCGTAATTTGGTCTTTCTAGATATATCTGATTGTTTGAGTATAACCTCACTGCCTGATCAGTTTGGCGAGCTAAACGAGCTAAGGGTGTTGAAGATGAGTGGTTGTCATGGATTAGAAGAGTTGCCAGATTCGGTGACCAATTTGACTTTGTTTGAAGATGTGATATGCGATGAAGACACATCATATCTATGGAGTTATTATGAAAGTGATCTCTGTAATTTGAAGATAAACGTGGTCGAAGAAGACCGGTTCGCAAACTTTATGAAAATAGTTGCTTAGTTTTGGTGGAAGAAGTGATCAGTGTACTTTAAATACTAGTATTTGCATGCTAATTATTCATAAAATGCATCGATATTAATAATAAATATAGTGCTTTTATTAGCTTTTGTATTAGTAAGTGAATATGGAAGAGGCATGAGTCGAGGAAATAAAGACAAGAGCGAGTTCAGATGTTAGAATGTGGAGAACTCGTTCAATTTGAAAAGGAATGCAAAGTGGAAGAACAAGGAGAAACACAAGCAGCAAAAATCCAATCTCATATATGAACATGAAGAAACAACACTGTTGTGACAACGCAAGTCAAGCATGTTGAAAACCTTCTGAACTATATTTAGTTTAAAGGTGAGTGTTGAAATATATAAACTAATTATAAGGGTCTATGTATAATTTTAGAGAGTGCATGTTATATCTTATTTGTATTTGTAGAAAGTCTAGAGGTTAGTATGTAATTATGTCAAACTTGTATTGTAATCTAGACGGTATGTCGTTAAAATCGAGTATGTACGTACAATTTGCAAGTTTATTGAATAAACGATTTCTATATTTAAGCAAATATTATCGTCAATTTCATTGTGTTGTCTTTCAATTTCAATCTAAATTTGCCAACAAGAATCAAGTGGGGCAATTTGAGACTTAGAGCCTATTTCCTATTTTTGTGAGTAAGAGCATTCCTAACTCATTCCTTACCTTATATTATTCATATATATCATATAATTACATTAAAAATCACTATTTTTTTTCTTCTGTTTAATTAAATAATACTTTTAATACCTTTATCATTATCTTTTCCCTTTCCTCTACTTACAACCTCTTTTAGAAAATATTAAAAAATTATACGGTATGAATAGTGAAACCCCAAATTTAACTTTTCCATAAAACATTTTCTCTCTCCACTACTCACAACCACTCATAACCATGCCATATAATTTACAACTCTTCCTCACATATTTATAGGGAACGAGCTGAGAATGCTCTAAGTTTTGTAAATTATATAGTATGGTTATAAGTGGTTGTGAGTATAAGAGAGAAGAGAAAATGTTATATGAGAAAGTTAAATTTGGGGTTTCACAGTTTACATTGTATAATTTTTTAATATTTTTTGAAAGCGATTGTGACTGAATGAGAGAGAAAAGATAATGATAAATATATAAAAATTATTATTTAATTGATCAGAAGAGAGAAAATACAGTAATTTTTAGTGTAATTATATGATATATGTGGATACATGATAGGAAATAGGCTAGGAATGCTCTTAGGCTGTATGCTATGGTGAGGGGTATCGAAGCCCCTCCACAGCGCCACGTCAACGCCATGTCATCGCCTCGTAAAAAGCCGGGGCATCGAAGCCCGTCCCGCTATGGTTTAATGCCCCTTGGATGCCCCAATATATATATATATATATGCATGTGTGTATGTGAGAGAGGAGAGAGAGAGCTCTACCAATGGCGCCGGTCGTCCTCATGCCTGCCCCCCCTCCGCGCCCACCTCCACCGCGCCCCCCAACGGTGTTCCAACTCCAACGGCGCCCTTTCTCCCCCCTTGAAGGCGCCCATAATGCATAGTCTTAGGATGGTTGTAAACGTTACCATGCATATTTTATGCATGTTATCTTGCCTAATTATTTGCTTCCTCTCTTATCTTCCATTTTATATCATTTCCTTATTGGCTTGCTTATTTCATGCCTTAATCACAGGCCTTTTTTTAGCATATCATATTATATATTTAGATGGCTTTGTATTGTATTATTAAGAATTAATATCATAACAATTCTGTTATGGTATCAAAGCAAGCATTTGTTTTGGTAGTG